>NC_134697.1:56738350-57076684 GCF_050947455.1 Rhinoderma darwinii | reverse complement strand
GACAGTGAATTGTGATTCCACTGTCCGCAGGCATGCCAGGAATGCTTCACACTGCCTGCTGACTCAGAAAAGATTAGAGAGAATGGTGCTGCCAGGTCATGTGCAAACATACTATTTTAAGGGAATCAGGTCCTCGCAGTGAGAAAATAACACCTTTATTTGCCACCATTCCGCGAACGTATGCCTGTAGCACTATATATTTGTTATAGAAGCTGTACAGAATATTGCTCATGGTGGGCAACATTAGAATAAAATATACGCATCATCTCTTTATGTCCTCTTAATGACGAAATAGTGGGGATATGAGGACAATACTGCAAATATCAGTCAGACGAAGAAGGAGGTTATTGCTTGCATAACCTCTGCCAAAGTAGAATACCATGTATTTCCTTAAGCCATTTTTACGTTAATATATACCATCAGTGAAATGAGTCTTATCTATAGCATTGAAAGGAAACAAGTGGTGAATAATGAATTTAAAATCTTAAAAGTGTGGTGTCATAATTGAACCCCTGTCAATACGTAAAATGCTGTGGCGATCCGCCCGTCCATGTATTACATGGCTGGTCAATCATTTCAATGGTTGGCATGTAAAGCTATAATTCCTTTGAAGCTGCCGCTGCGGGAAAATAAGGGACCACACAGAAGGTCCCCAAAGGGTTAGAGTAGTTATAATACTAATAATAATACTTATAATACAATTTGTTGTCACACAATCCTGTATATAGTCCCTCAATAGCCCCTCAAACATTTTCCCCACGATGGATGTTAAGCTTACTGGTCTATAATTACCCGGGGAAGACCTGGAGCCTTAGGCTTTGTTTTTAAACTGGGTTGTCTTGGTGAGACAACCCCATCTATCCAAAAATATAATAAAGCAGCCATTGTGAAACTGAATTAAAACAGAACATTTTTCATTCTTGCCTCTTTTTTTTTTTTCACAATTTCTTGCCTTTATTTTGCTTGGTTTGTGTTATAATAAAGTAGTTATCTGTAAAAACAGGGGCATTCACCATCTTAATCATGTGGCTCAAATATATCCCATAACCCCCCACACTTCAAATCATTGAATGGGCAAATTATTGTGTCCCCCTCCTCAGTATTCACTTTGCAGCTCTGTAGCACTGACTTATCATATGCTCCTTTAATGGATGCAGAGCACTGACTGCCTCAGAGATACAGTATACAGTCATGAATAAAGGCCAATACAGTCTTTATGGAACAGTCAAACAGTCCATGGCAAATATACTTTAGCCAGAGGGCAGTTGGGACATGCACCCTGGTAGAACCAATAGGCAAAAATGTAGGTAAGTGAAGCCAAAGAGAGAGGTTCACTTAAATGAACTGTACATTCCCCTACGTTAATAGTGGAGGACATAAGCTATGCATTTCTGGTGGGAGTCATGTATATACTTTCCACTCCATTCTGCATATTTGTATAGCCACTCTCACCATGTAACCTTTCACCACAAAATGTTCCTCGTCTTTAATTATATTACCATAGCCTCTTTTTTTAAGCGATACCTCCTTATGACTTCTCACGGCTCTAGGGCCTCACTCTACAGACCCTTTGGCAAAGGTCCTAGAATATTAGGAAGTGGTTTTATATCCTGCTATTTGAGATACCCTGTATAAGTAGACACAGTTAAGGATACCCACCGCAATCTAAAATACCCACTCATTTTCCAAGTAACTTCGAGGTGTGAACTATGCAGCTGAGCGTCTGTTCACAGGATAAGCAAAAGCAATTGATCCATATTAATGTTTTCATGAGAATTTTTTTGGGGTTTAAAAAAAATAAAAATAATTATATTTAAACAGATGTCAAAAGTTTACTAAATCCATTTGAGAATCCATATTTGGATTGTTCACTTGAACCATTACGGATTTATTTAAAGGGGTTGTCTAAGATTAGAACATTAAGCATCTTCATTATAGTTTATACCTAATAATTTTGGTTCCACTAACTTGTCTTGATAAAGTAATGTAAATAATTCAGTAAGGCTCTGTTCACATCTAATTTTATCCCTATATTTGACGTGGAAGTCAGGAAAACGTATGTGATATTTTAGTGGGATCCCCTTGAATTGAAAATTGTATTAAACTGCCCCAAAATATCCCAAAACACACACTTGTTATACATCATGCCCTTTATATCCAATGGTATTGGTATACCCAATATTGAGGACCGTGGACCAGGTCCTATTGAGGCGTGCACCCAGCTGTGGAATTATTCTCCTTTATACCCAATGGACATTTTGACTTATACATCTGAAACATTTTCCCACATATGTGCTTTGTGATGAACATAGGGTACAAAAAACTAGATGTGAACATAGCCTAAGCAATAACATGCATTATGTATACTTTACTTTTGCAGATATTTGGCAATTTAATATTTTGTTTATTTTCATTTTATATTATGAGATCTCATGTACAAGTTAGTGGTACATATTGTATTTTATTACTAAAATTTATATACCATGAAAATGCATATGTGATTATTTTGCAAAGGAAAATCTCTCTCATAAATGTGAATGAGGTTGTTTCTGCAGCATGTGCATGGGATTTTTACAAACCTGATTCAGATGTATGGAATAAACTTTTGCCACAAAAATCTGCCACTTGTGAATAAAACCCATGTAAACCATCCAACTGCTACCACCTAATTTTGGTCCACCACATACATATACACTGATCAGCCTCAGTTTTAAGAGTATGTGCACACTTGGCGGATTAGTTTCGGATTTTCTGCAACAGATTTCATTGCAGAAAATCGGCAGCATATTACAGTAGCAGCAAAGTGGATGAGATTTGAACAAATCTTATCCACACGCTGCAGAAAATATCCACTGAGAAAACGTGCATAAATTGACCTGCGGTGCATTTTTTAAATCCGCAGCATGTCAATTTATGCTGCGGAATCGTTGCACTTCTATTGCGGTTTTTCTCCATTGAGCTCAATGGCGAGGTAAAAACCTGCAACAAAATAGAAATTCTTGCAAATTTTTGTGGCGGAAAATCTGAAATGAAAACGTTTTCTTGTTTAAATTTTAAGTCTATACTCAGGGGCGTAGCTAAAGGCTCATGGGCCCCGATGCAAAAGTTCTTATTGGGCCCCCCCCGCAAACTTCTCATGGCCGACTGTCCGCAGCTTTCAGCTGCATCGCTGGGTCTTCTAAGTGACAACAATGCAGCACTAGAAGCCAGGGGCGTCACTAAGGGCTTATAATGTTAGGGGAATTAGCACCAATACATATGTGTCCGCCCCAAAAAATGTGTGTGTGTGTATAGGAGACAGCGTAGCATATCTATAGCACTACGACACTATAAACTATGGATAGGATTAGATACATTGGCTCAGCAGACAGTATCACACATGATAGGATTAGATACAGTGGCTCAGCAGACAGTATCACACATGATAGGGTTAGATACAGTAGCTCAGAAGACAGTATCACACATGATCGGATTAGATACAGGACTCCGCTCGCTGACATTACGGCTCCAGTGCTGGACCCAGGAAAGGTAAGAATAATAATTTTCCTTCTTTATGTGTTACTAATTATTTTTGTGTGTTTGTGTTTTTTTACAGGTTCGGTTGTTGGACTTCGGATACGAGGACTTCAATGACGGCGTTTTTTTTATTCTCAATAAAATGGTTAATGAGGGTTGTATTTTCTTATTTAAATAAAATATTTTTTCTATGTGCTTGTATCTTTTTAAACTTTATTATCACCGCCTTAGTAATGGCCGCTGGCTGATTGGCAACCTCCATTACTAAGGCGAGGCTTAATGTTAGCAGGTGCAGAGGCGAATACTAACCCCCATTATTACCCCGGTACCCACCGCCACCAGGGGTACTGGGAAGAGCTGGGTACGAACCAGTACCCGTCCATCTGTAGTGACGGGCAGGCACCGGGGCGGCCGCAGGCTGGAAGTATTAGGCTGGGGAAGGCCAAAAACAGTGGCACTTACCACCCTTGTAATGCTGCCTGCTGCTGCTGTGTTGTATCTGGCTGGTTATGAAAATTGGGGGGGACCCGACATCGTTCTTTCCAATTATTTTTTATTTTATTTTTTTAGAATGACGTGGGGTCCCCCCCATTTTTCATAACCAGCCAGATACAATAAAGCAGCAGCAGGCTAGCATTACCAGGGTGGGAAGGGCCACTGTTTTTGGCCTTTCCCCTCCTGATAATACCAGCCTGCGGCCACCCCAGTGGCCGACAAGCACTACATATGGTCAAGTACTGGATCGTACCCGGCTCTTCCCAGCACCCCTGGTGGCGGTGGGTACCGGGGTAATAAAGGGGGTTAGTGTTAGCCTCTGTACCGGCTAACACTAAGCCCCGCCTTAGCAATGGATGCTGTCAATCAGCCGGCGGCCATTACTAAGGCGGTAGTGATATAGTTTAAAAAAAAACAGACATAGAAAAAATATTTTATTGAAAACCCACACAACCCTCATTAACCATTTTATTGATAATAAAAAAAAAAAACGTCATCGAAGTAGTCCTGGAATCCGACGTGGTCCAACGACCGAACCTGTAAGAAAACACAAAAAAAACAATTAGTAACACATGTGTTAGGCTTAGATACAGGGCCCATGTGTGATACGGTCTGTGGGACCCTGTATCTAAGCCTACCACAACGTAGGCTTAGATACAGGGTCCAGCAGACAGTATCACACATGGGCCATGTATCTAAGCCTACCATGTGATTGGCTTAGATACAGGGCCCAGCAGACAGCATCACACAATCTGTGCTCCTATCTCATGGGCCCTCTAAGCCTGCTATATCGTAGGCTTAAAGGGGTTGTGCAGTCCCTAAACATTGATGGCCTATCCTCAGGATAGGCCATCAATAGCTGATGTGTCGGGGTCCGTCTCCCGGGACCTGCCAATCAGCTGTTTTGAAGGGGCCGCAGCACTCGTACGAGAGCTGCTTCCCCTTCATTTCACTACTCGCTCACACTGTGAATCGCTGACACCGATTCACAGTGTGACCGGAGTGAAGGGGAAGCACCTCTCGTACGAGTGCTGCGGCCCCTTCAAAACAGCTGATTGGCGGGTCCCGGGAGTCGGACCCCGCCAGTCAGGGCTACTAATCTTACCTTCCTCTTCAGGCACGGCGGAGGTCCTGTCCTCTCGATGTTGTGCGCGGCGCATAACGCTGTGACGTCATGCGCTGCGCACAGCGCTTGACGTCAGGACCTCCGCTGCGATCCGGAACCAGGACTTTTTATTGATGTGGTGCGGGGGACTGCGGGGACTTCAGGGCCCGGTCGCAATTGCGACTGCTGCGACCCCCTATAGCTACGCCAGTGTCTATACTTACTCCCTGGCTTTGTCATACTTACTGCTCCTTGTTCCCCTGCTGTTCTCTGTGCTGCTGGCCTCTTGTGCAGCATCGTCGCAGGTGGACATCTGCGAGGAGACCAGAGGGACGCAACGCTATGGCAATGTCAGTGAAGGGAAGTATTGGCTTTTTTTTTTCTCTGCTCTGTATTCCAGTGGCAATTCCAGCCGAAAATCTGCATCACAAATTGGTGCGGTCTTTCAGACAGAATTCCCTGTGAGTTCTAGGTCGGATACTCTTAACTTTTACACAGCGTATTTGACCTGTGTGAACATACCTAAAACCACTGACCGGTAATGTGATTATCTCGTTGTAAAGGCACCTGTAAAGGTGGGATATATTAGGCAGCAAGTTAAGTCAGTTCTTGAGTTTCATGTGTAGGAAGCAGGAAAAGTGGGCAAGCATAAGAATCTGATGGACTTTGACAAGGGCCAAATTGTGCTGGGTAGACGACTGGGTTAGAGAATCTCCAAAATGGCAGCTTGAAATGATTGGAATGCCAGTCACGATAGACGATCATTAAGGCCTCATGCCCATGACTGTTCGGTATTAGTATCAGTATAGGAGAACAGTCCGTTAATGCGAAAAATAGGACACCTACTTTTTGGGGGTCATTTCTATTGCCCGAACACACACACACGTAAATATACGTGAAGGTGCCTGTGGCCTATAGAACTTAATTGGTCAGTATTTTATTCGTAATTACGGATCCGTAACTTTCTGATATGCAGTGGTTAGTATCTACCAAAAGTAGTCCAAGGAAGGACAACTGGTAAAGTGGTGACAGGGTCATGGGTGCCAAGGCTCGATGATTTGCGTGAGGAGCAAACTCTAGCCCATCTGGCCTGATCTCAAAGAAAAATTACTGTAGCACGAATTGCTGAAAAAGTTAATGCTGGCTAAATTAGAAAGTTGTCAGAAGACACAGTGCATCGCAGCTTGTTGCGTTTGTGGCTGCGTAGCAACTAAATTGTCATAGTGCCCATGCTGACCCCTATCCACTGCCTAAAATGTGAGAATCAGAACTGGACAATGGAGCAATGGAAAAGGTGGTTTAGTCTGATGAATCATGTTTTTATTTACATCATGTGGATGGCCGGGTGCATTTGCGTCACTTGGAAAAAAGATAGCACCAGGATACATTATAGGAAGAAGGCAAGCCGGTGGAGGCAGTGTGATGGCAACAATATGGCAACAATATTCCCTAATGGATAATGCACCCTGCCGCACTGTAAAAATGGTTTAAGGAACGTGATATATCCTCTATGGGCTGGAAAAACAAGTTTAATTTCTGTAATTTGCGCGGTTACATGGATCAAAAGGGGATGTTCAGTTTAGAGCACCCACTTCCATATACTGTACCATATTAGGAAATTCAGAGTTTATATTGGGTATCCTCTGTTCTGGATCCTCATCTCTTGGCCAAAGTTGAGAGCAGTTACATGAGCATAATGTCCTTCAGTAGACAGACAACCCATCCATTTGAATAGGCCCTGAGTAATGCTTAATTTCCCCTGTGTTGGCATTGAACGGAAGTTGAACAATTGCTAGTTTTCCATACAGATTATTGTCAAGGGAACCTTCTAACTAGTAGGGATTGTCCAAAGTGGGGAACCCATTTAAGGGATCTTCTGCTAATGTCTGCGACCATAGGACTACTTCAAAGGTCCTGTAGGGTCCATGCCTCAAAGGGTCAGCTGTTTTGGCAACCCAAGCCGGACCTACACAATATTAGGACAGTAGATTTAATGTTCTAGCTGATCACTGTAATTCACTCACTGAAAGGCCCCTAGGCACTGTACTTACAATTTTTTGAATAAGGGTAAATAAAGGTTCAGACAACTACAGGAATCCCAATTTACTCTGCACCCATAAAGTTGCCCTGACCCATTTCGTTTTATATTATATGCAGAAACACGAGCACCTGAAACATTTACATTCAGTAAATTAATAATTACCAGGAATTTTACCATTGTTTTTAGTAATTTATTTTACATTTTGCATAGATTTATAAATATATTAGTAAAAAAAAATTAGGGACTATTCATGTGGATGGATCACCAAGGAAGTAATATTCCTAGTTTCCTCTGATAGAATTGACTCATTTATGGAAAGCAATGTGTATCTTTCCTCTGATAATAGTACCTTCTGATTTTGAAAGCAATAAATATGAACTAGCAATAGTGTATTATGTTTTTAATAATTACATAGACTGCTATTTCATAATTTTTTTTATTTATAAATTACTAACAAATTCCACAGTACTATACAGTGATACTTTCCTGGGTGCCAAAAATAACTTAACAAAAGCCTAGGTTGGATAGAACAGTTTTCTATAGTCAATTGAATTGATTTTGATAATACAGAATTCTGTACAAAGATATCTTTATAAGCAAATTATTTTCAAGATTCCATGTGTCTTGTTAGCAAAAATACAATTCAGGTTAAGTATGTATGAAAAAATATAGGCAAGAATACACTATTATTTTCTTATCCTTTCCAGGATAAGCTACAAAAATAAAGTTCTACATAAAATCAGTTGAAATAAGTTCTAGAAGGATCTGATAGTAAGAGCTTCATTTCCATTATAGCAAATAGGCAAGTTAAAAGTCCAAACTAGTAGTACAAATATAAAATGTGTTTTTGACACATTGGAACAGTGTATCTAAAGTTCTATAACAAATACCACATCTGTCGTTTCTGACGGCATGCTGATCAATTGGGTTAGGACAATCATAACTATACATAAGAGGTAATACTCTTTATACTAAATTACTACAAAACAAATATAAATTTGCTTAATAAATAGATTTTAAAATGACTACTTCTTGATTTTCCCTAAATGATAAAAAGAATAGAGCATTGTGTAGTATGTCTCTATAGTAAATGAATAGCACGTTCAATTCCATATCTAAGGACTATTTTTTCTTCTTTAAAGTTATGCAAAAAGTTATCTGAAATTATTGCATTTTTCTCCACTCAATATTTCTGCAAATAGTTTTTTGAAATTGTGTGGCAAATATATAGTCAATTTTATTAAAATCCTCAAAAGTTTATAAAAGTGGAAAATAATTTCCAAATTAAGTTTCATTCACATTACTGCATTTAGATTTTCATTCTATCAATCTCTTTCACAAAAAAAAAACAATCCCCTGGTTCCAACATTTTTGAATGGAGTCATGAATATGGCGTCAAAAGAAACAACGTGAACAAAGCCTTAGGGCTCATGTACACGGCCACATCACAGCTCGGTACAATAAAAATTGACTCATTGCAACCTGTGGGGTTCTGTAGATCTTGGACTTCATAGAGGCATAGGTTTTTCTTATAGAATCTGACAGAAAAAGATATCAGGCATGCTCCATTGGATGGAGGCCTTATGCGCATGACCATATTATGGATCCAAGTTATACAGATCCATAATATAGTGCCCGTACAAATTGTGTACCTCCAATGTCATATTGAGGTTCCATTCCATGGATTTATATGGAATTTCATGAGAAGAATTTGTGTCTTACTCCATTGCATGCCATATAATGGTGGTATTCTCTTGTAGAAGTATTTTTTCTAGAGAATACTGCACCTCACAGAGGTACTATATGGCAGCACACTGAGTGCAAGACTTCGTAGTACCTACTGTCCAATAAAATGAAATTGCAGATCAAGCTAAAACTTAAAGGAGAAGTCCTCATGTTTGGAGTAGTTAGATGCAAATGGTGCACTGAACATCTATATACTATGTCCTGTACTTAAATTGATGGCAGCTCATATGGTATTGATTTTGCATCTAGCAGATGTGTTTGGATTTTAAATATAGGCCGGTAAGTTTAACCTCTATTGTGGGTAAAATTCTTGAACAGATGCTATCCTGAGGATAGGCCATCAATTTCTTATGACTGGACAACCCCTTTAATGGGAATTGGTGGATTGCAGTACCAAGACAGGTTATCAGACTTCGGGTTATTTCGTTTATACAAAAAGACAACTTAGAGGCGATCTAACTACAATATCCAAATATATGAATAGACCATACAGAGATCTTTCTAATGATCTTTTTACACCCAGGAATGTAACATGACAAGGGGCCATCCTCTATGTCTAAAGGGAAGAAGGTTTAACCATCCTCACAGACAGAGATTCTTTACTGTGAGAGCAGTGAGACTATGGAACTCTCTGCCTCATCATGTTGTGATGGTTGTTTCAAGAAGGACCTGGATGCCTTTCTTGAACGTTAATATTACAAGTTCTGAACACTAGCTTCTGGAGATCAGATGTGGCAAACAGAATAAATCCTGGAATCAATTTTCTGAGTAACGAAGGAATTTTTTCACCCTAATATGGGGCAATTGACATCCACCTTACAGGGGTCTTGCCTTCCTCTGGATCAACACAATATAATTATTGGTTGGACTCTATTGTCTTTCTCCAACCTTATCAACTATGTAACTATGTAAGAATTTTATGACCGATCAAAGGAGAAGGGGAGTTGTCAAAAACATAAGGTGCCAAAGTATTTCTATTAACTAAAATATTTGGTCGGAGAAAGGGCTTCATCAACTTTGGGAAGTTTTAGGCGGCATGCATGGAGTCTGTATGGTGGCACACAAAGTTCCTACAGCTCCCTTCTACATTTGCTGCCACTGTATGGCTTCGTATTATGGATATATTCTCCCCTAGAAGCAATGCTGTTTTATAATATGGGATATGATGGAGCCACAATTTTCAGAAATGGATTCAGAGGCATACGGAGGTAAGGTATGGCCCGAACAAACTTCCATGGGAGCCATATTACGTCTCCATACAACTTAGACCTTATATTGAACCATCATTCGGCAGTATGCATTTGACTTTATGTATCCTCTTTATATGCCCACCATATATGCGTAATCTTGCTGACGTTAGACACTACTCCTGAGTATCTAGCAATTTTGTATGAGGTGGTATTTGCAAAGTAAACTTACCAATTAATTTATTGGTGCTGATATTTTATCAATTCTGATAAAGAGTTTATCATTTTGAAACCTTTGTACCAATGGGCCACAAAACAGCACAATATAAAATATAAACATAGAAATAATACCTTTACTCGAATACATATTGGAATGCTGAATAAAAACAAATGTGTTTTATTGGAAAAAAATAAACGCTGTCCTTTAACAAGTAAATTATTTTTATCTAAAATCAGAGTGACTTGTTAAAAAGTAAAATAAAATATAATATTTAAGAATTACAGTGACATGTGTCAAGCAGAATGGTCTGTCAAATACCTCTTTGAGGTAAAATATAATTCAGAAGGGAAACCGCATCTTATAATGTGACCAGTCAATTAACATTTAATTCCTCACACATTGATTCATACCCAAGTAGACTTGAGAAGACATTAATGTGCCCCCATTTGGAACCTTTCAGTCATTAAAGGGGTTTCCAAGAGTTTAAAAAAAAATTAGAAAGACAATAGGAAATGTGCTAACATTAAAAAAAAAAAAAATCAATAGTCACCTGTTAAATCCCTCACCGTTAATGCACGGTGGTCCCTGACATTTTATGTTTACATTTCTGCAGCGATCATGTGCTGTACATCGATCACTGCAGCCAATCACTGGCCTCAGTAATGCTTGCATGTACAGCACAGGATCGCTGAGGTCAGTGATTGGTGAGTATTGGTCTTTTTTTTTTATAATATCCTATTTCCTACTGTCACTTTAATTTTTTAAACTCAGAGAAAACCCCTTTAAATCTGGAGTGCACCAACCATGAGGAAAACTACCCTTCCCTGACTGTTACTGTTGGGCTTAGTGCTGAAATTCTAAAAATGCTACAGAGTAATACAACTGCCTGACCCCTCATAGTATGTTGCATGCATCACATTTACTTGTCTTTATCCCACATGTCTAATTGGGGGTAAGAAAGGCCATTTCAATTATTTCCTGATCAGGCAGCAGAAAGGTTAGAAACGTCTGTGCATTAAATATATATATTTCTATAGATCTACAAAAAAGATTTCCTTTTTTTAAAAAATAACTTTCCCCTATTTCTCCATCACCTATGCAGAGATTTGGTTTACTGCCCTAGCTTAATGCAATGGCAAAGGCTGTGTTGCCCCCGTCCCCCACAATATAGGTTACAGGCCCCAACAGCCCCTCTCTGGCTACACCCCAGCCCTACACAATAGTGAGAACAAATCAAATTGAATTCTAATTTGTTCACTTACTTTTAGAATGATTTTAGAAAGGCTGCCCTCAAGGTCCATAATATGCCACAAGCAAGATTTCTGTACAATACAGAAGAATACCATCTTAAAAAATATTAATAGCTTCCAAAAATAAATTTCAAACCGAAGATTCTAGATATTGTCATGTTCCTCAAATAATGCACCCTAATTATTTTCATAGATTTTTTTTAAACTTTTTTATTAGTATATATTTCTAAAATAATCTGAACTCATCACATATTCGACAATAAAAAACACCAACATTTGTACAAATCTTCTCTGGTCATATACAGTTTGGCAGTATTTGTGTCATATCTAGAACACATTTACGGTTTACTTTGGAAAGCCCATAGCAATTTTACGCTTTATGAAATATTAACACAATGGCAGTAATAATGGAAAGCTCCTGAGCATTAAGTATAGAAATTACACAGTCTCTCATGAGTAAAGCCAAGTATAGCCCTTTCATGCATATGAAACCATTGGATATACTGGTTGTAGGATAATTTACTCTGACGCAATAATAAAACAAACAATAACAACAATGGATGTATGGAGTGTGCGGTCATTCCGTGTCTACTGGGGTCAATGACAATACTGCTTTGTCACTTCCAATGGTATTTTTCATGCACAATTTTTAGGATTATTGTGACCACAAGAAAAAAAAATTTGCTTGTCTTTTTCAAGACCTTTTTCTAATGATCCATATAAAAGGGAGATCTATCAAGTAAAGATAGAGAAGGTCTCGCAGTCCTAAATAAACTCTCCTCGGAAGGGAAGCAAGTTGGAGTTTTGCTGTTGCCAACGATAGCGCAGCCGAGACAAAGGCTGATCATCCACATTCTCAAATTCACTGAAGCCCAGTTGATTGAGTACATCATAAACTCCAGCTTTGGATGCCACCTGCAAACAAACATACATTCTAGGATTAAATAGGACACTGTGTTTTTGTGCATCCGAAAATTTTCTTTTACATGTTTAAAACGATTTAATGTTTGACATATAAAAGCAAGGAAACACAGGACAGTGGGAACTGATGAAAACAAGTGAACTGTGGCATTTGCCACTTTTATCACGCGATAAAACATCATAAAAAGAAATATAGTTCATTAGTAACAAGTCTGAAGGTACAACAATAGCACAAGATATAACAGATCATTCATGAACGCAAAATTCAACCAGTTTTTTTTTCATTTTCATTGCTGATCATTTTGTGTATTTACGCTGGAGAATCATCCTCAAAACTCCCAATTATTGTTAAGATCCTGATAATTATGCGTTAAAAGGTCTTATGGAGTTGGCCTAAAGATAAGCTGATGACACGTTGTCCCCCTGTCGACACCTCCAGTGATCAGCTGAAATCTGCAGGCGGCAAGTGTTCCAATCCCTTTTAGCACCTCCACGGGAGAAACTAAAGAGGCTATGTCACTTTTTTTTTTTATAATTCCCTATCTCCTAACTAATCTAATAGGCCTATGATGCTGATAACTACAGTGTAATTTTTTCTCAAAAACTTTATTATTTGCAAAGTTATGAGCATTTTTCTAAATATGCCAATTTGGCTGTACTTGCCAAATGGGAGGTTACTCTTTCTTTTCATTCTGGGCGGTGTAATGTTTTCTGTATGACTCTGTCCCATCGTCATACAGCTTCTCCCCCTTCCTTGCCCAGCAACACAGTGATCATATAGTATACAGCTTCCATTCCTGACTGTGTTTTCAACTGTGGGTACCCTGCAGTTGTTTCACAACTGCGATATTGGTGCCATATGAAAGATTAGAATCTCATCTTTCATATGCCACCAGAACCGCTGTTCTGGGTGGTTCACAGCCAGAGATATGGCTATTTGAAGTGATCCCCCGTCCCTCCAGCCTGAGTCTCTCACACTGGGTGAAGCGGCTTCATGCCGATAGGACAATATCAGAGGCTGTGAGGCAGCTCCACCTCAGGAAAATTGCTGTGGTTGACACCCACTTGTCTAGTATAGCCTCACTTGCATATTTAAAAAAAAAGCTCATAACTTTTAAAATAATATTTTTTTTGGGACACAATTTTCACTAGCATTATCAGTGTGATAGTGCCTATTAGATTAGCTGGGAGATAGGGCATTACTAAACTAGTGACATATCCTCTTTAAGCATTACACAGTCCCCATTGAAATTAGTGGACTGTCTGTATAATACACAGACATTACGGTCCTCCAGAGCTGACTAATAGACATGACCCTGAATGGGTCTAAACCATACAACCCTTTTTAAGCAGATCTGATGGAAAGGAAACTACTGTAAATATTAGGGACACAAGGAGCCCTAGCAAGTTTTGCATTGGTTAATTTTTAACTTGTATCTTGTACGAATTTTCTTCATATGCCTTTTAAAAAACAACATATTTTCTCTCTCCTTGCATGCCAAGTGGATGAACTCTTTTTGGAGTGGAGTGATGTTCTGTCAGGATTAAGGCATAGATTCCACAATTGCAAATTTCTAATTAGAGTATCTTAAAATCCACTGTGGTTTTGCCTATGGCAAATCTGAACCATGGTCCCCCCTCCCCTCTTACAGCATGCAGTCTCACAGATAGGGGACAAAGCGGCAGTGTCTCCCCCTGTCTACAATCTTACTTTATAACTCTAGACAGATATTTTAGTCTGCGGAGGATTCTGAAAATTTACAGAAACCTGCAGACAGAGAAAGGGAAATTCTAGCTTGCTGGAAGGTGATGAATAGCAGTTCAACGAATATATTACAAAAGTTTAATTTGATCACATGTACTTCTGATCTAAAAAGAACTATAGCTATAGGTACACTATTAAGCTGGCCTTAAGACGACGGAATGTTAAGGATTCCGGGTGACTTTTTTATTTATGTGTATATCATTCTTGGGGTCCACTAATCATTATCGATTATATTATAATTTAGGGCTGATTTAGTAAAAGTCATATTTACGTAATTTATGTGCATTTTGCCTGACTTACTAGAAGATAAGGTAAAGTGGAATCCAATAACATTTTATACTTGGTCAGCTTGTAATATGAGGAAATGGCAGCAATATTTAGGATGCGTTGAGTTGAATCATCAACAGAGCTCTTGTTTTCAGAGACTTGTACTTCAGAAAAAGGGATTGTGAACTGTACGACCAGTCACTTTCGTACTGCAAGGCACAGGAGTCTGCATATTTGCTGCCAGCACATTCGCCCTCTGTTTCATGAATAAGATACACTGTTCCAGGTCCTGGGAGAGTAACAATTGGCATCTATAATCTGCACTGCTTTACTAATAAGTTTCACTGTAGATTTGGGGAGGCACTGGGGAAAGAGGGTGTAGAAATCTGGATTGTTTACGCAAAGGTTTTGGCAGCCATCCATAAAGAGTACTGGATCTCCCCTCCTTATATCAAGGTCTCTACGCTCCACAATTTGCTTTTCAATTTTTAATTTTACCTTTCAAATAATGATTAAGACATAACAGTATCTATGAGACTATTTTTAATCTTTTATTTGGTAATACTGCAAGCCCATATTACTTTACATAATACTTCTGGGCCACAAGTTACTATAGCCATGTAAACTTTCCCCTAAGCATAGCTTAATAGACGGTCTTGTACTAAACTGGTTTCTAATGCATGTACGTACGTACGTACGTACGTACGTACGTACGTACGTACGTACGTACGTACGTACGTACGTACGTACGTACGTACGTACGTACGTATGTATGTATGTACATACATTGTATATTTACACACACACACACACACACACACACAGACAGACTTTTTCATGTCGCTTGCCTATAGTTCATCTCTGAAAAGGTAATTATTGAGGACCTGACATGTCTGTTTTAGTACATACTTGTATTCCCCCTTAAAAAAAACTCTGGAGCTTTTCTTCTTAGAACTCTTTATTGTGCCATTCCTCTGTTATTCATCCTAGAAATTTATAAATAAATTGACCAATTCCCTTTGGTAAAGTTCTAAAAAAAGATGCCCCAGCATTGTTTGGCTACAGTTACACGACAGTGGAAAACAATGGCCATTAACCCCTAGTCGCCAAGGGGTTAAAAACTGATCAACTGTCCATTTTTCATGACTGTTTTGCATCAGTGTGTCTCCAAATTTTCTTCCATTTCCAGTCAGTCTGTCCATTTTTAATGGCTGTTTTTCATCCGTTTTCCATGGCCGGTATAAGAACTGATGGATTTAATTTGTATGGGTTGTTTTTTTTGTCCAAACCCCCTGAAAACACCACAGTGTCCATGAATATAGTGCTGCAATGCCCCCATAGACAGTGTCACAATGCCCACTGTTGATAGTGGCCACATAGATAGTGACACAGTGCCCATGTAGATAGCGTCACAGTGATCCCCCTTGAAGACAGACCCCACCCACAGATAGCACCACCCCCTGTAGATAGTGCCACACACACTAACCCCTCCCCTGTAGATAGTGCCATTGGGGCTCCCTTTAGGAGCGGAATCCCCAGCCAAAGCATTGCCAACTATGTGGTCTGGGATTCCGCTCCAGGAGGAACCCCTGATGTCACTGTCTATATATGGACATTGCCTTGAGGGGCGCCCTCTAGGAGCGGAATCCCTAGTTAGGGCGTTGCCCACTGACTGCATTAAAAAAGGCTGAATGAATACAGCCCTAGAACTACATTGTTCCGAAAACGGCCGTGTGAATGTAGCCTTATTTTGTGGGGAATTCATGTATTTACTACAGCTATGTGCATATCTTAATTGTCGCTTCCATTTAGAACCGCGCCTAAAACAGACTTGTCAGGAGAGCAGACAGGTCCTTTTTAAAGGATCAAGACCATTTATTAGATTATGGATTACACCCATAAAGGGAGTGCTGGTAATCAGTGTGCAGGCGTAGGAAGACCAGACTCTGGTCAAGCATTAAAAAAGTTTACCACTAAATATTAAAGAAGATGTCTGAGCCCAGTGCCCCTCCCCCTTCTGTCCTTTGGCGACCTCAGATAGGGCAGCACAGGAGATCTGACAGATACGCACACAAAAGGTTTATAGCGGATTTTTTAGCCGACAAGTAAATAGGTGTGCTCTTATTTTCCGCTCTGTGGTATTTTGGCATTTGGAAGGGTTTGTTATACTTTACACTGTGTGTTGTCTTTGGCACACTTCTGTACATGCTACAATGTTTCCTTGTTGTCAGTGAAAATACAGAAGTTTATTAAAAGGGCGAGACTGATAGGAGTTTAGTAAAAAAATACCTCCTTTCATAAAAAAATAAAAATAAATACATATTCTGTATGCAGGCTTCCTGAATGTTTCGCTTCTAACAACGATGGGTGCAAATAAGACATATTTTGAGTGGTGGGATATTTACAATATAATTTGTAAGGAAACTTTAGCTAATTTTATATATATATATATATATATATATATATATATATATATATATATATATATATATATATACACACACACACACACACACACACACACACATAGCTCAGTTCCCTACAGACCCCATACTTATGAAGACTACAGTATTTCCGATTGCATGTAGAAAACCACTTCCCCAGAGCTCATTCATGGGCTACTTCCTCAATTGTCCTATGATGATTCTCTACTTAAATTTATCTCTGAATATCCCAAGCTTAAATTTGTAACATAATTGACATATTATATTGCTATTCTATTTTATTTAATTACAGGACCCCTCTAAACTTTGTTGTTATAGCAGCTCTTCCAAACTGCACCAAAAGCATATATTTACCCTGGGCTGCAACTGAAGATCAGTATGTAATACAAGGTACATAATACAATGTACTTACAAATTTACCCAACTTTCTTTGTGTGTGTGTGGACGGGCTTGTTTCTTGCAGTTAAAAGTATTTATTGGCCCCATTTCAGAGTCCATATAATTTATTGATTAACTTTGAGCAATGGAAAAAAAAAAACCTGCAATTCCACCATTATTTTATTTTTTTCTCCCATGCGGTATATGAAAACTTTATTCTATGGTTCGTTAGGTTTACAACCATACCAAATGGAACTATTTTTTTTTTTTATGTTTTAGTACTTTACTGAATAAAAGCATATTTTATGGAAGGAAAAAAAAAACAGAATATTTTTATTTTTCCGTCGACATAAGCATATGAGGGCTGATTTTTGCGGGATGGGTATTTTTTATTTTAGGTACATATAAATTTAGTGTCTGACTTTTTTATGCGGTTTAAATAATGGGTTTATCTTTTTTCTATGGGTCGTTACAACTGTGGCAGTACCGCAGATTTTTTTTATACATTTTTTGATAAAAAAATAAAAATAAATTTTCTTGGGGGGGCTATCCTGTGGATAGGTGATAGTCTTTTATTCTGGGAATACCCCTTTAAAAGGGGTTTCCAATCTTAAACATTTATGGCATATCCACAGGATATGCCATAAAAGTCTGATAGATGTGGGTCAGCACTTATCTCTAGAACAGGGCCCGCTAAACCCTGGTCTAGCTTACTCGGCTCTAGCTGCCTCCCGGCCACATGCTGGTTAGGTGGTTGGGAGTTCTGTTAACACTCGAGCTCACTGAGCTTCGCTTTTCCATAACTCCCATAAAAGTGAATGGGAGTTATGGAAACAGCGTAGCACAACAAGCACTCTGCAGTTTCTGTAACTCCCGACCACCTAACCAGGAAGTGGCCAGGAGGCAGTGGAGCCAAGTAAGCTAGAACAGAGTTTAGGGGGCCCTGTTCTAGAGATAGGTGCGGGTCCCACATCTATCAGACTTTTATGGCATATCCTCTAGATATGCTATAAATCTCCAAGATTGGAAAACAAAACCCCTTTAACCCCTTCGACATTTGACGTATTCACATGCCAAACTCGGGTAGGGGAAGTATGGAACAGGTTCACGGAGTGAACCCGCTTCATACGATGCCGATGTTGAGCGGCATCGCGCTCGAGGGCAATCCCGCTAGTTTAACTTGTTAAATGCCGCGGTCAATAGCGACCGCAGCGTTTAAATTGTTAGAGGGGGTGAGCTTCTCTAAAAGCTCATCGCGCCCCCCGCAATGCAATCGCAGGGGGGGGGGGGGGGCAATGGTTGCTATGGCTGCCTGGGGGCCTAATGAAGGCCCCCAGGTCCGCCATCTTTGTGCTCCTATTAAGCGCTGCCTCAGGCAGGGCTTAATAGAAGCCTGTCAGAATCACGATATACTGCAATATATTAGTATTGCAGTATATCGTGCAAGCGATATAGGTTGAAGTCCCCTAGGGGGACTAATAAAAGAAAGTAAAAATTAGTAAAATAAAGTTGTTCTTTTATGTAAAAAAAATTAAAAGTTCAAAGAAAACCCCCCTTTTCCCATTTCCCCCCTAGAGCATAGTAAAAAAATAAATAAACAAACATAATTGGTATCACCGTGTCCGTAAAAGTCTGAACTATTACATTATATCATTTAACCCGCACGGTGAACGGCGTAAAAAATAATAATTTGTAAACGCCAGAATCTCTATTTTTTATTCACCTAATCTCCCACAAAAAATGAAATAAAAACTGATCAAACCGTCGCATGTACACCAAATTGGTATTATTAAAAACTACAGCTTATCCCGCAAAAAAATAAGCCCTCATATCACTTAATCGACGGAAAAATAAAAAAGTTATGGCAACTCGGAATTTGCTGACAAAATAAATTTGTATTTTTTACACTTAGGTTTTTACTTGTAAAAGTAGTAAAATATAGAAAAAACGATATATATTTGGTATCACCGTAATCGTAAAGAATACATTTAACATGTTGTTTTAATTGCACAGTGAATTCCGTAAAAACGACACGCAAAAAAGCATGGAGGAATGGCTGTTTTTTTAATTTTCTACCCCACAAATACATTTTTTTCCTGTTTCCTACTACATTATATCGCACAATAAATGGTGCTACGAAAACCTACAACTCGTCCTGCAAAAATCAAGCCCTCAGTCATAGGACTATATCGACGGAAAAATCAAAAAGTTACGGCTTTTTTAATGTGGGGAGGAAAAAACGAAAATGAAAATCTGAAAAAGGGCTGCGATGGGAAGGGGTTAAGTCAATGGGGCTGAACTGCAATACCTCACACAACCTGGGGACAGGTGTGGCAGTGTTTTTGAAAGAAAGCAGCCATGTTATTCGAATCCTGTACAACCCCTTTAAACTGAAAGATTAACCAAACTTTTACAACATAAAAGTAAAAAACAGTAGTCATTAAAACTAGTAAACTAGAAGCAAACAATATTGTCATGCTTCATTAACTTTGTAATGTGTTCAAAATTGTAAAGTGTCATCGAAAGGTCAGTCTGATAGACGATCTACATGAATTTCATAAGAAATATGTGAATATATATCAATGCCCAAAAGAAGCATCATGCACCTATTGAGAAACTGGGTTTAAGACAAGTGGGTTCCACTTCTACTGGGGCTAGTCTGCCCTGAATAACTGGAGTTGGCAGATGTGCCTTTCATCTCTCAGTTTAGAGATCAGTCTTGTCACTATGTATTAGTAAAACTAGCAGAGATGGAGGGCCAGGGGCTTTCCCACAACCCAAAATCAGCAAGTCTCCAATACAGCTCCAGCAGTATGAAACCAAAACCATAACTGCCGGCTGCTTGTTTCCTGCTGCATTGTTTCATTTGACAATTGATGTATCTTCATTTCAAACCGCATGAAAGATAAAGTGTTCAATTGATGAATAATGCAGGTGTTGATGGGCAAATCTAATTGGATACCCTGGAACAGTCCAGCAAAGATAAAAGTCGCTTAATGCCGGATCCCATCAGAACAGGCTTGCACTAGACCCACCACCAAACTCATTCAAAATGTGTTAAACCGTTTTTTTTTTTGTTTTTTTGAAAGACGGTCCCATAGCTAAATTCATAAAAACTGTAGATGGATAGCAGGAACTGGATTTACTTTATATATGTGTATAGTGGACTTGTGCTGTGTGCATTGGAGCTTTTTTAGGAAATGAGGATTGTATATATTTATGACCTTTAAACTATTTTAGATAGAGAGTCAAAGGGACTATATCATATGGGTATTTAGAAGGTTACAGTATTCCGGATAAAAGCTTTATTATAGGTCTAATAATATTTCCTGTTACTTGTAAAGTGCCAGCATGTTCAGCAGTCACATCCCCAATGGGGCCCGCAATCTAATTTTTCCATCTATGAAGCAACTTCGTAGGAAGCCGAAATACCAGTATTTTTGTAGTGTGGTAGAAAACCGGAGTACCAAGAGGAAAGCCATGTAAATATGGGGGATAATCCAAACTCCAGACAGATGTTTCCCTAGATTGGATCCGTATCCAGGACCACAGTGCAGTGAAGCGACAGTGCTAATAACTACTAGTGCTAAATACATATATATTAAGAAAAAAATACAAAACATAGTATGGGTAGTATTTTAGAGTAAAGACTTTTTTTTTTTTTACTTGAGTGATTCAGAGATGTTAAACTTCAGTAGAACACCATTTTCATATAGAGCCACAGACAGACAATCTCACCAAATTATTATTTTTTCTTTAATAGAGTGATTAAAGGGTTTTCCCACTATAGCTGGGATGGCTTTTTGCTAGGGTATGCCATCACTTCCTGATCGGTGGCGGTCCAACTTTAGGGAACTCCACTAATCCTCACAATAAAGGGGCCCTTTCACCATTTTTTTCCTGCACACTGGCACTCCTGTCCACTTGCTGTGCAGGGAACTACTACAACACCGCTTCATCTTCTTGAATGGAGTGTTGCAGTTCCATGTACAGAGGGTGAAGGGAAGAAGCAGGACTTCGGTCCATTTGAGATCTAGGAACCCCAGCGATCCTTAGAATTAACAGACTGTTAAAATATACAGTTGTATACTCTTATTTGCAAAGAAAACTATATATTAGTCATCAAGCCTAAATGAGATGTGAACTGGTTAGACAGAATGTTAGGGTGCATGGGTTTTACCACGAGGGACATTTATGACATATTCACAGGATATGCCATAAGTGTCAGATGCGGGTCCCACCTATCTCTAGAACGGGGTCCCCTAAATGGCCATCACACGGACTACATATACGCTCGTCTGTATGAGCCCTAAGAGTATACCGGAAACAAACATTCAACTTCTTCTTATATCACCCTAGTGGCCGCAAAAATCGCAACATTGACTATTTCTTGCGGGCTTTACCTCCCTATTGAATTCAATGGGGAAAACCCGCAACAGGAAAGAAGCGATTCCGAAGCAGAAATTGTCATGCTGCAGTAAAAAATAAAAAAAAACACACTCCATGTAGTGGAGAAAACTAATAACTTGTACTCAGACAGTTTTGACTGGGAATGAAATAAACAAAAGGTGTTCAATGTCTAATACGAATATATTACTACTGTAATCCCACCCATTGAAATACGGTGACCTGTATTAAACTCTGTATGACGTAGTATATAACACAAAATAACACAACCTCTATAATGTAACATTCCCGTTATGTAATACTATACTAAGCAAGTATTTCTTTTTTCAATTAATCTAGATAATCCTTAGGGTATGTTCACACGATGAGCCAAAAACGTCTGAAAATACGGAGCTGTTTTCAAGGGAAAACAGCACCTGATTTTCAGACGATTTTTGAGCAACTCACGTTTTTCGCAGCATTTTTCGCGCCGTTTTCTCAGCCGTTTTTGGAGCTGTTTTCAATAAAGTCTATGAGAAAACGGCTCCAAAAACGTCCCAAGAAGTGTCCTGCACTTCTTTTGACGAGGCTGTAATTTTACGCGTCGTCTTTTGACAGCGACGCGTAAAATGACAGGTCGTTGGCACAGTACGTCGGCAAACCCATTGAAAGCAATGGGCAGATGTTTGCAGACGTATTGGAGCTGTCTTTTCTGGCGTAATTCGAGGCGTAAAACGCCTCCATTACATCTGAAAATAGGTCGTGTGAACCCAGCCTTAAACTACAGCCCTCTGCAATATATCAGGGCTTTATAAAGAAGATCAATGACGACAATATTTTCCTGATTTTACTATAATTTACTTTGCGTCTTATGGTTAACGCGTGCCTTGTTCTAGACCGTTCGCTATATCATTTGTATTACATTAATATTGCTCAGACATCTTTCTTTTTACAGTCTCATGAAGTTAACTGGAAAAAGGAAACTAGCTGGAAACACGAGTACATTTGGGAATGAAACCGTTCCTGGCAAAAACTGATTTCTAATGAATGTACATAAATTCCATCTTCCTCTGTTTAAAACCAGCTGACCAAACGGTAGGGCCCAAAACAAATTTATCAACAAAAACAATCCACAAACCAAACATGTTAGAGTTCAGTATGTAGACAACGCTGAGACAATAGGAGACCTAGTCCGCTCACAGATTCTCCTTGAAGGATAGCAAGGAGAGTACTAAAAGTTAGTGTTCACGGATCACACAGCTGTACCAGAAACCATAAAACAGTCAAGAGCAAGCAATGGAGACGTTCTCATCACAGATTACATGGTATGTGTGCTCACTGAACTGTTTACATCGGACAGCAGCTGTCTACAACTGCCGGAATACCAATGGTCACTGCAAAGTAATGTGGAATCCAACACTCATTTACTTATCCAAACTAAGAGAGGCCTCCACACATTGTTTCATTTTGTGCCTCAGAATACCAAAGTGACAGGACATAAATTTGCCCTAACCCACATATTAACAACACAGGTAGAGAATAATATATATATATGACGAGATAAACACGAACTGCAGATTAGATAAGAAGGATTAGAGATCAAGTAAAATTCACAGCCTCATGAAGGCCCTTTTAACTGGGCCAATTAATCAGGCAAATGAGTGTTTACAGGAAGCTCATTCCTGATTATTGCTCTGTGTAAACACGGCAACGATCAGCCGATGAACGAGCAAACGCTCCTTCATTAGCCAATTGTATCATTTATGCAGCTGAAAATATTATCGTTGTCGGGACCACATCTCCCTGTGTGCTGCCGACATGATAGAAGTGTATGGGGAACGATCGTAGAAATGAACGCTCATCTCCACACATAGCTCATTGTGAAAGGAGCAAACGAGCGCCGACCAACGAGCTGTCTGGTTGATCGGCGCTCGTTTACATGGCCCAAGTCAGGCAGTGTAAAAAGACCCTTAGTTCAGATTTGGTTAGATTTCAACAAATAAAATCTGATAAGTAAAACAGATGTTCTTCATAATTTCACTTTATAAATGAACCCTTCAGAGACACAGCCAATTGTCATTTTTTCATTTTTGTTTTTCAATCGTTGCATTTCAAAAACCATACCTTATTATTTTCCCCTTCGACATAGCCATATGAGGGCTTGTTTTTTTGTGGGATGAGTTATACAGACAGATTGCCTCATTGTTTTTTGGGTTTAGTTTTTATGGTATTCACCGTGTTTTAAAAACAAAATGATAACTTTATTCTGCGGGGTAATACGATTACGGCGATTCTAACATTTATATAATTTCTTTATGTTTTACTACTTTTACAAACAATTTGTTAAAAAAAAATAAAAAAGGTTTTGTGTCGCCAAAAATTTCCTGGTATACGGCTGCGTTGACTCTGGACTTGATATAACACGGTGAACTAACACTGCTGCTCAGTGGTCCAAAGTCCTGTTTTCAGAGTCTGGAGGAAGAGTGGAGAGGCAGCAATCCAAGTTGCTTGCGGTCCAGTGTTAAGTTTCCAGTCAGTGATGGTTTGGTGGCCATGTCATCTGCTGGTGTCGCTCCACTGTGTTATATCAAGTCCAGAGTCAGCGCAGCCGTCTACCAGGAAATTTTCGAGCGCTTCACGCTTCCCTCTGCTGACTAGCTTTATGGAGATGCTGATTTCAATTT
The DNA here is from genome assembly GCF_050947455.1 of Rhinoderma darwinii. Classification (NCBI taxonomy): domain Eukaryota; kingdom Metazoa; phylum Chordata; class Amphibia; order Anura; family Rhinodermatidae; genus Rhinoderma; species Rhinoderma darwinii. The sequence goes on along the minus strand of NC_134697.1, from coordinate 57,052,279 downwards.
CCAGCAGGACTTGGCACCTGCCCACACTGCCGAAAGTGCCAATACCTGGTGTAATAACCACAGTATCACTGCGCTTGATTGGCCAGCAAACCCGCCTGACCTAAACCACATAGAGAATCTATAGGGTATTGTCAAGAGGAAGATGAGAGACACCAGACCCAACAATGCAGACGAGCTGAAGGCCGCTATCAAAGCAACCTGGGCTTCCATAACACCTCAGCAGTGCCACAGGCTGATCGCCTCCATGCCACGCCGCATTGATGCAGTAATTCATGCAAAAGGAGCCCCGACCAAGTATTGAGGGCATATACTGTACATACTTTTCAGTAGGCCAACATTTCAGTAATGAAAATCATTTTTGAGATTAGGTTTATATAATATTCTAATTTTCTGAGACACTAAATTTTGGGTTTTCATGAACAGTTTGCCATAATCATCAACATTAAAAGAAAAAAAATGCTGGAAAAAGATCACGGTGTGTAATTAATCTATTTCACTTTTTGAATTGAGTAATTAACTTTTTGATGATATTCTAATTCATTGAGTAGGACTAGTATACACACACACACACACACACACACACACACACACACACACACACACACACACACACACACACACACACACACACACACACACACAGTATACTTGTGCATGTGGAATCACAGAAGTTTGGGCATCCAGACAAAATGCATTAAGTGTTACCATTCATGATATAACCACATTCTCACAATTCAGATAAGTTCCTAGAAGTAGTTACGCTTTTCTCTAGAAATGAAAACATATGTGCCATGCTGTTCTGCTTCAGCACTGCAGGAGACCTGATATTTATTTAACAAATTCAGCTCTACTCCGATTCTAAATGGTTTGGTGTGTTGTGCCCTGCTGCTTATTTGATATACTTCAAAATTGATGGATGGAGAGAATAGGAGTATGTCCATAGCACAAGTAGGGTAATGGAACTGCACATCAGAACTAAATTACAAAAACTGTATAACTATAGAAAAATCCCTTTAATCCGGTCTTACCATTACCTTATATGTGCCAAATTATCAATAATTGCAAATAAAGATAGCTTGACTGAGGTAGGAGAAAAATGTATAAATTCAATTTAAAAACCCCCCCAAAAAACAGCACTTCTTGCCTATAGGCTGTGTCTGGTATTGCAAATCATTTAAATGGGGCTGATCTGGAATACCATACATCACCCCTGGAGTGGCGCTGTTTCTGGGGGGAAAAAAGTTATTTGTTTTTTATCTTGAACAACCCCTTTAAATAGTCCTTCAGGCGGACATGTATCCCAATGGCAATTACCATGCAGCTTGATTATATATATATATATATTTGTTTGATTTTAAATTAGTAGTCTTCAAAACTGACTGAGGTTTATCAGACAGTTGAGAGTTGAATGTACAAACAAGTGGCAGACTATTGGTATTGCCATAAAATGAAATGGCCAAGGCTATGTACACCTCCGTAAGCATTTTTTTTTTAAATCAATGTATTTTGTGTGTATTTTGCATACCTGATACAAAAAAGCTGTATCTTAAAAAAGTAAACTTTTTTTTTATAAAAGTGAATTTGAAAGTTGTTTAAAAATACATTAATTTAATAAAATAACATTTTCTTACAAAAGGTGCACATAGCCAGGCCTTTTTTATTAAAAATTATTTTAACTTTTTGAGATACAGCTGGTTTGTATCCAGTATATAGAGCAGCTGCATCTAGCGCTGCAGCCTGTATCCATCAGGTCAGCTGCACTGACGGGTTCAGGGACAGCGGGTTCTGCATGTCTCTAGACACGCAGGATCGAGCTGTTAACGATCACATCGAAGTTCATAACTTAGATATGATCGATTACAGGTGTATCCTGCGTGTCAGCCACATGCAGGACCCGCTGTCACTGCATCAGTCCCGCGGACCTGACGGATTCAGGACAAAGCGCAATATACAGCTGATCTGTATACAGGATACAAAGCAGCTGTATCTCAAAAAGTTAAAATAATTTTTTATAAAAAGTATTTAGAAAGTTGCACCAAACACACTGACAGACATTTTTATTTAGAAAAAAAAATAATCAAAAAAGGTGTACATAGCATAATAGTACATGGTAATTTAGGGTTCTGGCCTAGGGTCAGAATTTATTTGGAGCTATGGTCTGGGGTTTACATTTTTTTGGGATATGACCTGGGGTCTGAATTTATTTATGAGTTCTGGTCTGGGGTCTGAATTTATCTAGGTCGTCTAGTTTGGGGAATGAATTTATGTGCGGCTGTGGCGCCAGGAGCAGAACAGGAGCTGGGAGAAGTATATAGAGGGGTCTGGACAGGTCTCGGTTCTGATTATTTAATGTATCGGGTCTACAGTAATTTAGGTGTCTGGTTTGGGGTTGGAATTAAGGGGGCATGGTATGGGGTTGGAATTTATTTAGGGTGTCTGGTTTAGGGTCTGAATTTTTGGGGAGGTCTGGTGTTTATTTAGGGGTCTGCGGTCTCATTTATTTATCGGTCTGGTCTGCAATTGAAATTTTGGGGTCTAAATTTATTTATGGGTCTGTTCTGAGGTCAATTAATTTACTGGTCTGGTCTGGTGTGGTCTGGGCTCTGTAATAATTTAGGGGTCAGGTCTAAAATAGTTTAGAGGTTTGGCGTTTGAATGTATTTAGCGATCTGGTCTTCGGTCTGATTTAATTTAGGGGGTTAGTTCTGGTCTGAGCTCAGTGTTGCTATAGAGCAGGAGTGCACAACCTTTTATGGTCAAAGGGTCACTGTCATATTGTGCTGTTCCCAAGGGCCACAATAAGGGCTAGTTCAGAGGGCGGATTTTGTGTGGCGGGTCCAGCCGCAAAATCCACCACAGAACTGTTCCGGTCAACGGCAGGAAGATTCATCCCTCCCTAATGGGAGGATCGGGTGGAATCCACCCGAAGATCGAGCAGGACGCTTCTTTTTTGCACTAGCAGGAAAAAGAAGCATCCCACTCCCATTGAAATGAATGGGAGGCGGAATTTTGCGTTGAAATCTGCCAGCAAAATTCCACCGTGTGTACATACCCTAATACTTAGTTATATCCATCCGGGACATTTATGGGTTATCGACAGTACATGCCATAAATGTCTCACAATTGGTGGGGTACACTTTTTTTTACGCCCCCCTTCTAGATTTCTATCCTGATAACCCGCTAGTTCCTACTCTTATTGCTTAGTGTTGCGTGAATGAATGAGGCTAAAGGTTGCCTTATCTCAAACAACGAGTTTGTAGGCAAACTGATGGAAGTGCTCCTGCTAGCAAGCTGACCACCACACTACACTTAATGAATTATTGCACTGCAATGTCCATCTAGCTATTAACTCCTTCACGACTGACGCATGTCTATATACGTTCCAACTGCCGATGCTCCGTGCAGTGGTCACGTATATAAATGTTGACAGCGCGTAACCGGGTTTAATGAGTGCAGTGCTGCTTCAGTGTGAACAGCGCTGCACTCTCAGGTCTACCAGGGCTTTAAAATCCCCGGAGCACACCCTCCACTGTAGATAGCGCCACACACTGCCCCCGCAAAACCCCCTGTAGATCGCGCCACCTAAGCTCCCTCTAGGAGCAGAATCCCTGGCCAGCGCTCTGGCCGCATATTCCCCTCCTAGAGAGAGTCCCCGATGTCTCAACATCCCCACTGTAAATAGTGCCAACCCCCCCTGTAGATAGCAAGCGTCCCCGCTATAGATCGCATCGAACCCCCCTTCTCCACGCTACCTAAACTCCCACTAGGAGCGGAATCCCCGGTGTCAGATCGCTCTGTGCCAGGAATTCAGCTTCTAGAGAGAGCCCCTGACATCAGGGTCCAGTGTCAGGAGCGCTCTCTAGGAGCGGAATCACCGCCCAACACTCTGGCCGGGGATTGCGCTACTGGAGGAGAAGCCCCTGGCATCACTATTCATATATGGACAGTGACGTCAGGGCTCTCTCTTGGAGTGGAATCCCCGGCTGATATTCTGACCGGGGATTCCGCTACTGGAGAAGCCCCTGGCGTCACTATCCATATATGGACAATGACGTCAGGGGCTACTACTGGAGCGGAATCCTCTGTCACAGCGCTGCTATCTACAGGGGGAGTGGCACTATCTGCAGGGTGGGTGGCGCGATCTGCAGGGGGGGTGGCGCGATCTGCAGGGTGGGTGGCGCGATCTGCAGGGTGGGTGGCGCGATCTGCAGGGTGGGTGGCGCGATCTGCAGGGTGGGTGGCGCGATCTGCAGGGTGGGTGGCGCGATCTGCAGGGTGGGTGGCGCGATCTGCAGGGGGTAGTGCTGTCTGCAGGGGGTAGTGCTATCTGCAGGGGGTGGCGCTATCTGCAGGGGGGTGGCGCTATCTGCAGGGGGGTGGCGCTATCTGCAGGGGGGTGGCGCTATCTGCAGGGGGGTGGCGCTATCTGCAGGGGGGTGGCGCTATCTGCAGGGGGGTGGCGCTATCTGCAGGGGGGTGGCGCTATCTGCAGGGGGGTGGCGCTATCTGCAGGGGGGTGGCGCTATCTGCAGGGGTGTGGCGCTATCTGCAGGGGGGTGGCGCTATCTGCAGGGGGGTGGCGCTATCTACATGGGCACTGTGTGTGGAACTATGTGGGCACAATACACTGTGGTGTTTTCATGTGGCTGGGATAAAAAAAAAAATTTGTATAATTCATTCATTTTTTCATGAAAAACGGATGGCAGATGGCGATGAAAAATGGGCAGATGGCCGGAAAATGGACTAAAATTTTGAGACACATTGATGCAAAACAGCCATGAAAAACTGACAGTTGATCCGTTGTGAACTGCCCTTTTTTTCAAGGAGTCTAATAGCCTCTTCACTCTCCCCTAACAGCAAGCCAGGGTGACAGAGAGAAGACTACTAATTGTTAGAGCCGTACAGTGTGTGTATATATATGTGTATATATATATATATATATATATATATATATTAAAAAATTACGAAAAAAGTGTTTGTTCACACTTTTGTGATCTGTCTGCTCATAAAAACATGGAATTAAACTAGTCTGGAAAATGAAAGCCTCGTAAGTCTTGTAAAAGACAAAGTACAAATAGTTGTGATATTCAAAGCGGTTCCAAAGAGATTAATGATATTAATTGTATAAAGAAGTGCATATCAGAAACAGAAAATTTGACCTGGACACAGGGGCATCAATGACCCTTGGTCATGAAAGTGTTAAACTATCTAGCTTTACAAAAAAAAACAACAAAGAATATGAAGATTCTTGCTGGGGAGCCTATGAGTATCTAATACGGAGCCGGACTACAGAGGAAACTTTAGTCAGAATTCACTAATTAACCACAGAAATGTACCAGCAGCAAATAAACCCAAGAGTGAAGCAGGACTAACATGTAAATCAAGATAAATTACATTTATTTAGATCTTATAGCGATTGGCCCCAAATTGTTTAAAGGTGAACTCTCACTATAAAAGTTTACGTTTACGTTTATCTTTGTCGCTGGAAAAAAAAATTGTATTTAAAAGCGAAGTGCAACTTAAGTCTTGAATGTTCACAACATTGTTGTCCGTTTTTTGCTTCTTTCATTTTCAAGATCTGCTTTCTCTGAAGTGCTGGTTTGTGATGCTGCTAGCTCTGAGCTTAGTGGGTGTTTCCTATGAAGCATACTCTCTCCTCCTTTCTTCCGTGAATGCTCTAGCCTGTGTGCCTGTCTCCTCCTTCCCCTTGCATTACACTGAAATGGCTGTATAGGAGTTTGATGAGAAAATAAAGCTCAGAAGTCTTCTTAGGGATTTAATCTGCTGTGAACAACAATCTAATTTGCCCTGTCCAAAGAAGCACAGGACAGAAGGAAAGTAGTAATACACCCTATGTGTAGTTCTGATCCTGCAGTCGTGTGTTTGTATAGGAGCTGTATACAAAAAAAAAAAAAAGTCACTATTTGCAAAGTTGCTTCATTTTGTATTTTAGATTAATTGAAAAAAAAAAAAAAAAAAAAAAGAAAAAGTTGCAAATGTAGTCACACTTTTAAACAAAGTTAGTTAGATCACTAACCTAAAGAAAGGGTTGATAAGGTCTGACCTTTTCTTTATTACTAAAACCGTTCTCATTGTATTAGTGGGTCCACATGTGCAAATTTGAAATATTTCGCTATGCCAGTTTTCCAATTTGTTAAGCCCAACCCAATTTTAGGACATAACATAACTTTAGAAAGGATGAATATTAACCCCTTAGTGACCACCAATACGCCTTTTTACGTGATTCACTAATGGGCTTTAGGCTAGGCTGACGCCTTTTCACGTCAGCCTAGTCTAAGTCCTGCACGGGTCTCCCGTGCAGGTAGGAGCCGGGGCTCTGCTGTCTGATCACAGCTGAGCTCCTGCTCCAACGCCCGCGATCGAAGTTTACTTCGATCGCGGCCGTTTAACCCGTTAAATGCCGCCGTCAATAGCGACCGCAGCATTTTACTTTGTTTACAGAGGGAGTGAGCTCCCTCTGTCACCCATCGGCGGCCCGCGAATGAAATCGCGGGTCTCCGATGGGGTGTCATGGCAGCCGGGGGCCTGATAAAAGCCCCCAGGTCTGCCCTGGACATATTCCTGTTAGGACGCACCGGAGGCACGTCCTAACAGATTGCCTGTCAGATTTACACTGACAGGCAATAATGCTCTGGTATATGAAGTATACCAAAGCATTATAGCAGCGATCGGAACATCGCACAGTAAAGTCCCCTAGTGGGACTAATAAAATAAGTAATCAAAGTGAAATAAAGATTATTAATAAAAAGTACACATATATGGTATCGCCGCGACCGTAATGACTCCATTAATAAAGTTAATATGTAATTTAAACTGCAAAGTGAACACCGTAAAAAAAAAACGCAAAAAAACATGGCGAAATTGCAATTTTTTTCCATTGCCCCCCAAAAAAGTCATAATAAAAATGAATCAATAAGTCCCATGCACCCCAAAACAGTACCAATCAAAAGTACGTCTCGTCCCGCAAAAAACAAGCCCAAAAAATCACTACATTGATGGAAAAATAAAAAAATTACGGCTCTTGGAAAGCGACGATGCAAAAACAAATAATTTTAGTTCAAAAGTGTTTTTATTGTGCAAAAGTCGTAAAACATAAAAAAACCTCTACATATGTGGTATCGCCGTAATCGTACCGACCCATAGAATAAAGTTAACATGTTATTTACGTCGCATAGTGAACGGCGTCAATTTAAAAACGCATAGAACAATGGCGGAATTTCAGTTTTTTTTTATAATCCCCCCCAAAAAGGTTAATAAAAGTTAATATAAAAATTATATGTACCCAAAAATGGTGCCATTAAAAAGCACAACTAATCCCGCAAAAAACAAGTCCTCATACAGCTATGTAGACGAAAAAATAAAAACGTTATAGCTCTTTGAATGCGACTATAGAAAAATGAATAAAATAGCTTGGTCATTAGGGCCTAAAATGGGCTGGTCACTAAGGGGTTAACAGTAAAAAAAAAAAAAAAAGAAAAGACCTTCAACTATGACATTTGCAGAGCTGAAGTGTAAACCAATGTGAATTTATAAAATCAACCTCCATCTTTGAATCTCAGTTTTTACATACATGTCTTATTATGCAGCGTTATCGTATCCAGCATGACATGATTTCCAATAACGCTGGATTATGAGAAATGTTTTTTGTTTGAGTGTGTTTTTGAATGTTTTTATTATTCTGACCACACCTTCAGGCTACTTTCACAGAAAAAAGGCAGTCAAAAAGGACTGTTTTTAATGACCATTTGTCATCCGTTAGCCATCAGTTTCTCACAGCAGTTAAAAAAAAAGACGAATACATTTCTTTAGTCAGGGTTTTTTCTTTATCCCAAACCCTAGAAAACACTGGTGCCCATGTAGATAGTGCCACAATGCCCACTGTAGATAATGCCCACATAAAAAGCACCACAGTGTACCCTGTAGATAGTAACCACATAGTGCCACTGTGCCCATGTAGATAGTGCCACACCTCCCCTAAGAGAGAAATCCTAGGGCAGAGCATTGCCGAAGCTCTGTCACTGTCCATATATGGACAGTGACGTCAAGGGCTTTCCCAAGACAGAAGTCCCGGCCAGTGCCCTTGTGAGGTCCAGGATCAATTTTTAACGGCCGTGACATGGATGGCTTTCTGAAAAATGGCAGTTAAAAATAAACCTGATCCATTGACTTCTAGGAGGGCCATGATAAATCGCCAGAAATAGAACATGTGAATACAGCCATAGAATTTCATTGTTCTGAAATATCCGTCACACGGAAGTATTTAACTGCCGTGTGAATATAGCCTAAAGGTTTCTAAACGGCAGATATTAATTAAGGTGAAGACATAGTTGAAAGCTAAATGGTAAATGTGTTACGAGATCTGGACTTCGGAAAGGTTTGATTTTCCACGTACCTCATACATCCACTTGCTGAAAGGTCTCTGCCAGGTCTCCTTCTTCTCCAAGTGAAGGTAAGCATTAAAGAGGATCAGGTATATATACCGCTCCAAGTACTGAAGACTTCGTAGCTGAAGTAACTGCAATTCTTTCACATTTTTGGCTGTTTTAATCTGTCAAAACAAGGAAACTACAGTGTATTAACAACTTAAACCAATCTTTGGTGAATAATAATATTTAGGCCTGGTTTAGAAGGCAACATTTAATTGCACATTAGAAAACTACTACTCCCAATATTCGCTAACAGCAACTTGTCCACCAAAAATACAAAATGCATAATTTTTGTATGTTGTGCTATTATCTTCTTATTTCTACTGGATACCAGAGTTGCTATTTCATATTTTGATTTGGAATTTGATTAATATACCTGGTAAAACTAGCCCCAATCGACAATACAGAATGACGGTCAGCACTCGTTAACTCCATTTAAATGGAGCATTGATCGCAAGTATGGGGGACTAACTATTGTTAATATGATAATTTGCCCCCAAACATTTGCACCTTGTGCTTCCAAGAAGCGGCCATAAAAGATCCGATCAACCGCCCATAAAAGATCCGATCATACTTGATCTTACTTTACATTGTATAAACTGTACAAAACTAAGGCAGAAAAGAAAATTTGGTTGAGACGCAAATTGCTACATGTGTTAAAGAAATTAACGCTTATATGCAAGACTCTGATGAGGATGTTAGAGGCTTATTTTCTAATGAAATATATATTATGGTAAGCTGTGAAATGCATTCAGATCTGTTGGAAGGCTGCCATTCCAGCAACCAGGGTCTCATTAAACCTTACGACTCTAGTGCAGAGTGTTTATTTTGTTTAAAATTCTTTATTAACAGACTGCCATAGATTCTTGGAGGTAATCAGTTTCTGTGCTAAAAAGTTTTGCCCTTATGGAGAAAACGACATTATATGCTGTATAGTGGGTCTGCTAACTTAATGCTGACAAAGCTTATTGCCATGCAAGATAACAAACATACCGAAAAGAACTAGCAACTTACTGCAGCAATTCCCTTTTGTATTAGTGATTTACCCATGAAGTTGTATTTTTGGTTATATTGTAGGAGGAATTTTATTTTTCCTATATGACCTTTTTGTATAACACGAACATTGCACTCACAACAGCCTATCACCATTGGGGATCTATCCCTATGTCACACGAGTCGATTTAAAAAAAGAACAATTCAAACACAGGCAGGACAGCTGAAACATACAAATTCCAAACATGTTGCCCGGTTTAGAACCCATGATTCCAGTGGTAACCATTGATCCACAATTCCAACCACAAACGGACGTGAATTCTGGATTTTTCTTTTCCAATGAACGAAGTTCAAAAAATAATGGATATTCATGACTGGACTCTGTATCATAAGTTTCCATTCATAAACTAAAAATTGGGTATTTCACAGAAGACATTTAAAAAGGCTAAGGGTCAACCAGTTTGAGATCACTCTTGTAATAATATTTTCTCATAAAACCTGAGTGAACCAAAAAATGGCTACACATATTCCTATACCTACAATTTCTCTACTAAAGTCTTCCAATAGGCCCCTTGTATTAACAACATGAATCAATTATATAAGAAAGCAAATACATTCAGCATGTTATTTCCTAAACCCGCTTTATTTTCATAATATAAATCATAAGAAAAAGTGGATATATCAATGCAAATAGGATTATATAAAAAAGGTAGAAAAATCTTGTACCATCACTAGTCAAATGATTGTTAAGGGCTTAATTACATCTGCGTTGGAGGCTCCGTTAGGAACCTCAGTCACAGATCCAGTCCAAAAAAACAGAAACAATAGCCCAGCGTGCTGCGCTATTGTTTCTGGTAAAATGACAGACACCATAACCGAAAAACAAGACGGAACTCAGTCATTCAAGGTTCCGTTGGACGCCAGTGGTGCCTATCTTGCAATGAAACCGCTTCTTCCAGTATTTTCATTGTACTGCTACTCTGATGGAGCAGAGTAATGGAAACACCAAATGCAGATGTGAACAGGCCCTAATATAGCAATTAACACAATTTTGTCTTCTCCATAATGAGTCCAATGCAATTGTTTGAAACATAAAATTAAAGAATACATTTTGATAGAAATATCTACTTTCTTGGATAAAATGCAAGCTTCAGGATCCAACACTTGTATCATTATACCTCCGCAAATGTAATGCATTATTAGGTTAGTAAAATTATATTTCCTCACAATATTAATGTCACCTGATAAAATGGAAATTAACATGTGACTCTTGGCTCTATCACTAGTACCAGTTCACATTATTTGTCAAATGTTTTGCTTGACTATACTGGAAAAGCATGTGCATTTGGGAAAAAAAAATTCCTCACTATAGATGCCTACGAAATATATTAACCCCTTAAGGACATGGGCAATCTTAGTTTTTGCTCCCCGCCTTCCAAAAGCCACAATTTTTTATTTTTTTATCGGCAAAGCCATAGGAGGGTTTGTTTTTTGTGGGACAAGTTGTTGTTTTTCATGACACCATCTATCGTACTGTATAATGTACTGGGAAACTGAATAAAAAAATATTTATGGGGTGAAATGAGCAAAAAACAGCACATACGCCATATTGGGGGAGGGGGTTTGTTAAAAAAAATAAAGTGTTTAGCCACATTCTGAGAGCCATAACATTTTTTTACGTTAATTGAGCTATTGAGGGCTTATATTTTGAAGGGCGAGCTGTAGTTTTCATTGATACCGTTTTGGGGTACATGCGTCTTTTTGATCACTTTCCATTCCATTTTTATGGGCAGCTAAGGTGACCAAAAAATAGCAATTTGGGAGTTTTAAATATATTATTTTACGGTGTTCACCGTTAAACTATTTGTAATAGTTCGGACATTTAAGGACACGGCGATACCAGTTATGTAAACTATTTTTTTCTTTTTATATTTTTTCTTTAGGGAAATATGGGTATAGGTTTTTTTTTTTTTACATTTAATAAAGTTCCTTAAAGTCCCTAGGGGACTTGAACCAGCAATCACTTGCATGGTTATACTGCAATACTAATGTATTGCATTTTACCACTATACTGACAGTTTCCTTTGAAGGAGTACAAGGATGGCATACCTGGGGGGCCCCAGGCTGCCACGACTATGATAGTCACCCCGCTGAATCTTACATTCATAATAAGGGTATGTGCACACGACCAATTTTCAGGCGCAATGGAGACGTTTTACGTTTTACGCCTGAAAAGATGGCTCCAATACGTCGGCAAACATCTAACCATTGATTGCAATGGGTCTTACGATGTTCTGTGCAGACGAGCTGTCATTTTACGCGTCGCTGTCAAAATACGGCACGTAAAATGACGGCTCGTCAAAAGAAGTGCAGGACACTTCTTGGGACGTTTTTGGAGCCGTTTTCTCATAGACTATTGAAAACAGCTCCAAAAACAGACCAAAAAGCGCTGTGAAAACGTCGCGAAAAACGTGAATTGCTCAAAAACTTTTGAAAATCAGGTGCTGCTTTCCCTTCAAAACAGCTCCGTATTTTCAGAAGTTTTTTGTTAAGCGTGTGAACATACCCTCATGGTTTCAGAGTTTCCCACTGATGACTTTTCTACCCATCAGGGTGTCTATAGGGGGTGCAGAGGTAGCGGTCACAAAAAGGTTACTCTGCAACATAAGACACTGATATTAAAAATGGTGGCACATGATATGCGTATTAGGTTGGCGCCACATCCAGCGGTCAGCCGCTTTACAAGGCCTAGCGCTCACACAACAGTCCCCAGCACTGCTCATGTAAGAGTCAACTTGATCCACCATGTATTCAATTTACATCCATCTTATCCATACCATAATCCATTCACCTTCCCTTGGGATGCTAGTAAAAGGGACCATCTGGTACTATACCTTCCATGAATAATTATGTGTATAGGTTGTATATGGGGCAATGCTGCCCTATAACCTGGTTACCTATGTAGGATTCTGTAAAATCATGCATTAAATAGTAATATGTATATATTTATGGATAAAATTAATTAACTTTATTTATTAAAATATAAATTATCTAGTAAGATGTATACGAATGGAACTTATAGATGTTAGACTGTCAGGATACCATGCGATCCATTGTTTTCTGTTCCTTAACCACTATTTCCAGATATTTAAGTCTTCATAGGGGCGTCTCTTCCCCAGGTTGACACAATTTATAGAATTGAGAGAGGTTTACGTGATATACATATGTACCACTATTTCACCTACTATATGTGAACGCATAACACATAGATGGATATAACATACATTTCATCATCCCAAACATGTAATTAAAAATCTCCCCATAGGGAAATATATTAGAGCTAAACGGATATGTACAAACAATGACCACTATTTACGGGAGTGTGGTACCATAGACACGAGATTACGAGTGAGTACTCAAACACAAACCTGATCAGAGCCAAAACAATCACTGACATAAAAAATAGACATCAATACTTCTAAAATTCGAAATAAATCACAGTATAATAAATTAGTGTTTTATACGGTTTTCAATGCCGATTATAACCAAGTTACTAGTGTAATCAAGAAATATTTACCAAACCTGTATAGGGATGATTCCCTACGGAAAATCTTGACACTGGATGCAGTTTTGTGTCCAGAAATTCTATGCCAGTAGGGAAATTGATTTCCCCAAGTGATTTTTGCAAAATAAGTAATACAAATGATTCTACGTGTAGTTGGCGGTCAATACATAGTTCACAAAAATGTGCAGGTCAACGTTGTCCATTTATGTGCAATGTTAACATTTTTCCATCCTATGCTAATAATCAGCAAAATTATATACAAATATATTGGCTGCACAACGAGACATCTGAGAAAACGCATTTGTGAATATTTAACAGATATCTATCACCCAAAAAAAGTAACGTTTCCAGGGCATCAAAACATTTTATGGATACACACAAAGGGGACGGAATGTCACAAGCTTTTCCTTATAAAAAAAAGTATTCAAACCTAGTAGAGGGGGGGGGGGGGGGTTGGAGAAAAATATTGCTCAATGGGGAAGCAATGTAGATTTTGAAGATGGACACAAGATTCCCAGAAAGTTAAAATTATAGAGCGGATCTAATGTATATTTACTAACTACCTGTTCAACCCTTTTCCTCACCTAATATGTAGATCTCAGGAAAGCGAAAACTTAGTGTCCACTACTCTACTATGCGATTTGCATGCATATGTACCCCTGATATTGCATAGGTTGTGCACCCAGTCTCCTTTTTCCCGATCTGTGCCTGGTCTCACACCTGAAAATTTCAAATTTCAAATGGAGTTAAGGCAGTAGAGGAGTCTCCCAGGTTTTGGATAAACTCATGATTTGCATATTTATATTCGATTAATATTACCATGTACGAAATAGAATAGTATACAGAGTACGCGTAACTAATAAATGTTTAATTAATCTATACGTGTATTACCTGCCAGACGACCCTGAAGAGGTCAATTTATTCCTTATGGTCGCATGCTTTTCTAACACCCGATTTATAAATCAGACCTCACATCAGAAGAGTAGCTATGAGTAAGAACCAACAGGTTTGAAACCCGTAAGCGTTCTTTGCCCGGGATTTAAATTTATTTGTTTTAGGATGTGTTACTAATAAAGCCGCATTGAATTTTACTGCATCGAGATCCGGACCAACCTCTATTATTTCAGGATCCTTGCTTATCTCCGATGTAGATCTCTTGTCCGAGAGCACCGATCAATAATGGGCATGGTATCCAACTCTACATTTGTGGTGAGTGGACCAATTTTTTCATTTGTTCGTATTAACAATTTTTTTTTCCACTGTATGTGCCCAGCAATGAACTAAATCACTGTTCACAAATGGATTCAGACAGACCTCCTGTTCGGCGGTCAGTTTGCATTTTTTACTTCACTGTTTAATGGAAACCAGCAGCCATGTTAAAGAGGCTCTGTCACCACATTATAAGTGCCCTATCTCCTACATAATGTGATTGGTACTGTAATGTAGATAACAGCAGAGTTTTTTTATTTAGAAAAACAATCTATTTTCACCAAGTTATGACCTATTTTAGCTTTATGCTAATGACTTTCTTAATGCCCAACTGGGCGTGTTTTTACTTTTGACCAAGTGGGCGTTGTGGAGAGAAGTGTATGCCGCTGACCAATCAGTGACCAATCAGCGTCATACACTTCTCTCCATTCATTTACTCTGCACATAGTGACACTGTGTTGTTCACGATGTGCAGCCACATAAACACACATTAACGTTACTCAAGTGTCTTGACAGTAAATAGACATCACCTCCAGCCAGGACACGATGTCTATTCACAATCCCGACACTTCGCTAACGTTTGTGTGGGAGTTAAAGCACAGCAAGCGTAATCTCTCTGTAAACTGTCATTTACAGCGAGATCTCGCAAGATTATGCTTGCCTTGCTGTAAGTCCCACACAAACGTTAGCGAAGTGTCGGGATTGTTAATAGACATTGCGTCCTGGTTGGACGCGATGTCTATTTACTGTCAAGACACTTCAGTAACGTTAATGTGGGTGTATGTGACTGCACATAGTGAACAACGCAGGGTCACTATGTGCAGAGTAAATGAATGGAGAGAAGTGTATGACACTGATTGGTCACTGATTGGTCAGCGTCATACATTTCTCTCCACAACGCCCACTTGGTCAAAAAGTAAAAAACACGCCCAGTCGGGCATTAAGAAATCCATTAGCATAAAGCTAAAATAGGTCATAACCAGTGGCGTAGCAGCCGTAGCGGCTGTTACGGGGTCCGCGGCATGAGGGGGCCGGAGGCTCCGCTAGCTGCCGCTATGGCTGCTACAGCGTGACGCCACTGAACACTACGGCAGAGCAGGGAGGTATCTCCCCGCTCTGCCATTAAAGAGGTTG
This sequence comes from Rhinoderma darwinii, assembly GCF_050947455.1. Classification (NCBI taxonomy): domain Eukaryota; kingdom Metazoa; phylum Chordata; class Amphibia; order Anura; family Rhinodermatidae; genus Rhinoderma; species Rhinoderma darwinii. The sequence continues at coordinate 57,036,931 of NC_134697.1, read as the reverse complement.
TTCCTACAAAAGACACGTATCCCCTATCCACAGGATAGGGGATACATGTGTGATCGCTGGCAGTGATAGGGAGAACGGGTGACCGAAAGTCCCCTGAAGTTCTCCATGAGAAACCTCAGACTTCTGGGGTCTGTGTCGGCAGCTCCGTAGAAATGAATGGAGCGCCGGTCGCGCTTGTGTGCATGCGTGACCAGCGCTCCTTTCATTTTTATTGAGCTGCGCAGACTCTGGAAGTCAGAGGTTAGTCATGGAGAACTTCGGGGGACTTTCGGTCCCCCGTTCGCCTTATCGCTGTGGATAGGGGATACATGTCTTTTATAGGACACACTATAGGTCAGATTTTTTTTGGGTGTTGGGGCTGTATGGCGTTACCTACAGGGGAGGCTGTATGGAGTTACCTACAGGGGGAGGCTGTATGGAGTTACCTACAGGGGAGGCTGTATGGCGTTACCTACAGGGGAGGCTGTATGGCGTTACCTACAGGGGAGGCTGTATAGCGTTACCTACAGGGGAGGCTGTATAGCGTTACCTACAGGGGGGGCTGTATGGCGTTACCTACAGGGGGGGCTGTATGGCGTTACCTACAGGGGGGGCTGTATGGCGTTACCTACAGGGGGGGCTGTATGGCATTACCTACAGGGGGGGCTGTATGGCGTTACCTACAGGGGGGGCTGTATGGCGTTACCTACAGGGGGGGCTGTATGGCGTTACCTACAGGGGGGCTGTATGGCGTTACCTACAGGGGGGCTGTATGGCGTTACCTACAGGGGGGCTGTATGGCGTTACCTACAGGGGGGCTGTATGGCGTTACCTACAGGGGGGCTGTATGGCGTTACCTACAGGGGGCTGTATGGCGTTACCTACAGGGGGGCTGTATGGCGTTACCTACAGGGGGGCTGTATGGCGTTACCTACAGGGGGGGCTGTATGGCGTTGCCTACGGGGGGCTGTATGGCGTTGCCTACGGGGGGGCTGTATGGCGTTGCCTACGGGGGGGCTGTATGGCGTTACCTACAGGGGGGGGCTGTATGGCGTTACCTACAGGGGGGGGCTGTATGGCGTTACCTACAGGGGGGCTGTATGGCGTTACCTACAGGGGGGCTGTATGGCGTTACCTACAGGGGGGGCTGTATGGCGTTACCTACAGGGGGGGCTGTATGGCGTTACCTACAGGGGGGGCTGTATGGCGTTACCTACAGGGGGGGCTTTATGGCGTTACCTACAGGGGGGGCTGTATGCCGTTATCTACAGGGGGCTGTATGGCGTTATTTACAGGGGGCTGTATGGCGTTATCTACAGGGGGGCTGTAAAAAAGGCACTATCTACAAGGGGGGGTTGTGTGACAGCCAGGGGAGGGGGGCCCCAGTCAAAAGTTTGCTATGGGGCCCAGTCTTTCCTAGTTACGCCCCTGGTAATAACTCCGTCAAAAATGATCATTTCGCTAAATAAAAAACACTGCTGTAATCTACATGACGGCGCCGATCACATTATGTAAAAGATAGGGCACTTATAATGTGGTGACAGAGCTTCTTTAAAAAAAAAAAGTTATACATACAAGCCTATCTTATAAGGTTCCTTGAAAGTAGTTTATCCATTGTATTTATTCAGTGATGTAACATAGAGGGTGCAGTTTATAGACCCCTCTACCATATGCAAGGACTGGTTGCAAGCAGTTCTATAAATGACAAGTGATGATTTGGATGGAAGGGTTGGCACATATTTTCTATTGGGTTCAGCAGCTTCAATCTAAATGTCTATATTTGTCATCTTCCGTCAGACGAACACTGGGTGAGGCTATTAAAACAATTTTTTTTGGTAATGCTCATTCATATTATCATTCATGGTCCTGTTTGCTCAAATACCTGCATGTATTGTATTTTTATAGGGTGACAAATCACAATGACGTCGGGCTAAAAAAACATTAATAGAGCCACTCTTTCCAAAATCTTGTCGTGCACGTATTAAAATAGAGGAAGTTATGGAAAAATTTTACCCTAAAGCACTGTGATCCATCAACTCCCTGTCAGCAGTACATTCCCCATAGGGGCACGTTCATTTCTGACATACAAAACAAACTCATTAAAATGGACTTGAAAACATGGAAAATTTTACCATTGCAATGTGTTTTCTTTGCTCTTGCCCAAAGAGCACAAATAAATATTTCTGCCAGGCAAAAAAAAGAAAGAAAGAAAAAACAACATGCCAAGGATATCACAGCGGTGGAAATAACATAACCTTCAGATGTCTCACTGTCCCCCAGTCATTCTGACCTCATTGTTTCTGAATCCTTAAAATAATAGGATTAATTCATGCACACAGCAGTAGAGGTACATGCGTCTTTTATTCTTTTACCTCTGCAATACCACAAGCATATATCGGTGGTAGGTAGATGGCTTTGTCAGGGCCGTAAGGCAAAACGTGTTGGACAAGCAGATTGGGCCAGACATTCAGACTGCTCTTCAAACACTGTCATGTGACACTACTAGTCCAATCAGCATAGCCAACATGTTTTTCCTTATGGCCCCTGACGAAAATCAACAGTCACACCACTTTACATGAACTGGGATTGCAGAGACCGGTAACTGGACTTTGCAGATGAATAGCGAGAAATGTATTAAGTAATTTTATTGCCATTAATTAGATCTGAAATCATTTTGATATGACTTTATATATTCCATATTTGTAGGGTATGTGATATAGGAGAGCGGAGGTTCACATATTTATTAATTAGGCAGTAAAATTAGCTGCACCCAATCCTGTTAAAGGAAACCTTCATACAGAGTACCTTTGCTTACATGCTATAATTGTTGGTAAAAATATTTTAATCAACAATAATCAAAATGGCCAATGCTTCCCCTGACATATCTTCAGCTCAGCCTCCAAAGGATTATGATCCATTATCAATATCTCAGAACTAAGAAGCACAAGAAGCTGCTTAAAAAACACAGTTCAGACTGGCAGGAATCCTGCTGGAAGAACAAACGTACCCCTCTAAAATGTGCAGGGAAATGAATCTGCAAAACTGATAGGAGTTAAGAAGGGTCAATTTCATGCATGCTCCTCTAGGTAGACCTCCTACCGAAGAGGCAGCAACTTTCGGCTTACTTTGTAAACAGAACATTGGCCATCCACAACAAGTCAACTCAACTTTTAGCATTTAATCATTCTAGTTTATAACCTGGCCAAGGCTTTGCAACTTGGTTGGTCCACTGCCAACACTGACATTATAAGACTGGCTCATACCTCTGCTGATGACCTACAAGTAATTGGCAGATGTTTTAGTCCCACCTGAGCTTTACTGTCACGCATTGTTGAACCTACTATTGCCAATGTTTTTTGTTACTATGGAAATCAAATGACATAATCAAGACTTCAAACCACAGGGACTAAAAGGCAATGAAGATGCCATTATAAATACTGAGTTTAGGAAGGACAAGGATGGATTAGTCTATATGACTGCCAAAAACTGTATCCATTTGGATTATAAGAAATTGCAGGAAGTGTAAAAATAGTCTTGGTCATTCCAATAATTTTCTGTACCACCCAAGTTACTTTCAGGCTAATGTTACATGAGTGGCATAAAGTCGATAAGAGGTGCTGCTGCACATAAAATTTATCCTGTGACATTTCTTAGTGACAATATGACCTTTATTATTATTTTTGTGTATGAAGAATTTCCAAACTAATAATAAAACAATTTAAAAAAAAAACCACAGAAAATGCATGCTGCGTGAAATTCACTGTCCAGATAACATTTAGATTCTGATTTCTGTCAGGTGCAATGCGGTCATGAAGACCTTGTGTGAATTAAAATGATACGTATTCATGCGTACACATTTACACCATTCAGCCATAACATTAAAACCACTGACAGGTGAAGTGAATAACATCGATTTTCTCATTGAAATGACACCTGTCAAGGGGTGGGATACATTAGGCAGCAATTGAACAGTCAGTACTTGAAGCTGATTTGTTGAAAGCAGGAATAATCGGAGCAACTTTGACAAGGGTGTTATTGTGATGGCTAGACTATTGGGTCAGAGCATCTCCAAAATGGTAGGTATGCAGTGGCTAGTACCAACCAAAAGTGGTCAAAGGAAAGGTAACCGTTGAACCAACAAGAGGGCTGTGGGAAGCCAAAACTCTCTGATAAACATGGGGAGCAAACGCTACCCCTTTTGCCACAATCCCACAGAAGCGCTACTGTAGCACAATTTGCCTAAAAAGTTAATACTGGCTATGATAATAAGGTGACCGAACACCAGTCATAGTGCCCTTGCGGACCCCTGTCCACCACCAAAAGCACCTACAATGGGCATGTAAGCATCAGAACTGGACCAATGAGCAATGGAAGAAGGTGGCCTGGTCTGATGAATTATGGTTTCTCTTAGAGTATGTTCACACGCAGTGACCAAAAACGGCTGAAAATACGGAGCTGTCTTCAGACGAAAACAGCTCACGATTTTCAGACATTTTTGTAGCAACTCGCGTTTTTCGTGACGTATTTTACGGAAGTTATTGAAGCTGTTTTTCAATGGAGTCAATGAAAAACGGCTGCAAAAACGTACCAAGAAGTGACATGAACTTATTTTTCGCGGGCGTCTTTTACGCGCCGTATTTTGACAGTGACGTGTAAAATTGGGAACAGAACACTGTAAAACCCATTGAAAGCAATGGGCAGATGTTTGTAGGCGTAATGGAGCCGTTTTTTCAGGCGTAATTCGAGGCATAAAACGCCCGAATTACGTCTGAAAACACTGCGTGTAAACATACTCTTACATTACATCACGTGGGCAGCCGAGTGCCTGTGCATTGACTCTCACATCACTAAGGAAAGCTGGCGGAGGCAGTGTGATGCTCATTGCAATGTTCTGCTGGGAAACCTTAGGCCCTGGCATTCATGTGGATGCCACTTTGTCACGTACCACCTACCTAAACACAGTTGCAGACCAAGTACACCCCTTCATGGTTACGGTATTACATAATAGCAGTGGCCTCATTTAGCAGGATACTGCTCCATGCCACACTGCAAAAATTGCTAAAGAATAATTTGAGGAACTTGACAAAAGAGTTCAAGGTATTGACTTGGTCTACAAATTCCCCAGATCTCAATCCGATCAAGAATCTGTGGGACATGCTGGATAAACTACGCTAATCCATGGAGGCCCCACCTTACAATTTACAGGAGAAGGATCTAATGCAAAGTCTTGGTGCCATATCCCACAGGACACCTTCAGAGGTCTTGTGGAGACTGTGCATCAACGGGTCAGAGTTGTTTTGGCGGCACGAGGGGGACCTACACAATATTAGTCTGGTGGTTTTAATGTTATGGCTACAAAGGAAGTAGATATTCTGTTTGGTGATTTGGATCCAGACAAGGTCTCCATGACGTTTTTGCATCTGACAGAAATCAGAACAAGACATGTCATCAGAATCTCTCAGCAGTGCAGCCTCTGGCTTTGGCTTGTAATTCTGAGTGAATGTATCTTAGGTATTATAAAAAAGATGTTATAAAGGTATTATAAAAATGATTTTAAAAAAAATGTAGATTCCTTTTATGGTTCAGTGGCCCTTTACAATAGTATCCTCATAAGCTCTAAGCTTAAGTTAAATAAAATGGTTTTGACCTAAGTGGTAACATTCATTAGTGCTATGACATCCCTAATGCCACAAGTATCATAGGCGTAGCTAGCTCAGGTGGAAGCAGGTGGGGGCAGCAGCCCCAGGCCCACTTACATGGTGTGGCCCATCCACGTGGCATGGCCATAGGGTTCCACAATTACAACCATGCCTGTAGGCCCTCCTAGCCACACTAAGGCTGACTGTACTCACTTCTTGAATAAGCTCCTTCCTTACACAACGCAACGCTCAGCTGCGTTTGTATCTTCAATTCTGCTCCTGTCTCCTACTCTGGTTCCTCAAGTGTTCTAAGGTGCTGGAATGGTAGGGTACAAGGGAGGAGAATTTAAAATACACACACTGCCAAATGTGGCACTGTGTAAAGGGGAGCTCATAAATGAAGCAAGTACAGTCAACCTACTGTACAAAGGGGAATTATTACTTAGGCATTATTACCTTGTAGGGGCACTAGTATCTTGTGGGGGCACAAAGGGTTACTATGGAAAGCACAAAGTGGGTATTATTACTGAAAATTGCACAAAGATGGGCACTATTACTAAAATGGGCGCCAAACATAAACAAAACTATATGAATTTGGTATCACCGTAATCGTATTTACCCGCAGAATAAAGTTAACATGTCGTGTTAACACTTTAACCACTTTTTTTTTTAAATTCTTCCACTGAAATAAATAAAAAAAAAGCAGCTTTGCAAATAGTCTTTATTAAAAATCCTCTACTGATTTTTTGTATACAGCTCCTATGCAGAGTTCTACATCTCCAGATCCTGCAGTCATGTGCTATTCCACTCTCTATCCCATTTTTTTGCTTTCCTACAGACAATATAAGAGAGAGAGCAGATCAAACTACGTTGGTGGACTAGAACCATAGAGGATCATTGGCCTGCATTGGAGCTGCATACACAACGCAGTAAGATTTTCTTTAACTAAGACCATTTCATTTTTTATTTTAGATACATTTGTTACCTATTTTTTTTTATTACACTAATGTAAGTTATCCTTTAATATTAGTGTTACTTATTAAACTGCTCCTCTTGTGATCTTTCATGGAGTTCAATTTTTCTGTTCATCAGTAAGTTATACAGTAAAGTTTAAAGGGGTATTCTGACCAAATACGTTTATGTAGGGCTGGGCAATTAATCGAAAAAATTAATCTAAAATCGACATTAAGCACAATTAATCGACATCTTGCGAATTTAGGTTTTATCAATTATTTTCTCCCGGTTTAAACTGTATCTTGAGGACGCAGATACATTTGAATTCAATGGTAGAACAGGGGACCATAAGGACGCTGTTCTACCATTCACTATGTATTGCCGGACACAAGGCAGTGACGTTATCACGGCTGTCTGCGCCGAGTTGCATAGACCAGAGACATCTCCTCCACTCATCACTAAAACGGTGTTAGGTTTGTATGTATATTATTATTTTTATCGGGCACTATTAGGGCTGTGTGGAGGCAGCTATGGGGACATGATACTGTGCGGAGGCAGTTATAGGGTCATTATACAGTGTGGGGAGCACTCATATACTCTGAGAACAGTGTCAGGGGGTTTATTATATACAGCAGGCATGCAAAAAGGGTTGTGGCCTAAATAATCGTTCAATAATCGCAATCGAGGTTACAAGTTCAATTAATCGTGATTTTGATTTAGGTCATAATTGCCCAGCCCTACATTTATGGCATATCCACAACTCTGGGAGCAAACTTATAGCAGGCAGGTTTGCTGGGAAAATTGAATGCCTAAACTTTTATAAACACATGGGTCATATGGTGTAACAATCTATTGCATACAATATAATGTATCTAACTAAAAATTGAGGAATCGCTGTTTTTTTTTCCTATTCCACCCCACAAATATTTTTTTTCCAATTTCCAACAACATTAAATGGTACAATAAATAGTGTCATACAGCAAGTTTGTTGGAAAGATAAAAAAAAGTTACGGCTTTTGGAAGGTGGGGAGAAAAAACGAATGTGAAAATCTGAAAAATGGCTGCGGCGAGAAATGGTTAATCCCCCCTGAGACAATGATCTAAGAGCAATACAAATTTTATTTTCCATTAGTAAAATAAAAATAAACTAATATGTTGAACTTGAAATGTAAGTAAGTCGACTAGGAGGTAAAAACATGCTAGCACGCTTTCCTAGACAGTCCATGGATAGAAGGAGAAAAGATACAGATGATGTGAACCTAAATCAGAGCCAGCAAGAGTAATGGCACATAGGCAGGAAAAAGTACCAGCTGGTACTGCTTCACATCTGTAGAATAGAACGAAAACTTTACACAAAACACTGAGCCGCTCTCTGGCAGATAAAGATATGTAAGTGGATAGAAACATTCAGAACTTAGAGAATAGGTTTGCATGCTTTTCTAGAGCTCGCATAAGCCTTTGCATACGCAGAAACTCAGGAATTTGCAAACAAGGGCAAAATTTAAGGGAGAATTTTGGATCCTCCCCCATGTGATCTTTGGCATTTGTTTCTGGTGGTATTTTTGTGTGATGTCCCACTAGACCACTTAGGATTCACTTGGATAGCAATAAGTGCGCTTTACAACTTTACTTCTACGCTGGACAAAAAAAAAAGCTAAACTCCAGGCAAAAGTGAAAAACCACATTGGGTTGTAGGTGTTCTCTAGCTGTAAATTGTTAACGTTTTTGCATTTACTCTTATAATATGGATTCTAAGTTGGGGCAGCCAGTTGGCAAGTGTAGCTGGAAATAATGCATTGTGTGACCATATTAATATAAAAAAATAGGGAGTTTCTACATTTCCATGGTAACATTTTCAAGGTTAATGATCAGTGGTTTAAAAAAAAAAAAAAAAGATATATGGTATGCCCTTTAGAAAGTTAAAAAATGTCTTGCTGAAATCAAGTTCTGTTCACATCTGCACTGTCGCTTTAAATTTAGAATGGTAGCCATGATGCTGGATCCATCATATTACAGATTCAAATAGCAACGTCAGACACCATTATAATGGGGTTTTCCGGGGATCTATGAGGTTTTTAAGTGATTTTGACTGTAAGAATAGTGCTGCATGCTGTGCTAGTCTCGCCATTAAGAGTGACGGAAACCTTGACATAACCTTGAACAGAGCCCTGAGAGCAGTTGTGAACATAGCCTTGGTGACCTCCAAAAGGAAAAAAAAAACAATACTTGAAATCAGGAACTAAAATATACGAAATTAATTTGGATCCACAATGCGCTGCCAAAGCAGGCGATAACCCACCCTGCTATAGGTCTTGTCTAAAATTTTCTGGGGAATACATTTGTGCGCTAATCACAGCCAAAAATAACCGCATTACTACAACTCTTCACATTTTCTTCTGTACTTTTTTTGCAGAGTGGATTTTTTTTTTTTGAGGAACATTTCTAGGAATTGTGAGGTACCACAGTTAACTGCACACACCCTCTCATTAGGCATCATGGAACCACACATAGTCCCTGCGTCTCTGTACATCAGAGCTGTGGAATCTTCATGTGCTGCAATATGGTGCCACCGTATGACACCATATTAAGGAAATATTCACCCCTTAAAGCAATGCTTCTAGGGGGAAATAGCTCTATTATACGGCACCAGATGGAATAGGCCATAAAAAATATTTGAAAAATCTGTAGGATTCATAAGGAATTTGAGAGAAAAAAAAAAACGCTTTTAAAAAGCAGTAGAATTGTACAGTCCTGCCACTTCCTTCACATTTTAGACTGGCCCGAGAACAAAGGCCCTGGAGGGAATGCATTTCAGAATGGGCTAAAAAGCAAACACATTATTACAGTCAATCAAACGGCACCCTCTGACGCAAATGGATCAAGAAAAACTGTAATAAATATTGCTTGCATTTTGTTTCTTATTTTTTCTAGCAGTCTAAAATTCCTTGAATACTTCCAAATAAGAAACTATTCTGTTTAATAGCAATGCTGATGAAGCAGTTTGAGAGATCCCGTCTGCATCTGTATTTAGGTTTCAGTGTCGGCCCATTATACTTCCTGACAATTAAGTAATTTGGGGCCCGACAGAGGGAAATTATTTTTCTTAGTATAAAAATGTTTTTCATGGCGCAGGATTGTAAGAATATTGCAACCCAGAACAGTGTGTGAGAGCCATGGTGGTAAGCCACAGTCCTGAGGTTCCTCGGTCTCAGGAATTATTGTGCTATAGAGCACCTACTATTCTTATAGATGTCTTTATAGTCGTTTTTTGTGTGTGGGGGGGGGGGGGTTAATAATACATAATGCACAACAGTCCAAAACAGTGGATTAGCACACAGATCTACACCTGGCACTGCAACATTTTGGTCAGATTTGGCAAACAATCGCATTTTTTAACCATTTTTTTTTTAATTGTTCAACTCAGTGGCGTAGCTCACGTGGAGGGGGGATGGACAGTGGCTCCCACCACGACCGGCGCGGCCATACTACAGTACTATTCAATCTAGTAAATGTGCCACATGCTAGGCACGTCTGCTAGAGTACGCCTCGGATGCTGCCTGTCAGGAGCAGAAGAAGCCTGCGTGTGAGGAGAGGGTAACCAAGCACCCCTCCCCCTATGTATAAAGTTATGATGGGGTTTATACACGGGGATAATGGCTGGTATATACAGGGATGATGGCTGGACTACCCATCATCCCTATACATAACAATCATCATCCCTGTATATACCAGCCATAATTCCTGTATATAACCCCCATCATCCCTGTATATACCTGTCAGGCAGGTATATACAGGGATGATGGGGTTTATATACAGGGATGATGGGGGTTATATATACGGGGACGATGGGGTTTACATACGGGGACGATGGGGATTATATATACGGTGATGATGGCTGGACCAGGCATCATCCACGTATATAACCCCCATCATAAGGATGATGGGGGTTATATACGTGGATGATGCCTGGTCCAGCCATCATCACCGTATATATAATCCCCATCGTCCCCGTATGTAAACCCCATCGTCCCCGTATATATAACCCCCATCATCCCTGTATATAAACCCCATCATACAAGGGTAAGCAGGGCCGCCATGAGGAATTTCTAGGCCCCATACAGCCAAAGAGATGGGCAACGGAAAGTATGGCGCTCATGTTTGTACGCTATAAGAAGTAACTGATTTTGGTACAGACTTCAATTACAGTGAACGAAACCATGGAGCAGTCAGTGACCGATTGATACCCTGGATTTTATTGAATTCAGCCAAAACGCATCCCACTGATGGCATATATCGCCTGGGGAATGGCCCAGGGGAAACTCCTGAAGTCACTATTCTTAAATGGACAGAGACGTCAGGAGCTTTCCCAGGGCCAAAGTCCACAGGCAGAGTGTTTATGATGCTCTGCCTGGGGACTCCAACATTTGGAAGCTCCTGACATCACTGTCCATATATAGTGTCGTCCGAGGCGGTATACGTTTCTATGAACTTAGATGTGATCGGTAACCGGCGGATTCTGAGAGTTCCGTGCACTGGGGGAGCACTGGGTTTGGTCCCACTCAGATACGTTTCACCCCCCCCCCCCGTGCGAAACCCCTAGCTACGCCTCTGCTTCCACTGAAATAAATGAAAATGCAACTTATCTATTGCAAATAGTCTTTATTAAAAATCTTGTACTTTTTTTTCCGTATACCGCTCCTATGCAGACTTGCGTCTTCATGGTTACAGACTACACAATTTTCCAGTGTGCAGTCAGATCCTGCAGTCATGTGCTATTCCACTATCTACCCCATATTTTTTTCCTTCCTTACAGACAATAGAAGAGGGAGCAGAGTGGGGAGAAACATATGACTGCACGATCATACTACGTTGGTGGACAAGAACCATAGAGGATCATTGACCTGCATTGGAGCTGCATACACTACGCAGTAGGATTTTCTTTAAGACCATTTCATTTTTTATTTTAGATTCATTTGTTACCTATTTTTTATTACACTAATGCAAGTTATCCTTTAATATTAGTGTTACTTATTAAACTGCTCTTCTTGTGATCTAAAATTTCATGGAGTTTAATTTTCCTGATCATTAGTAAGTTATACAGTGAAACCTAAAGGGGTATTCTGACCAAATACGTTCATGGCATATCCACAACCCTGGGAGCAAACTTAAGCGTACCGGTGTGCTTGGAAAATGTAATACCTAAACTTTTATAAACGCTTGGGTCATATGGTGTAACGCAATTTATTGCATACAATATAATGCATCTAACTAAAATAAACACATTGACGGTATGTTTTTGGACTGTAAAAATGATTCGGAGTACAGATGATATCAAGATCGCAACACTATACCACCATACTGTGTACTCATTCTTCATTACATTATGATTCTATCAGTGGCTTGGGGCAGGAAAATTGTAGTGTGTCATGTACTGCCCCCCTCATGGTCTGGATTTCACACAATGTAGATTGAGAGTAATAGGGTTATACCGTTGACTTCTGTTAATGGAAGTCTGAATCCCCATATGGGATGTGTAAAGGGGGGTGGTTCGTGATACTCTACCATGACATGGAGTAAGAGACTGGTTTGCTGTTGGGTGAATTGGGCCACTGAGACAGGTAGGAATTGGGCCTTGAGGGAGCACTAGCAGTCTAGGCAAAACTTCATTTGGAGTATGGTCTATAACGAATCTGTAATTTTTTTCATCTTTAGAATTGCTGTGTATTAAAGTGTATTTGCTTGAACCCATATAATCCCTTTAATAATAATTACTTCCTGGAAAGAAATAGATATTGGCAGTGAATTAATAAAATGTTTATTATCTCCCCACAAGCCAACGCAATCACAGCTAGTAGTCTAGCACAGTCGTTCTTAATTTAACGACATATGATACTGGAGACTAGAGATACCCTTCTCGAGAGATGAAGTCCAAACCAATACCACATACTGTTGACATGCTGACAGGGATTATTGCAAAATAATACAGTGCACTCTGCCAGTATAACCCAGAACTTAGCTGGTAGGGTCTACTTTGGGTAACTTTAAGAAGAGAGTGTAGATTTTACAATGAGGTACACCATGTTCTAAACACAGAGCTCATTTGAAATGCCAAAGTGGTCAATCCACAGAAATTACAATTCCAGAATAAAAGTGGTTAGTATCAAGTTACAATGTATTCAAGCCGCTGCGAAATGAAGTCCAACAATTCTAGATTTAAAAAAAAATTAGCTTTTTATTTTGTGGAAAAAGTAATTCAAGTGGCCAAAACAAGTACAAAATAAAGTGGGTTTCATAATAAAAACGTAGATGGCAATTACAGCTGGAATGAAGGCTTATCTCTTGGGACCTAAATGCTTCACTTTGTCTCCTTCTAAAGCTAAAACAATGAACATATTATACTTCTCTTTCCTTTAAGACACCAATTTTCTTTTAAAAACCAATCTCGTAAAGAAAAAAACTTGTATAACCTCAGTGTTGCCCTCTAGGAAAAAAAAAAAAAAGACACGTACCACTTGCAAGGATTGCGAGAATTCGGACCATGTAGGAATTCTTGCAATAGTCACACAACTTTTTTGTCCCATTAGGAAACATTCCGTTCGCAATAACCGGTGATTTTACTGGAACCAAAAGATGTCTTGAAGCTCTAGACTTATTTAGGGCCTGTTCACTTCATCGTTGCCCTTCTGTTGAGGAGTTCTGTCAGAGGTTCCGTCAGGTTAACCCCTCAACGGAAAGGCAAACCAAAACCTCAGCTTCCGTTTCCCTCACCATTGAACTCAATGGTGACGGAAACCTAGATAATGGTTTCCGTCTGTCACTGTTGTGACAGGGTTCCGTTGTTTTGACTGCACTATTGATTGTCAAAACGACCGAACCCTGTCACAACGGTGACAGACGGAAACCATTAGCTAGGTTTCCGTCACCATTGAGTTCAATGGTGAGCGAAACCGAAGCGGAGGTTTCCGTTTGCCTTTCCACTGAGGGGTTAACCCGATGGAAACCTCCTACGGAACACCTCAGCGGAAACGAACGGTGATGTGAACACACCCTGAATCGTTATGTAGAACAACCGTGACATTACTATGATGCAACTATTTAAATTTTAAAGTATTATAACACTGCAAAATGTAAGAGAATTAATAAAAAATAAATGAACTAAAAAAATGTTTCATGCAACATTTGCATTATTTGTAGATGCTAGTAGTGCGGACAAACGGTGTATTTTATGTAAGGTTTATTGGCACTCAAGAGTACGACCTTTGTTGTAACCTTTAGATGTGCAACATTTATAAAAAGGTTACAAAATATAAAATTAAAAAGAAGGGTCTGGGGGTGGAAAATGTCTGTAATATTACCTGACAGAACAACAGGTTGGATAGGGCCAAGGAAAAAAATAAATAAATAAAAAAAAATTATAGGCAGGTAAAAGTAGTCTTCCTTTAATAAATTAGGAAGCCGGTGGAGAATATTTGGAGGTTTTATATAAACAACTTTCTGCCCAAAACCACTCTTGACACCCCAAGAATGCAGTAAGCAAGTATTTTGCACGTGGGCCAGGACATATCAATGGATGAGTAGCTATAGGGGACAAATGAAAAACTTAAGAATAGCACAAATAGTCTATTTTCTTGCCCTCCCTTAGGTCTTTTCCTTGCTTGTTACCAGAATACGAATACAACATTCCCACCTCTAAAAAGTGCGCCGTCAGAAGGTGTTATCCAATGGGTCTACTTTATCATAGAAGAGACATTTCTTGTAAAGTAATTTTCCTATTGAATAACAAAGATGACCAGTCCAGTAATAAAGTTGTATACATTATTGCATATGGCAGTGGAGTGTGCATAAAGCTATACGGCAGTAAATGAGTCCATTATGGCTCCATACCATAGAGAAGTATACTATGGTGCTCCATGGGATGCCATATGTTTGAGATATTCTCCCCAAGAAGAAATTATTCCATATTAAATCGGGAGCGTACAGAGGTACAGGAGGGCCCCATAACAGCGTTCTACAACTGTTTGTATGGAGCCATAATGCCTGTGCATGAGGCTTAAAAGCTACTGTATATCCAGAACAAAACCTCTTGGATGACAGCACAGCTACTACCTGGGCAGCCAAAATTAAATCACTGTACATAATGGTCATGTGGTATAGATATATATACCTATTTTTTTTAATTAAAAAGAAAGAAAAACCATGTAAAATTCTAAAGGCAAAAATAGAGCATAAAATAATTGTTAGAAAGTATGTACATATATTCTAGTCTATTTTCCCAGACTATATCAAACTTCGACCAATTTTGGTTTTATTGTTATAGACAAGGAATGGGGCTTGAAATCTGTAGCATTTGCTAAATAAATCAATATAGATAATGGTTCAAGCACTCTAACCACGCAAATCAGATTCGCAAGAGTCAAGAGACGCTTCTCTGCTCAACATGTAGCTTTAATAGACTACATATTGGCTTTTATATGGTGCTGATCGGAGTGGAAAGCAATAACTAAGAGCAGGGGTGAATAGAGTTAAACATGCAACATCAGGAAGCACTTTTCTACTCGGGAATTGCAAATGTTTGGGAATGCCTACTGGGCATAATGAATGAGGCTGAAAACTGAAGGTAATTCAGGAATTAATTAGATGCTTTCCAAGAAGGGGAAGCATTAAAACTCAAGGGCAAGTTTAACCACTTGGATTGACCCTGTGCGTTTTCACAAATAATGAGATCGTCTCAAGTTCAGATGTTCCTGACAGGATGAGAAGCTTCATATATAGTCTCTCGTTGCTTCACCAATATTCAATATATTTACGGTTCGTCCCAACCACGTTATTATGTAACCTTGATTATTATCTTGAAAAATAGCCTTTCACTCCTACTAATTCACGTTTCACTCTTCGTATTCCACAGTAGCAGTCGGGGCTTACGTATTTTAAATTGAAATTTTAAATGTATTTGAAAAATACACAAGAAGGCCTGCTTCGACTTGTAGTTTTTTTTTTTTCATTCTGAAATGGTTTCATTAGTTGCATGATTGGTTTCGAACAAGGATTGCATGAAACTTTGTTATCACCTCCCTGAAAGGCAGTGACAGCAAAAAGCAACATGTTCACAGTAGGAATAGGGTAGAGGTAAAGGTTATTTTCACCCCCCCCCCCCCCCCCCCGGATAATGGTTGGAAATAGCTTATGTCGATCATTTTCTGTCATTGTTATAACATGACAGGGTCTTTAGAATTTGAGACACTGATCAGATTTACTGCTAGAGGAAATACTGTACACTATAGGGCACCTTAAAAGGCTACGTAAACCTTTGAACACTTTTTTTTTGTTTTTAATGAAACGATGTATCATGGTGTTTTAAGCAACTTTTCAATTGTTTTTTTATTAAAAAAATTTATAAAATAAAAAAAGTTTACTTTTTGAGATACTTGTGCTTTGTATCCTGGATACATATAAGCTGTATCTTGTGCGGGACTGACAGCTTCGGTGACCGTGGATTCACTTGTCAACGATCACATCTAAGTTGACAGCTTAGATGTAATCGATAACAGGTGGATTCTGCGTGTCAAACACGCAGGACCTGCTGTCACCGAAGCCGTCAGTCCCACTGACCTGACAGATTTAGACAACATCTTTCGTCTCCCTCCAGGCCGATGAGAAGTCCCAGTCGTCGGATCGGTAGTAGCAGCAGCCTGGAGGGAGACGAAAGATGTTGTCTTCAGACGCAGGGATGAAGGACCTGTGGGCAGAAGTGACGTCACAGTGCGGTCTCGCGAGACCGCGCTGCTCAGTGAATCTAGCTTGGGTGTAAGGCAGAGTGGTGCATGATGCGTATTGGCCAGCGTCATACACCTCTTTGTCATACGCCCACTTGGTTGAAAATTAAAAAACGCCCAGTTGGGCATTAAGGACCTCATTTGCATAAATGTTCTAAACGCCATAACTTTGTTAAAAAACATTGTTTTTAAAATAAAAACACATTGCTAGTAACTACATTCCAGCGCCGATAAACTGATGTAGGAGATAGAGCATTTTTATTCTGGTGACAGAGCCTCTTTAATAAAAAAAACAATTAAAAAGTTGCATTTCTTTCTTCTTTTTTTTATTAAACTGTGTTCAAAGGTGTACATGGCCTTTAAGGCACGGCTGTATTTGAGATCGAGGTCACACAGAACTCGAATAAGACACCAAGAAAAATATATTGACCCATACTGCACATGACCATCAGTGACAAATCTTGATCTGCTCCAATGTATGCCATATTATAAAGCTATTCTAATTTAAAAGCCTTAATGGAGGCACCATATTGCAGCACACATGGTGGATCTATATTATGGACAGGTAGTATAGCCCATGCCCCACTGTACGTGTCCGCTCAGACGGAATAAGTGTGCATAATCCCTTAGTGTTTTGATTTAAACATGTTCATCTAAAATACTAGAGAATTTAAAGAGAATGTATAGTCAGAAAATTTGTTTTTATATTAAACATGTTTTTCATATAACTACTAAGTCTGGTATCTATGGGTTACGGACATGGTACAACTCTATTACCACTGTTAAAAATAGGACACAGAAATGAGCAAAATGAGTCCACTATGCATAGTCCTCCCTGCACAGCGATCTCTGTATGTCACAGAGCATGCCCACAACACTCTCATAAAAGTCAATAGGTTGTTTTTCACTAGACACAAATAAATTAAAAGTACACGCCTATACATTCATTATCGTGTTGGGAAACCACCGTGCCAAGATTCCGTTTTGTATGTTAGATGTTTAGAATAATCTTAGCTTAATGTTCAAGTTGATGCTTGTGGGATTTCATGCTTCCATGGATCTAGGGAACAATTTTCCTATGGTTACAGAAAAGATTAGTAGGGTTTTTCTCTCTTTATATTAGGAAACCTTGTAGGGTGGTGGTGCCTGGCTAAAAGTTGATTAAGTCTCCATGCATTGCAAGAAATCCTTACAGAGCTGCCTATACTCTCTAACAATTCTGTGAATGTAATTACACACAAATAAAGAACCTTTTCATATAACCCAATATGATAATAGCCATTTTTAAACCCATTTCATATTAAATGAACCACAAAGCAGCTGCTATAACTTAGCTACTTTCTAAACGGACCTACAAGTGGAAGAAAAGGTTAGGACCTTTTACTGAAATTATTCCCTTTACGAGTGGGGAGAGTTTAGGATTATCAGAGAGAGTCCGGATAGGTAAGCAAACGCCTGAAACTGCTCCCTACCATCAACAGAACACATACAAAACAACTGCTAGGGAAACGTAATAATCGGGCCCCACAATGATAAATGTAATGGGGTCTCACTCTCCATAACGAGGAGTTCAAGAATTAAAAAAGGTTTATCTTGATCATAGTCTTCATTTTGTTTCTTGGGTTTTTGCTTCTTTCCTTGGCTTCTCAGCACATTGCATTTCATTATCCACTTCCTTAAGATCTGCCAACCATTTTTTCTCACCCCTCCATCATTCAGTGCTTACTTGCTCTCTCATCTCGAAGACTCCTCTTATAGAGCATGTGGACCTCCACAACAATTGGGCCCCATGACAGATGCCATGCCTGCTGTCCTGACAACAGCCTCTCCCTCTCTCAAAGCGCAGATTGCAGGAACATAAAAAGTACCTGTATTCTGCTGACAGTGGTGGGGAGAGCCGCTGCACTGTTTTTGATTTCCCTGCACCCGTCCCCTATTATTTCCCAATTGCTCCTGCTCGTAAAGCGAGCAAACGGTTCACCAGCGGAAGTATCTTCTCATAAGCATATGTTGAAATCTTACATGGCAACAATCTTACATGATAACAATAATAATTCTCAGTGAAACCCAGAATAATAGCAGCACTTGAAAAAAAATAAATCAAAACAATATGAGGATTTCCACCCAAAACATAACATTGCCCTTATATTAGTAAATCAGTAGCAATAGCTAAAGTTTGATGATTATATTTTATTTACGGGTGTTAACATTTTACAAATTTTCCTGTTTTGTTGTAGAGCCATTTTCTTGCAAAGTTGGCAACCATATGTGCAGGCCCTATTGGTTGTCAGCCTTGCGTTAGCTTCTCTGAACCTTCCGACAAACTGACAATTTACGATCTATCAGTAAGAGCCTGTTCACATCAGTGTTCGGGTTCCATTCAACCTTTCTGTCAGAGGAACAGATGAACGGAAAGCCAAATGGAAACTATTGCTTCCGTTTGTATTACCATTGATTTCAATGATCATGCTACCATTTCAGTATATTTCCGTTTCGTAAAGTTTTCGTTTTTTGCATGGAAACAATAGACAACTTCATGAACTGTTTGTTCTTTATGAAGGCTGGTTGAAGCACACCAGTGGAAGAGGGGTAGTTCTACAAACACAAATTTAGTAGCACTGGCCACACAGTATGAATGTTGGGCCAAGAATTAGCCACGTTGGAGATATTGGGTACTTCCAGTGGAAGGAGATTATCAAACGTCGAGAAATCTTAATACAAATAACCCAAGTCTTCCATTATGGATGGATTTGACACTGGACTTACTGCACAGTACTGTGGGACATCTGCCAATGTACTTCCGCCTATTCAGATGCAGGAGTTTACAACTGGTTTACTAAAGCTGCAGCACAATATAGTATAAATACAATGTATTGCCCTTGTTTAAATGTGCACCTCCAAATTTTGGCAAGTCATGATTTTAAATAAAAATTCCTTATCCCACAACAACACTTTAGCATTATTTTGGAATAACATTTGTCAAAATGATCATGTAACACCACAATCTACTTTGGAAATTGTTAATGGAAAGTTTTGTACCTGTGTTTCCTGCACACAAGGTTTGCATAATAATGTTTTGAGACATAGCGGGTTTAACACAGGAAGAGAACAGGATGCCCATAAATACACCCATATGGTGTCAATTACTGCCAGTGCCAACCAACAGACAAAAGAGTAAAAAGGTCATATCCATCAAACTTCCATTGTTCCCAGCTCCTACACATATTGAGAACCAAAGTATATTTAATGAATGGTCGTGTCCTTAACACCACATTATCATACTGAATGACAGGTATATTTTTATAATTGTAAATCACGAATGTGCTGTTCATGTAATAAATCATTGCACCATTATATCTGTTCACTAAATGATACCACATTGTGACATTTTAGAATTAACCAATATAAAGGCAAAACACACCTAAAGTAAGAAACATTAATATTACATAAGGACTCTACATATCATATCTGTATCCATAACATGGCTTTTTTTTTTTTATCTGAACACCTATAAGTAGCGGAGTTAAAGTTCTGAATGAACATGCTACAGAACTACAGAAACACTGCAGTATCACCCAGTGGAGAAGAGAAGAATTACCAATTATGATAAGATACATGAAAGTTACAAAGCATCAAGATGACCTTCTCTGTATGATCTACAGATTTTCTGTAGTAAAGTTATCGAATGTTATGACAAATGCCTAAACACATCCAAAATCAATGGATCTACTATGTATACTAAAGTTTTGGGGGGGCTTTTTCCCCTAAAATGTGATCCCATTTGATACACCCTCTAATCTTGGGCAAAGGAAAACATAAGGCTTTAAGGATCTGCCAGGCACAGCTTCTGTATCCACGCCCATAGGTAATCAGTCTGCACCTGCTTCTATGTCTGTGAGACTGACTCCATCTTCCACCACTCAGGATGGCAGGCTTAGGAGTGGGAGAGCCTATCACAGCCTGGCCAGACGGAGCTAGCTCCCGCCCTCTGTCTATTTATACCTGCCTTTCCTGTTCCTCCTGGCTTGTGATTCTTCTTGTTTTGTTTCCTGGCCCTGCTGCAGCTTCTTGAACCATTTGACCCTGCTTCATATGACCCTGGCTTACGGACTACTCTCCTGCTCTGCGTTTGGTACCTCGTACACTCCTGCTCTGACTCGGCTTGTTCACTACTCTCCTGCTCTGCGTTTGGTACCTCGTACACTCCTGCTCTGACTCGGCTTGTTCACTACTCTCCTGCTCTGCGTTTGGTACCTCGTACACTCCTGGTTTGACTCGGCTCGTTCACCACTCTTGTTGCTCACGGTGTTGCCGTGGGCAACTGCCCCTTTTCCCTTGCTTCTGTGTACCCTTGTCTGTTTGTCTGTCGTGCACTTATTGAGCGTAGAGACCGTCGCCCAGTTGTACCCCGTCGCCTAGGGCGGGTCGTTGCAAGTAGGCAGGGACTGAGTGGCGGGTAGATTAGGGCTCACTTGTCTTTTCCTTACCCCCATCATTACACTAAGGGCTCATTCAGACGAGCGTGTTCCTCGTACGTGGGCTGTGCATTGAAATAGCTCGCAGCACACGGACCAACTCATTTCAATGGGGCTATTCAGACATGCAAGAGTTTTCACGCAGCGTGTGTCCATTTCGTGAAACTCACTGCATGTCCAATATTGGTGCATTGAAGTCTATAGGTGTGTGAAAACCACGGACAGCACACGGACGACATCCGTGTGTGCTCCGTGTTTCACACATCAGTTACATAGAACAGTAGAATTTTTTTTTATTTTTTTTAAAAAGTGCTTGCATGGACGTGAAAAACGCATGCCACACACAAAGCACACTGATACCAATACGCAACGCACAGTGACATGGAATGTAGGAAAAACGCTGCGTTTATTACACGCGCAAATCGGACACTCGTCTAAATGCAGCCTAACACAGCGAGCATCTTCTAAATCAGCAAGAAATTGATGATGAGCTTCATTACACCTCCTATGTGAAGTAGTAGCTTAAAAAATGTGAAGCTGTTACTAGTATATTACATATATGTAATGACTAGACTATTTCACCCTACAGCTCAGTGACAGAGGATAGATAATCTGAGCATTGTTTGGGCAATGTTTGGTACCCCTGGTTCAGCCATTCATGCTCGTTGAATGCTATGGACCTATTTCGCCCATTAGCGAACCCATCTTCAGACCAGCTTGCATAGACAAGACATTTGTAAGCCAACAATTCTTCTCTTGCAGCTGCAGTCACCAGTCGATGACCTTCTCTTTAAACACCAAGTATTTTGGGAAGAACTAGAGATGAGCACATTAAAAAAAATACTACAAAACCGCTGTGTATGGAATGAAATGGCAGAATGAATAGACAGTAGGTGTGACTGGCAGAATGCCATACATGTACACAGAAGAAGACCGGAACGGAAAAGGGAGAAGATGTCCATGAATCTTTTTAAATGGAGGCACATTTTAAACCGTACGGCTATACCAAATATTGAAAGTGTCCTTTAAAAACGACACATTTTTACAATTTACTTTACTAGAAGTAAAAAAAAAAAAAGATGCTACCCGGAAGATACTGTCTGTGGAAAGAGATCCCAAACTATAATGCCAGATCTGCAATAACGCAGTTTGTTTTAACTATAAGGAAAGGAATGCTACAAGTTCCCCCTTTCTACATATCACTTCATCATTTCTAGCTCGCAGGGCTTGGAGATCATACATTTGCTTTAATTATTACTGAAGAACATAGTTCAACATCTCAGTTCATGAACAAAATAGCGAACACTTTTTGCTTATGAGGCCAATTCGACAATTCTACATAGAAATTATATTCATTTTACGCTTACTAGAAACCCAGATGTTATAAGCTCTAATATGAACGGCTACTGTTATCAGACATCTTGTCGATCTGTTTACGATTACGGTCCCGTGAGATTCCACCAGCCAGCGAGCAGCTGCCAGAGTTGCATAAGTTTATTTCTTTGGAAAGTGGGATCACGGAAGATAATAAAATAAAAAGCAATAACAGATCTGCACAAGTTTAAATACCACTTCGGAAACGGAGAAATAGTCACAACAAGAAATACTAATGAATTGTAATGCAAATATAAATATATACCATATGTACAGAAAGATGATGAATGATCAGCTTACAATAAATATATTACCAGAGTAAAACACATTGTCAGTTATGGAGAAAAGATCTACAAAATGTCCAAGCAAAGCCGAAAGTGGGCACTATGAGTGAGCCTTCTCTGATTATCCTCACTATATAAAGTTTTTCTAAGTGTTCAAAAGAGTTAAAATTTTCTTTAATATGAAAGATTTACTTAATAAAAAAAAAAATCAGAAATAAAATCCAGGCTTTACAACATCAACTTTTCAACGCAAAGGAAGGTAAACCTTCGTGAACCAAGGTGTTTTGGGGCGCAAAACAAAAGCCCCCAGAGAAAATAGCTGCCCCCAGAGGAGACCACGTGGCAAAACTCATGTCAGGGCTGTGGAGTAGCAGGTGTTTTACTTCCAAATACTTTGTTTGACGTGATCTTCAGAATGGGTCAATATGCAACTTTTGATTCATAACCCACTTGTATATAACTTTATATATGCTATTGATTGATGCGAGTCTCAATTAATGTTTAGAATGGAAGTTTAGGGCTACTATATGTCATCAGGAATTGTCTATAGGTATTGATTGGGTGTCACCTACTGCACCATTATATGTTTTCATTAGCAGGCTTTAGTCTTTAATATATTACAAAAAATCCTTTAAAAACAATTACCGTATATATCGGCGTACAAGACGACTTTTTACACCCTTAAAAAAATGTCAAAAGTGTGGGGTCGTCTTATATGCCGGATATTGTCTACATTAGGGATGCACGTTGCAGCCGCACAGCTCAGTATAGTGACACATGAATGTATGGGAGCGCGGCTGCGGCTGTGTAATTCAGCCACAGCCCCGCTCCTGAGTCATGATAAGTTCGCGGGGTCAGGATGATGCAATGCGGCCAGCGCTGCACTAATGAGCGGCGGCACTGGAGACAGAACATGGCGGGCGCGCTACAAAACACCCCCATGTTCTGTCTTCAGTGCCTGAACTGCCGCTCATTAGTGCAGCGCCGGCCGCATCACCTCATGCTGACCGCGCGCGCACTTCCTGTCAGGAGCGGGGCAATGGCTGTATTACACAGCCGCAGCCCCGCGCTATAACGGCGGAGATCAGAGAAACCTCTCATCTCCGCCGTTATTCCCCTGAATGCTGCGATCACAGCTGACTGCAGCATTCAGGGGAAAGTGAGAAGGGGGGATGCCCCTTGATCGCGTCACAGGGAATTCCTGTGACGCGATCGAGGGCCATACCATATATGGGCAGACAGCCCAGGGTCTATTGACGGACCCCAGGGCTGTCTTACCATATTTCATGTTGTTAGGACATACCCAAGTATGTCCTAACAACTGCCTGTGTATTATCCGTCCACAGGTTAATGTACTGGCACATATCTGATATATGTCAGTACATTAAAGTTTAAAAATAAAGTAAAAACAAAGTATTGTTAAATTTTAAAAAAAATACACCTTCACCTTTTTTACAATAAACATTAAAATAAAAAAATGAAATAAACACGGCTTTCATTCACTTATTAATGTGAGGCATGAGGTGCGATGAATTTACCCTCCATGTTCCTCACATTAATAGTAATTAACCCCATCATGTACCTCGCACATTAACCCAATATGACTGAGAAACATGATGGGATTAATTACTATTAATGTGAGGCGCGTTCAAAATTCATCACACGTCGCGCCTCACATCAGAAAACGGAAGAATTTTTTTTTATTACTGTTGGCAAAAGTATCGAAATTGGTATCGAAATCGCAATACTAAACGAAGTATCGGTATCGAAGTCCAAATTCTGGTATCGTGACATCCCTAGTCTACATATTGTCTACACACAGGTTGTGTGTTACCTTGTGAGCCTGCAGTCCGGTACACAGGCTCCCGGGATGCACGGAATCCGCCACGGAAATGAGGGAAGCCGGTATTAGCCGCCAGGGAACATCTCTGTAAGATGCTCTGGCCCGCCCTTTCCTCTCATTCCCTGCCTCTCAGATCTCGCGCGATGAAGCAGCCTATCTGCGCATGCGCGAGTTCAAAGAGACAGAGAGTCCTGGGTCCTGCCGCCGATGGCCATAGTGAAGCGCTCCTGCACGAAATGGTGAGTATATCTTAAATTCTATATTTTAAGGGTAAAAGTTGGGGGTCGTCTTATACGCCCAGTCGTCTTATACGCCGACATATACGGTATTGTAAATTATTGCATACAGGCTATATAGTGATCTATTTATGCCTTCTGTGCATTTGTCGAAGGCTACATTCACACATGATAGGGAAGAGTGGCCGTGTGACTGCAGTTTCTTTAATGGTCGTCACACGGCCGTTTTCAGAACGATGTAGTTCTATGGCTGTATTCACACGGCCGTTTTTTTAACGACCTAGGAATACTGGCCATCAAAAAAATAGGACGTCCTATCTTTGCAGTTTTTACAGTCCGAAGGCCCCTAAGAGCTTAATCGATCAGTTTTTAGCAGTCATTTTTCCGGAATCAATCCTTGTGACGGACATCAAAAACCGATCCTGGCCCTCACAAAAGGACCCCTGGGCACAGCACTACTTTAAGCGCGGAGTCTGGGGAAGCCCCTGTTGTCACATATATGAACAGTGATGTCAGGGGCTCCTCCAGGAGCAGAATCCCCTGAAACTCTCTGGCTGGGGATTCCGCACGTAGAGTGAGCACCAATGGTGCTGTCTACAAGGGGGGGGGGGGTGTAGCGCTATCTACATGGTGGGGTGTGTGTTTTTTTTTCGTTTTTTTTAACGACCATTAACAAAGGATGGCAAACGGATGACAAACGTCCATTAAAAACGGACAGACTGACTGGAAATGGATAAAAATTTTCAGACACACTGATGCAAAACGGCCATGAAAAACTGACAGTTGATCTGTTTTTAATGGCAATTTTTTTCCACTGTCATGTAAAAGTACCCTAAGGTGGGATCTATAGGTTTAGATAGCTTCTTTGTCTGTCTAAGGCTTAGTTCACACCGTCGGTTTGTTCCATTGTTCTCCGTCAGAGAAGCAGAATAAAGGAATAACGTAAGCAACGGTTCGGTTGCACAATGGACACTGCCGGCGGCCAACAGAACCCATTGACTTTAATAAGTTCCATCGGTTTTCTGTCGGGGGGCCCGTAATTTTACCGGAGACAATAGCGCAGCTGTGTCCAACTACTGTAACAGAGTGTGGAGTGGAATGTTTTTCAGTTCCGCTCTCAGGTTTATCCTAGGGGTCCATGGAGGTCCTATCTATGTTGGCTGCACAGGTAATCATGTCCCTGAGCAATTACCCCTAAAACCAGCCCTGTAGAAAGTATATTAAATAAATTCAGTAAGGACCTGATGACTGAAGAACTTTTCAGCAGAATACAGGCTGTCTTCCGGTAGCCCGTGCTGGCACTGTATTGACAGAATGCATGTGCCTCTAATGAAGGTTACAACAGTTCCAGTAAAGTGTTTTTAAATATCAGGGTTTCGTACGTGATCAGTTATAGCAGTTTATTCTCCTTTACCCTAATGTGATTTATACTTAGAAAAAAGTTTCAGTGCTATATTAACTACTTGCCAACCTTACAGACTTGGAACGTGTAAATCAACGAATGTCAGTCCAAACCCAATACCGTGCCAGACATCCTCTCATTTGCATAAAACAGCTGTCAATAACCCAGAGGCAGGAGGCCATTCACGAACTATATACTGGCAGCTACACTGGATATCTTTCCGCTGAATCATTCCAGACCACCTGCTCATTTTTCATATGGCAAAAATCAGGCAAGATATTGGACAGTTTTTAGGGCCAGTTAGGAGACATGACTCATACCAAATATTTTCAGCAGGTGTCTCAGCCTTGTATGCATTGGCCCGGATTACAGCGGTGCCAACAAGCAGCAGCTAATGAGTATAAGATCACGTTACTGGAGAGCAGTTTCGACACAATTAGGCCTATCACTGATACACGGAGCTGGGTTTTCGGAGATGTTGCGTATGTGTGAAATGAATAAAAATATGTTAATGCGCAAAAGAAACCAGAGACATAATTAGCATGTTTACATGTTAAATGAACTTGAGCCTAGTAAGAACTTTCTACGATGACCCTCTAACCTAGAAAGAGACAAATATAACCCATTTATTGCAATATTCATTTCTAACCTAGCTTCCGGCTATCGATCCGTAAACACTGTAAAAACCGCAACAGATTTACGGATCGGAATTTATGCTCCCTATTGAAGTCTGAGGGCCAAACATACAGCATCTCCGCAGAAAACCCGCAAGAGAAATTGACGTACTGCAGATTTGAAAGTCGCACCACAGAACACTTTCCACACGACTTTTCTGCATTTTTTTCCCCTGCAGCGCGGGCATGAGATTTTCGAAATCTTATTCACTTTGCAGCTACTGTAAACGCTGCAGAATTTCCACAGCACTCTGCTGCGGAAAATCTGCAGCGCTTACGCTAAGACTTCTCACAGCTGAGTGTTTGCTACAATATATACAGCCTAGACAACCTTTTAAAATTCTCGTCACATTGTAACACTACTTCTTTGCTAGGGGGGTTGCTGTGGCAAGTTATGTGTAATCCCTGCCTAAAAATGAAACTTGCCCTTTTGAGCTACTTTAAAGAAAATATTAGAGAATAATTTAAAAAAAAAAAGCAAATTACTTTGGAATCGCTTCCGCTAACCACTGGAGTAATCTGAATATATTGGAGGGCCACTGAGGGAAACTGAAATTCTCATCGATTTCCTCGGAAATCGATCAACTGGCTACAGACGGTGTATGCAATGAAAGGGTTCCAGACGGTCATAAACTAGTTGAAAGGCAACTAAGCCGTAGTGAATCAGATATTTCCCCTGAGGTTTTGCAGTACATCTGGATCAGTATGCAGATAAACAAAAAAACAATTCCAATAAAAAAAATGACATTGACCAAAACTCAAAGATACAACTATATGCATAACAAGTATATGACCAGAAGAAGGAAACCTGACTACTCACCTGCCTGTATGTACTAATGATGATCTCTCGCAAGTGATAATGCATGGGAGTCATGGTTTCACTAACAGCGTCAAGTGCCATGTCGACTTCTTTCTTCATTTTGTGTCCATCTGGCAGTAGCTGAACAATTTTCATCACTACCTAAAACATAAAATACACATAGAAATGTATTACTACACCAAAACGATTTCAAATGGACTAAGCAAATCACAAATTTGGGGAAAGTTCCACTGGATGTAACCTTTCCATCACAGGAACCGATGAGCGGAAACCTTTATTACCATAGATTTCACGGCTAATGCTTCCATTGCAGTTGGTTTCCGTTCCACAAGGTTTCCATAGTAGTCTACGCTATTGTTTTCGTGAAAAAAATGGAACGGACACAAATGTAAACTAACTGCAACGGAAGAATTACCATTGAAATCAATGGTAATGCAAACAGAACTATGGTTTCCATTTGGCTTTAGGTTAATCTGTTCCCCTGACGGAAAAGTCGAATGGAACCGATGAACGAAAGTCTAACGCTGATATCCCATGATCCCAACAGATGTAAATGTGTCAAAACAAATCATACAAAAGTAAAAACAGTACTAAAAAAAAGTGCACATTGTTGCCCTCTAGTGGCGGCTAATGTGAAGTGATGACCATACACCGCAACAGTCTGCGGAAAGCCATGAGGCTCATTTTGTATGAGCAAACTGGGCCAAAGTTTTAAGACAACCCCCTACTGTCTGTACTTACCAGTTGGGTTAAGAATACCACTTTGATTTTAAAAGGATAATCATTTGGTATGGGGTTATGATATTAAACATATTAAGATATTGCTCCAATTTTGGCCAATGTGTTTTATTGGCTGCACTATTGCAGTGTATACGGCCAACCAACCTACAAAATAAAAACCTTGTATGCTTCTTGATGTGCTCACAAAAATATAATTTGAAGGCAAACAGGTTATATTAGCTGCCAAAGAGATACAATCATATGGTCACTATATATAATCCATCCGTGTGCCTATCGCTGGTCTATCACTGGACAAAGTTGATCTCTGCAGTTACGTTTTTATGAACTTGTAGCATGTAAATGGTAAAAACGCCGATAATGCCCTATGCATGCGTTAGCCTTACAATTTCTTCTGGAAAAAAAAATATGATTTTACAATGAAAAATAATTAATGGAATTAGATAAGAAAAGTGGAGCTTCTACTTCCAGCTTTAGGTCAAATGGGAAAAAAAAAAAGGATAACATTTTAAAGGGTGTGTTAAATTTTACCCAATCTTTTATGGAAGGGCACATACATGTCATGGAACCAAGTGGTCAGGGAGCTGGAAACCGCTACTTCAGACATTAATGAAAACATTGGGGGAAGCCTAGAGGATGTTGGTGGACATCATT
Organism: Rhinoderma darwinii; assembly: GCF_050947455.1. NCBI lineage: Eukaryota > Metazoa > Chordata > Amphibia > Anura > Rhinodermatidae > Rhinoderma > Rhinoderma darwinii. Next base: position 57,008,086 of record NC_134697.1, on the reverse strand, counting down.
TCCCTTACATAAGCTAAAATACTTAAGCACATCTTGTGTGTTTAACTGCTACTTCCTGTAAAGAGTATGTGGGAGGTCCTGCTGCGGCGCGCCACACTTCTCCACGTGGGAGTATTCATACTGCAACAAATAGTACCTGGCAGTGGATCAAGCTAAATAATAGGAGATTGTGGATTAGACCCTACTGCAAACTGACATGGAAACCTCGACCGCACATTCTCCACCTAGTGGGTGGCATGAAGAGATTTGGCATGAATGAGAATAACGCATTAAAAAAAAGAAGGCATTAAAAAAAAGAAGGCAACGCCTTATTTGTCACGTAAAGTAACATAATACATATTATCATGCCTGCTCATGTTGTATTATTTATTGCACTCCTTTAAGGAGAGCCACAATGCGAAGACATAGATTTAGAACTAAAAATCAATCCTCTTAAATATAGAGAATATTCATTCCACTTACATGCACAGTGGTTATTAAGAAACATTAAGATTATACTAGATTAGATCCAAGAGTACGTGACTATCTTAAAGAGACGGTTCATTTTTATACATCGTGACATGATATGTAAGATGATGTCATCTGTGGGTCTGTGAGTAGGAACCCCCCCCCCCCCCAATTATTTCTAGAATGAAGGGGTTAATGGTTTGCCCCATTCAAATCAATGGGACTTTCTCATTCTTTGAATGGATTTCAGTGGTCTGAAGATTTCCAAGCTAAGAGTCGCTGGACCTCTGTGCCCAGAAGAGGATCACAGAGCCCTTCCTTCTAGCGATCAGAAGGGACCCAGCTCACAGATACCTTCATTACACTTTATTCTTTTGCTTGCAACACAAATCACAGCTAAGTGACTGGCATATTCTTCATTCTTTATAAATCAGGGGCGTCGCTAGCACCAGACATCCAGGTATATGCCCCAGATTTTTTTGCCTGGTGAGCTGCATCTCCGGGCAAGCACCACATTTATGTCCGGCACCTCAATACTGGAAGTGACATGCAACATGAATTTTTTAATTTTTTGGTCTGTGGTACACTCTGTTTTGGGACACAATTAACAATGAGGGCAGTCTGGGGAACCTTTATTACTAATGGGGGCACTCTGAACGAGGCACTATTACTATGGCAGCAATGTGCGGAGGCACTATTACTATAGAGTACTGCTTAGCACAATATTATTTTGGCTTGACAAATATTATATTTTTCTGGTCTCTTAGGGGCCCTTTTTACTCTCAGGGGTGAGGAGTCAAAGATTTCTGGTGGCAAACTCTGCAATATCATTCCCAGGAAAAGTAATCATGGAGATCTGGGACAGATAGAGAAGACTCCATTTAGAAAAGACGTTGTCACCTGTGAGTCACTGAATTTAAATGTTTATTCCTCCTCTGGCTGTGTGTGATTAGTATCTTCTAATATGTGTGATGGTCCCCAGTTGCCGGTATTAGTTGATGACTGTATTATCATATATAGATAAGTGTTTATGACAGGGCAAATTGTTTGGGGTCAGGTCTAATGCGGGACAAACATTTATAGATAGAGGTTCCAGGTCTCACAGCACTAAATTTAATTGCAAAGTAATATCCAGAAAAAGTGCACTTCTCAGGTGGTGTACCCAAAGTTTCCATAAGATTTTAAATAGTGATGTTGTCTTTGATAGAGATATACAGTATTTTTTTTTTTTGGGGGGGGGGGGGGGGGGGTTGCCTTGGGGCTTGTGCTCCTATCAATGCCCCGGTTTATAATTTACTTTCATTCTGAGATTGTAAGCTCTAGCAAACAGGTCCCTTTTTCGAAGTGTCTACAATGTTTCAGTATATACATATAAATGGAAAACGGCTGAAAAATATTTTGCCGTTTTCATTAACGTTTTTAAGCCGGCCATACATATAAAGGTAGCTGTCGGCTGAAGAGTAGTTTTGCTGACAGTTATCCTACCCAACTCCCACATAAAGACGCCTGTTCACCTTGGCCAAACGTGCATGTTGTTTTTGCATGAGAGTGAGAGATAAATGGCTGCTAGACAGCCCTGGCACTGCTTACATCCTAGGGAAAAAGGACCCTTGTTCCTCCAACAAGATACTTTAGGGATAGTCTGGGACTTTAAAGTTGGCCATATTTTTAAGAGGATCCTGCCAATTTTGACGGGATCCACATACATTCTAGTCTGTGCAGTGCAGAAATAAAATCTGTTGTTGCTATCTGGAAACTGCCAACAAGGTTTACATGTTAATCATATGGATGTCCTTGTGTTAATAAGCAGAGATGCGCTGTATAAGAGAGGTTTGATAATGCGATTATAATTTCTATTATATATTGTGTTCCAATTCCTCACCATTATAAAGATCTTGGTTTGCTATTGTGAATGGGACCATTCTATTTTACAGGCTGAAAACCTGTAAAGCCCTATTACCTTTAAGGCTCTGTTCACACTTGAGTCACAAGTTCTGTTTTAATATGGTCCATAAAAGATGATATGCATCCGTTTGGATCCATTTTGGAACCAATCCTTTAGGTTGCCTTTTCTTTTTTCCAGACAAAATAATGCACTAGACTCTCAGAAACGAGAAGCAATATTAGTTCAGGGTGGGGTATTGAGCCTCTGAATACAAGAATGTTTGTTTTTAATCGATGACTACAAGTAGTGATCTTGAAAATGGTGAGCTTTTATTAAGATTAGATTATGTAAAATTAGAGAGATGTTACAGGGGTTGCTCCAACCTTACAATCCGTATCTAGATGTCCTATTAAGGCATGTGGACATCGTGAGGAAGCTCAACTTGAAGTTATATGATGATAATCAGAATATTAGAATAAAGTCGCTGGTCTGCCAGGTAGTAATAGGTCTTCGTGAAGTAGTCCTATGTTCATTTCTACACATTTACGGAGTAGACGTAGTAACAAACTTGGAAAATAATGACATCACGACAGTAAACGCCTACAAAGAAAGATCAACGTGCCAATAATAACCACTATTTTAGGAGACCAACTCGCACTTGTCCCTGCCACAACAGCCAATATAGACAGAGTAGTATTAAAGATGCGGAGACTAAGAGAGGCGATGTACTGGAAGCGTCTTACCTCAAATTCTCCTTTGGTATATTTGGCATCTGGAACACTAACAATTTCATCCTCACTAATTTCAGGAATGCTCTGCAATAAAGATAGAGAAACGGTTTGTGAAATGGAGCGCACATTCTGTTGTCTGGATCCCTATTACACAACATTAATGCAAGTCCGCTTTAAATTATATTAAAATTATATTATCTGACATTGTGAACATGGTGGATATAGTGAGAGGCTGGAGAGAGAGATGAATCTTCAAAGGGTTCACCAACTCATTTTTATTTTTCCTTCACTTAAGTGGTAAAACTGCCATAAACTTAAGACCCCACAGTAATCTGAGACAGACTGCTTGCTGGGGAAAACCTCATTGAAAATACTGGTTCCTAGGAGGTGTGTTCCTAGCAACCAGATTGACAAACATGATTCACAGCTGTGGATACAGCAGCTGACAGGGAGGAGAAAGCCAGCGTTCCATTGGCCACATCATTCTGCCGTATGAATTAGAATTTTTTAAGAAGAATATAGGTGGAGTAAAAAAGTTTTACACACAGTGTATTATATACATTAGTTTAATATTTGCATAGGATATGTGGTGGTGTTTCCCAAGATTGTTTCAGGGGAAGTAATGGTGGGGGATATGCTCCACATATGGTGGGCAAACCCAGTTGTCCGCTCGCTCTTGCAGTCTCTTCTCAATCCCTTGGAAATCCTTCTCCATAAACTATTCTCATTTAACCAATTTGCCTTACTGTTAAGCAACAATTTTTCCATGTATACATTTTTTTTATTATGGTGGCCACTAAAATTCATGTTGGACTGAACTCTCTTCTTCTAGGTAGATCAAACCAGGATTAATAATATTCTTATGAAAAAACAGAAGCCACTGGTATGGCGGTTGGATTATGCATGTGATGACTATAACTCAATCTGCCTTAAAGGGGTTGTGTCATGACAGACATTTAGGACATATCCACAGGATATTCCATAAATGTCTGAGAGATGCGGGTCCCAGCCCTGGGACCTACACCTATGTTCCGAACATGGGTCCCCCAACGTCTTGCCTGGCGAGGTGACTGCTAGCTGCTGCATCAAGGCTGGAATCTGTGCACAGCAGGACGGGTTTCCAAAAACAGTCGAGCTCGCTTTGCTATGCAGTTTACTTAGCTCCAATCTTCTATGGGAGTTATGGAAACCACGTAGCTTGGCACACTCGGCTATTTTGAAAACCTATCCTCTTGTACACTGATGCTTGTCTGGATGTGGCAGCCGGCAGCCACCTCACCAGGCAGTATGGGGTTGAGAGACCTCCACTCGGGAAATATGTGCGGGTCCCAGAGCTGGAACTCACATCTATCAGACATTTATAAAATATCCTTTGTATATGCCATATATGTCTGTCATGACACAAACCCTTTAAGGCTACATGCACACGTTGCGTATTTTGCTGCGGAAAATATGCTCCTAAACCGCAGCAATACGCAGGAAATTGGCAGGTAAAAACCGCACCTAATCGTGCGTTTTTCTATGCGTTTTCCGGTGCAGTTTTCACGTTTTGATGCATTTTTCAGCGCGTTTTCATGTTACGGATTTTGATGCGATTTTCCACAGCACTAGGCAGATACAATTCGCAAGCGGAAATGCAAGGAAAATTGACAAGCTGCAGATTCTAAAATAGATCAATTTCCATCCCGAAAAACACTGCAGCGTGTACATGAGATTTCCTGGCATCTCATTGACTATACTGGTACTGTATTACGCTGCGGATTTGCCACAGGCAAAACCGCACGTAATACGCATCGTGTACATTGAGCCTAACGCTGTCATATTAGATGTGTTTACTTGCGGTATTACAATATATTACATTGTACCATAAATGTACTTTTCACTTACATGTGTGATATTGTGACACCTCCTGCAGCCCCCACTGGACATAACATCCACCATAGCTGTATACGGTTTTATCCTACCATGTTTTACCTATCTTAACACCCTGCCTTTCTGAACTACCCACTACGTGGGGACAATAGTGCATCCTTCATACATAAAAACTTTTTAAAATGAAAAAATGTGGGTGGAGAACCCCTGTATATAATAAGGATTTGGTTAATTGCAATAACTTTTGTCAGAATTGCAATTAAATCTTGGTTTCAGCTTGTGTTCCAATAAAGAATGATATTGTTTTCTGCTAGTCGAGTGTTGGAATCCCGGCTCCTTCTAAATCTCATAAATCAGAATTGCTCAGTATGTCCCCATACATGGCCAGTTCATTGCATGTAGTCATATATATTGAGCCACGCATGGTCATTAAACAAATAACTGAAGGAGTGGATGATTCTGAAGACGGATACCAGTAACTTTACATGAAAAAGACAACTTGTTTTCATACTTCACCTATTAATATACTTTACTTAATGACTTGATACGTACATTGAAGTGCCAAAGTGTTAGTAATGCAATGACCATTGCAGTCGTCGTCCTTCCTTTGCCACCATGACAGTTGAATACAAAAGCTGCATTGGAGTCCTCAGCAAGTACGTTCTTCATTGCCTGAAGAATCATGTCAAAGTCCTGCAAGACCGATAATATACTGTTCAGCATTATAATGGATTTTTATTAAATATAAATAAAATACAAAAACACAGAATAGGAGCGGTTAGCGTGAATTGAAGGAATCCAGGCTGCTGTGCATAGACAGATGAGGAGTTCTAGACTCCACTTCTAAAGGGGGAAATTCTGGGAATTCGAAAAATTTAATTCTCCATCTTCAGGTTGACTCTCATTCCAATACAAAATGCAATTTTATTTTCCATCTCTCAGAATTGTTCAGCTCCTACAGGTATATACTTATATGATCAATGCCTGGACAACACTATTAACAAAAGGGCGCAGAAAATTTGTGGCATTGGCTTGCTATATATATATATATATATATATATATATATATATATATATATATATATATATATATATATATATATAAAAAAAGAGAAATACAAATTGTAAAGTTTGTATCCCCCAACAGTGGTTACCGGAAGACACGAATTTGTATAGATGACATCATCCTCAAGGGGGGTTTCTCACCATGAAGACAGCCAGACACACAGCTGACCACTACGTATTCGTTAACCAGCTGTTATTTCTAGGGAAAGTCTCGTCCAGCCATACACATCTCCTGAATAAATGGCTGTCCATGTAATACATGGAGGAGCCGGTCGAGCAGATCTTTGCTGGCAGCTCCCGGTTCTAACTCTAAGAGGGAGGGGTCTGAAGCGGGGGACCCTGCTCCTAAGAATCCACTGCTGGAAAGTGAACTTTCAATATAATAAGAGAAGTAAATTCAGCAGCAATGTTTAACCATAAATGAATGATTAATGCAGAAGTTGTAGGAAAGCCCCAGCGTTAGGACAACGTGCCTCCTACCCCATGATTTATTTAATTATTGCCTCCTTGTTACCTGTTCCCTGGGAGCACAGAAGTCAGAAATGGGGATTCTTTTGTACACCAGTCCTGGGTATGTGCTTCTTTGCTGGCTAAAGATTTCTTGCATTGTCCGACACGTTTTGAACATCTTCATTTGCTTCTCCTGTTCAAGGAAAACCTCCAGCCACTTTTGGGACGTTAGGATATGATTTGCTATTGTGGCTTCTAATTTCTAACAAAAGAAATAAAAGGATATAAATACATTTGTTGAGTACAATTGTTTTCATTAAAAACAATACTGATATATGGTACTGTAATTAATACGGTATGGCAGTATGTAGTACCATGTCCAATTGTGACTAAGTTGTAAAAACATTTAAAAGGATTTAATATGCAGAAGTATAAATCCCTTTTTTCAATTTCTGGCAAAATGTTAAAAAAAATAATACATATATACAGTGAAGGAAATAAGTATTTGATCCCTTGCTGATTTTGTAAGTTTGCCCACTGTCAAAGACATGAACAGTCTAGAATTTTTAGGCTAGGTTAATTTTACCAGTGAGAGATAGATTATATAAAAAAAATTAAAAAAAATCACATTGTCAAAATTATATATATTTATTTGCATTGTGCACAGAGAAATAAGTATTTGATCCCTTTGGCAAACAAGACTTAATACTTGTTGGCAAGCACAGCAGTCAGATGTTTTTTGTAGTTGATGATGAGGTTTGCAGACATGTTAGATGGAATTTTGGCCCACTCCTCTTTGCAGATCATCTGTAAATCATTAAGATTTCGAGGCTGTCGCTTGGCAACTCGGATCTTCAGCTCCCTCCATAAGTTTTCGATGGGATTAAGGTCTGGAGACTGGCTAGGCCACTCCATGACCTTAATGTGCTTCTTTTTGAGCCACTCCTTTGTTGCCTTGGATGTATGTTTCGGGTAATTGTCGTGTTGGAAGACCCATCACGAGCCATTTTTAATGTCCTGGTGGAGGGAAGGAGGTTGTCACTCAGGATTTGACGGTACATGGCTCCATCCATTCTCCCATTGATGCAGTGAAGTAGTCCTGTGCCCTTAGCAGAGAAACACCCCCAAAACATAATGTTTCCACCTCCATGCTTGACAGTGGGGACGGTGTTCTTTGGGTCATAGGCAGCATTTCTCTTCCTCCAAAAACGGCGAGTTGAGTTAATGCCAAAGTGCTCAATTTTAGTCTCATCTGACCACAGCAACTTCTCCCAATCACTCTCAGAATCATCCAGATGTTCATTTGCAAACTTCAGATGGGCCTGTACATGTGCCTTCTTGAGCAGGGGGACCTTGCGGGCACTGCAGGATTTTAATCCATTACGGCGTAATGTGTTACCAATGGTTTTCTTGGTGACTGTGGTCCCAGCTGCCTTGAGATCATTAACAAGTTCCCCCCATGTAGTTTTCGGCTGAGCTCTCACCTTCCTCAGGATCAAGGATACCCCACGAGGTGAGCTTTTGCATGGAGCCCCAGATCGATGTCGATTGACAGTCATTTTGTATGTCTTCCATTTTCTTACTATTGCACCAACAGTTGTCTCCTTCTCACCCAGCGTCTTACTTATGGTTTTGTAGCCCATTCCAGCCTTGTGCAGGTCTATGATCTTGTCCCTGACATACTTAGAAAGCTCTTTGGTCTTGCCCATGTTGTAGAGGTTAGAGTCAGACTGATTAATTGAGTCTGTGGACAGGAGTCTTTTATACAGGTGACCATGTAAGACAGCGGTCTTTAATGCAGGCACCAAGTTGATTTGGAGCGTGTAACTGGTCTGGAGGAGGCTGAACTCTTAATGGTTGGTAGGGGATCAAATACTTATTTCTCTGTGCACAATGCAAATAAATATATATAATTTTGACAATGTGATTTTTTTTTTTTTTTTTTATATATATATATAATCTATCTCTCACTGGTAAAATTAACCTAGCCTAAAAATTCTAGACTGTTCATGACTGACAGTGGGCAAACTTACAAAATCAGCAAGGGATCAAATACTTATTTCCTCCACTGTATATATATATATATCTTTCAGCAGTTAGTTCATTATATCGGATTCAAGGGATGGCCAATATGACTCCTATTAAAACTCCCACAGGGGTTTCCGCCCAGCATTCCCACGGTACATAAATGGGGTGTCCCATTTGGATGACTCCTTCTCTAATTGAAGACCTGTTGACAACCATCTGATCATTGCGGGGCCAGCAACTGAAATCCTCGACGATTAGCTGTTATCATGAGCTGAAGTTTTGCATGGCTGCATATTTCTCATTCAGAAACGTAGTATTATCTGATGCCTGTTTAAATGAATGACCAACCATGTAATACTTGATCGTTATGAGTCCTCCAGAGCAGAAAATGCAATTTGCAGTGGCTCTTTACTCTGGCTAAGGCCCCCTGCACATGGCCATAGCGGTGTGCATGACCTGTGATTACAGGCTGTCAGCCACATTTGCGGGCCATGCTCCCATTATAAAGTATGGGAGCACGGTCTGTAAAAAAAATAAAAAAAATAGGACATGTACTATTTTTTTTACGCAACCTTTCTATGGCCCGGACACCTTCCCGTAAATATACGGGAAGGTGTCCGTATTATGATCCGCAATTATGGTCCGTAATTGCTGATCAAAACTGCGGTCATAGGTTCCCAAGAAGGAGACCACTCTCCATGATGTTCATATGCTGCAATAAGGTATATAGAGAGGGATTGCCCTATTAACCCCTTTAAGTGCAAATGCCTTTGCTAGTTAGGAGTCACTAAAATTTGATTGACAGACCCAGTGAAAGCTGTAATGGTGACCATATTGGTTGTCACCCAACATTTGCAAAAACACAACATCATTAACATTTAAAATCAGGGGGGAATGTTCTTTATAAGTCCCGGAATCATTCAAATGTGTTTAGTTGAACAGTTACAATTTGTATTAGCAGATTTATTCCGGTCTCAAAAACGTGAAATGATTACTCAACAGTCGCAAACAACTATATCCACATACACTATATAGACAAAAAGTATTGGGACACACCTCAGTCATTGAATTCAGGTGTTTCATTTAGTCCCATTGCCACAGGTGTATAATATCAAGCACCTCGCCATGCGGTCACCTTTACTAACATTTGTGGAAGAATGGGTCGTTCTAAAGAGATCACTGATCTCCAGCGTGGTCCTGTAATAGGACGTCACCACTGTAACAAGTCTGTTTCTGAAATTTCTTCCCTAACAGTTGTTGCAAACTGGAAGTGTTTAGGAACCACAGCAACTCAAACCTGAAGTGACAGACCACGTAAACTTACAGCGCAGGGTCGCCAAGGGCCGTGGCATCATTTGAGGCATTAAAGTCGCCAACGCTCTGCTGACTCAATAACTGCAGAGATCCAAACCTCCTCTGGAATTAACATCCGCACACAAACTGTGCGCCATCACGGATCAGCTGCATGTAAGCCTTACATCGCCAAGCACAATGCCAAGCATTGGATGGAGTGGTGTAAAGCTGCCGCCACTGGACTCTGGAGCAGTGGAAACGTGTTCTGTGGAGTGATGAATCGCGCTTCTCTATCTGGCAGTCTGATGGACGAGTCTGGTTTTACAAATTCCAGGAGAACATTACCTGTCTGACTACATTGTATCAACTGTAAAGTTTGGTGGAGGAGGGATAATGCTATTGGGTTGTCTTTCAGGGGTTGGCCTAGGCCCATTAGTTCCATTGAAGGGAAATCTTAATGCTTCAGCATACCAAGAAATTTTGGACAATTGTAGCTTCCAACTTAGTGGGAACAGTTTGGGGTTCAGCCCTTTTCTGTTTCAACATGACTGTGCTCCAGTGCACTATGCAAGGTCCATAAAGACATGGTTGAGTGAGTTTGGTGTGGAAGAACTTGACTGGTCCACACAGAGCCCTGACCTGAACCCCATCCAACACCTTTAGGATAAACTAGAACAGATATTGTGAGCCAGGCCATCTCCAACATCAGTGTCTGACCCCACAAATGATCTTCTGGATGAATGGGCAAAAGTTCCCACAGACACTCTCCAAAATCTTGTAGGAAGCCTTCCCAGGAAAGTGGAAGCAGTTTTACTGCAAAGGGGGGGACCAACTCCAAAATAATGCTTATGGATTTAAAATGTTACGTCATAAAAGCTCCTGTAGGGGTAATGTGTAGGTGTCCCAATACTTTTTCCCATATAGTGTTTCTCTATGTAATACCCTCAGCTTTTTACCAGTATGGTGAATGTTATCATGTACTACAAATATAGATTATTGCTCATAGCCTACAGACTGGACAATAAGCTACAATACATATTCATACACAATCTGACTGAAAAAACACAGTCTAAATACAAAATATTTAGGATCAAGGAATATATTACATTTCCAATAACGCCTAGTTCACACCGAGTTTTTTTTGCAGGCAGAAAATTCTGCCTGGAAAAATCAGATCAGTTTTTTTGGCACCACATGCATTTTTTGCAGCGTTTTTCTTTTTTACGTCATTCCTCTACAGGCAAAGGAGAAAAACGCGTCAAAAAACACTGCGGCCATTCGCTGCGTTTTTTTCAGTCTCCCATGGATTTTAATGGGGTTTTTGAGGCGGAAAACGCCTCAAGATAGGTCATGTCGCTTTTTTTCACTGCGAGTGGGAAAAAACGCCTCTGCCTCCAATTGAAATCAAAAGGAGGCGTTTTTGGATGTTTTTTGGTGCGGTTTTCGATGCGGTTTCCGCGTAAAAAAAACCCGGTGTAAACAGGGCCTAAGGAGGCCGTATTTTAATTGTTATTTATTGCTGTAATTAGTCATTGCCTTCAGACGTTCTGTTGTGGTCATATTTATACCTGAATGAATGCTCAGTTCATCAGTTTGTTAGGAACGAGTGGCATCACTGATACATTGTTTAGCGTTTGTGCAGTGGCAGAAACCAGTAATATCCACTTTGTTTATACTGCCCTCTGGTGTCTTTGATTTTAGTTCAGTCTCCTCTTTTCCTAATCTAATGTATCTTTAAAGACCCTATTTCCATGAATTATTTTTGAAAGAATCACAAACCCAAATAAAAAAAGTGGTTAAATAATCTGTCTTAGTTAGAACATAGTTTATACCTGTGGCATAATACTAGACAGACACAGCCTAATAATACAATACTTATTACAGAAACAAGCGGCAGTCCGGTCTCGCTTCAATTACTTATCTTAACCCCTTACAGTTCAAGCCATTTTTTCGTTTTCATTTTACACTTCTATGAGCCATAACTTTTTGATTTTTCCATCAATGGATTGGTGTGAAGGCTTGTTTTTTTCAGGAGGAGTTGTAGTTATAAACCATTTAAAGTACCATATAATGTACTGGGAAACTGAAAAAAAATTCTATGTGGGGTGAAATTGGAAAAAAAGTATTCCTCCATTTTCTTTTGGGTTTCGTTTTTTTTCACCGTGCGGTAAAAATTTACAAATTTACTTTATTCTGCTGGTCAATAAGATTACAGCGATACCAGATTTACATGTTTTTTTTTTAATGTTTTACTTCTTTCACAAAGAAAAAACTACTAGTTAGAAATTTGTTTATTTTTTTTCCATATTCTGAAAGCCATAACTTTTTTATTTTTTTGTCGATTGAGCGGTTATTTTTTGCGTCACGAGCTGTGTTTTTTTATTGGTTCCATTTCGTAGTGCAGACGACTTTTTGATCACTTTTTATTACATTTTTTTTCACCACTAAGTTGACCAAAAATGAGATTCTGGTGTTTTTATATATTTTTTTCTTTTTAGGGCATTTACCATGCGCATTAAATAATGCTATATTGTAGTAGTTCGGACTTCTATTGATGCAACTATACCAATTTTGTTTATTTTTTTACATTTCTTCAGAGGAAAAAAGATGGGAAAAGGTTTTTTGTCTTTTTTTAACTTTTCATTTAAAAAAACAACAACATTTTCACTACGAAAAACTTTGTTTAACTTTTTTTTTTTACACATTCGATTAGTTCCCATAGGGGACTTGAACCAGCGATCATTGAACCGCTGGTACAGTACACTGCCATACTAATAAATCGCAGTGTATGGTCAGTTTCACCGGCTTCTGTTAGACATGGCTTAACAGAGGCAGAGTGAAGGCAGCCTTCATTAGGCCCCTGGGCTGCCATGACAACCATTGGCACCCCATTATGGTGTTGTGGGTGCTCCGATGAGCATTTAGAGGAGGCCGCCCCCCCCCCCCATCTATAACCCCTCAAATACATTTGAGGGGTTAAACGGCCAGGAACAGCGCAATCGCTGTTCCTGCAAGTTAATACAATAATGTAATACACAGCTGACATCCGCAGTGCATGGAGAGCGCTCAGTGCGTGAGTGCGCCCCATACTTCTCCCCCTGCACCTTGACATGCACTTACGTCAAGGTGCGCTAAGGGGTTAAGAAGAACAACAGACCACAAGTGATATCATACCTGCCCCCTTACATTATATGATTGTCAAAATTAACAGAATCTATCAGATAATGTCCATGGGTAGCTTTACTGTGTAGTGCCACATTTGGGCAACTTTTGTCCCCATGTAAAAACTTCAAAAATGTTACCTGCAAGTCAGTCATTATCTGCAATATATTTTCTTGACAAATTCCCTTGTCACTAGGAAGCATTAACAACTAGGTATCATGCTTGCTAAAAAACAGAAAATCAGCTGCCATGCTTACTCACACACAGATCTATCTAAACATTCGCATTCTAGAAATAAAAGGTAACTGGATTACAATCGGAATATTAGAAAGGCCTATTTGGCATGAGGATGATGTACTGTAAATGGTGTATATCGTTCTATAAAGTTATCACCTCCAGCTGCTCCGGTGTATTGACAGGTACGGTAATATGTTGTTCCAAGTTGCCCTGCTCCCTTGGAGTATATATTTGTTCATTGCCTTCCAGCACAACATCTTCTCGAAGGTTCACCCATAGAACATTGGAATATTTCCTCTTTGCATCCGTCAAGTAGTTCAGAACACAACCCGTGGCCTGAATACAAAGCCAACATGAGTGTTTTAGCGCTTCTTAAGAAAAACGAGAACAGAAAAGTAGGAACAATACGTGTTACAGCTTCCTATACTCTGTATATATCGGAAATACGTCTGCACTCTAGCTGAAGTTTTAATAACTATCCTAAGGCCTCATGAGGTCTTATTGGGATCTGGATCATATGCCACCCATAGAATTCTATACGCTCATGTTATAGCTCTGATTTTACGCTGGGACACCCAGAAATAAAAAGAAAAAAAAATCAAAGCATATCCTACTTTATGGCCTATTATGAAGTTATTCTCATACGGTAATTCACAAATGCACCATATTGTGGCGCACTCCACATGCATCCATAAACCCTTAAAGTGATACTTTATGTATCAGATCTTGAAAAACATACCCTTTTAATCTAAAACGTAAAAGATTTTACTAGGACAAACAATCTCAGCAAACAAATTCTGTGGGAAATATATATATAAATTAAATAAAATAGCATAAATAAAATATCAAAATATATATTATATAAATTATCAAAATAATATAGAATAACATTTATTTCCATATGTAAGAAACTAAAAACTACTAAGAACACACAAATCCAAATACAACCAGACATGCATTTATATAAAAAAATAAAAATAACTTCTGGGTAAAAAATATTTCTGAACTGTGATGTCCCCTTGACTTTACCCCAAAATACTTACAGTCTGATTGTAAAATACCAAACAAGTTGTGAGATGGGTGAAACACATCACCCATAATGTCGCTATTCCTGCGCAGACAAGGGCGCTCGTAAATATGATCTACAGTGTACATATAAATATTCATGGTTTTTCCCTGCAGCAAAAAAATGATTTGAATTTTTGGTTTTCCTTTTGAGTTCCTTTGAACTTCATGAAAAGTTTTGTTAAATTGGACTGCACCTTTGAGTTTGGTTGAGCGGTGCCATAAATAGCCATCTTGGGTACCCTTCGAAAGTTAGCAACATTCATTTCCTTCACAGTGCTTAGAACATCAGGTGAAAACCGTTCATCCAATACCTGCAACAGAAAATAAATAAGGGTATTAGGTATAAGAGGATGGATGGATGACATGTATCCTAAGAGTGATGAAAAATGGCTACCATGAAAGTAATGGTAGAAATGAACGCAGCCATGTGTATAATGGTCATATCTTGGTAGACCAAGCTTCTCTCCCAGTGTTGCTCATTCACTTTAGATAAATGCCGTCTGACAATCTAATGTGTATTGGGGCATCCCGACTGTCCCCAAACAGACACTGGCGGAAAGGAGAAATGTGCATGTTGAAATCCATGCTTTGCTGTGCGAGGAGAATCTGCTGTCAGAAATGTCCGGCAACAGCTTATCTGCCTCTTCCTATTAGAAAACACATACATGCTTGGCCAATCCAAGCGTGCAGGTTTATAGAAAAGTCGTGGGAGATATTGGATGCCCAAACGAGCATTCAGTCAACAGCTTTGTTATGTGTAGCCTTTTCAGCTCAAAATGTATAAGCAGATTTTAATGTGTTTCGTAATGCAGGGTGTGAAGTACCGCATCTTTCTAAATACCCTACCGGTGTTAGTCCCGAGTAGGCCTCTGCACCTCAGGAGGAACTCGTATATAGCCAAATTATTAGAACCATGTACACTTTTGTTGTATATACGAATTCACAAACATTTAGCTATCTACCATGACTGAGGCATGCATAATTAGGCATCAGGCCACAAGGGGTTATTTTATCTTTGTTAGAAAGCCATTAAATATATGTGTACAATCACGGAGCAGAATAGAACTATAAACCATTTCAAGCATGACATACAAACACAGTTAAAAACACGGCATATATTAGTACACATCAGTACTTACCAATACCCGTGTTCCTTTGATTATTAGTTCCCCAGATAAAGTAAGTTCAGACAAATTCATGGTTGCCTGAAGTCTGTAAATCCAAGGATGCATACACATCCATCGAGTAAAACTCAGTGCAAAAGCCAAGGGATACTGAAACGAGGACATGAATGGATAGTTTGTTAAATGCATAGGTGGTAGGTAAAATTAAGTAGGGATATGTATTGCTTACAAAAAAACTTCAATGGGTGGTAGTCAATGTGCCTATTTTTGTCCAACTGGCCAAAGTTGTCATTTTTATAAAATAGAATTGGGGGGAAAAAAACAACAACACAACAACCTTGATACTAATGGCCAACTCAACTTTTAGGGGCACCTGCATTTACATAAAATATGGAACTTCAAATCTAGTAACTATCAATCCCTCCTGCAAAAAATAAAATTAAATATTAGGCAACTTTGCAGGATCTACTGCGGTTTCCTATTGGTTCAAAACAACCTCAGATTATGTTATGTCTATGGTAAGTTTGAAACACTTGGTCAGTCCAAAAAAATAGTACCTCTTCCAAATCCTTTAATATTTAGTAGCAAGTTTATATATTTACATAGATAATCAGGTATTCATGACACAATTCATTGGAGGGGTCATGAACCAAAGGCAACAGACAAGAAGAATCCCCAAACTATCTACATTGTGGGAATCCAGATAAGGTTTAAGGGGTGAGAGAATAATCCTAAAGGCCCTTTTACACGGGCCAACTATCAGGCAAACGAGTGTTCACAGATCATTGCCCTATGTAATCAAGGCAACGATTGTATCATTTATGCAGTGGAAAATATCGTTGTCGGCAGCACATCTCCCTGTGTAAACAGGAACACGTGCTGCCGACATGATAGAAATGTATGGGGACGAGAGATTGTAGTAACGAGCGCTCGTCCTCAAACATATTCCCTTGTAAAAGGAGCAAATCAGCGCTGATCAACGATCGTTGATCTGCGCTAGTTTGCAAGGCCCGTGTAAGAGGACTCTTACTCATGCAATTACACAAAATGTACCTTCAATTTTGCTTACCTGTTCATGAAGGTAGAAGTTGAAAGCTATTAGGTAAAAGTAGCGCTCAAGACTATTGAGGGTTCCTCTGAGGAAATATTCTTTGGTACTACTTCCCTGAAAGAACATAAGAGTAAGTCATTCTCTTCTCTCAAGTTATTAAAAATTCTAAACAGCAGTTTTTGTATACCTACTTGCTGGATAACAATTATTACGGCCCCTATTATGGCTCACACAGGTGTTGTCACTGAGCTTTTCCATAGAGAACTGGGTGACAACCTATACGAGAGCTATAATAATCCCCATACTGAAGAGATGAGCAAATAACTTTGGCTAATTTGCAGATTTGACAGTCCATACAATGAGAGAATTGAGTCACCTATTATTTTCCTAAAAAGTGAATCTCAAACCTGGTAAAATTGATACCTCAATGTATCCTAATGGTTGGTGAATTACAAAACATCTCGAGATAATAAAACAAAGCCAGATAAGTAGCATTAAGGTCCAAGGACCCGGATGTTTATTCTAGAACTAGGCCTATCACGTGATGTTACTGGCCATTGTAGATTAGGATATCACACTTCAGTGTGCAAATACACAATAATTTTATATAGTAAAAGATAAAGCCCACGGATGGCGCTGCTGTTCTCCTATGCTCATCGTCTGTGTGGAACCCCCAGGTAGCGGCGTAGCTATAGGAAATAGCAGTTGCACAAGGACCCTGCTGCATCAACCACTTCGGGGCAAAGCCATTTTTTTATTTTTCATTTTAGTTTTTCACTCCCCGCATTCCAAGAGCCATAACTTTTTTATTTTTCCATCAATAGAGTGGTGTGAGAGCTTATTTTTGCGGGAGGAGTTGTAATTTCTTTTGGTACCATTTATATTTCCATATAATGTACGGGGAAACTGGAAAAAATTCTTTGCGGGCTGAAGTTGGAAAAAACTGATTCCTCAATAGTTTTTGGGGTTTTGTTTTTACGGCTTTCACCGTGCGGTAAAAACAACAACTTATCTTTATTCTGTGGCTCAATACGATTACAGTGATACCAAATTTATATAGGTTTTTTTTTATACTTTACTACTTTTAATTATAAAAACTTTTTGTTAAAAAAAATAAATAAATGTTTTGTGTTGCCACATTCTGAGGGCCATAAAACTTATTTTTCACCAATTGAGCGGTGTGAGGGCTTATTTTTTGCGGGACGAGCTGTAGTTTTTATTGGCACCATTTTTTGGTACGTAGCGTAGAACTTTTTGATCCCTTTTTATTACATTTTGTTTGAGAGCCAAGTTGACCAAAAAACAGCGATTTTGGCATTTTATATTTTTACAGCGTTCACCATGCACATTAAATAACGCTATATTGTAATAGATCAGACTTTTAGAGCCGCAGCGATACCAATTTTAACTTTTTTATTTTTTACATTACTTTAGGGGGAAAATGGGAAAACATGTTTTTTTTTTGAACTTTTAATATATATTTACTTTTTTTTTTTACACAATTTATTAGCCCCTCTAGGGGACTTGAACCAGCGATCGTTAGATTGCAGGTACAATATACTAATAGTGTACTAATATACTACAATATATTATATACAATATACGACAATATACTAATATATGTATATCATAATTTTTACAGGCTTCTGTTAAGCACTGCCACAGAGGCAGAGTGAAGGCAGCCCTGGGGGCCTTCGTTAGGCCTCTGGGCTGCCATAACAACAGTCGTCACCCCACGATCTCACTGCGGGGAGGGGGGGTGATGTGCTGTTGGATGGTGGGGTTGCGTTTGACCGTAGCATTTGAGGGGTTAAACAGCTAGGAACTGCCCGATCGCTGCTCCCGGCTGTTAGTCCAGGGTGTCCGCTGTAAAATACAGCCAACACCTGCAGCATATGGAACGCGCTCAGCACGTGAGCGCACTCCAAACATCACCCCCCGCACCCGGACGTAATAGAACGCCTGGGTGCGCGAAGGGGTTAAGGGGCCCAAAGGCCTTCACCAGTTTTATAAATTGCACAAGGTAGGTGGGGGGTACAGTTACAGATGTTGCTTTGAGGCCCAGGAGCTTCAAGTTACTTCACTGTCCACAGGCATAGGAGACTTAATGGCTCCCTCTAAAACAGATCTGTTGTAGAACTGAGGACATAGACTGAAATCTAGCCAAAGAGACATTTGAATGAGTTTTCTTCATCCTCCCCTTCCCCATGTTGATAGGGTTTTCCTCCTACATGCATCTGTGTGTACTACGCTGCAGAATAAGTTGGTGCACTATAAAACTACAGATATTAAATAAAAGTAGAGGTATGCATATTGATATATCATTTGTCTGAAATGTTCCATTTTAACTATAATATTGAGTTATCACTGCAGACTCGTATTAAACTCCTAACATAACCAGTTTTAAATGCACACAAATACTTAATAAATCAGCATTACGGAATCACTCCAGACACCCAACCAGTGCTAAAACAGTTAAAGTGTTCAGTATGACGCCTGCTAGATCGCTGCGGCTTATAAAGTCTCATTCCTTCCTGATGTAAATCTTATGTGTTTAAAAATGTTATTACTAATGTGAGCTGTGAATAAACAGCTATGCAGATTCAATTTATGGTCAAGTCAAAAGTAATTTTCCATGGTCATCGACCTCATGCAATGTTCCCCCAATGGACCTCATCCCCACCGCTGAACTACATTGTAACTGCACTGGTCACTAAAGAGTTAAGACGAAAATACATCTATGGATGGAGGATTTCTTAGAGAACAGAAGTACTTAGTTACGAACAGTTCTAGGAAAACATCTAGCTCCTCATACTAACAATTCATTTTAAAATAACACAGGCAGACGACCCAGTGTGGTTCCATGGTGAACATTGTTGTTTTGTAACACTGGGTCCTTAGGGGGGGGGGGGGGGATCTGCTTTTCAAAAACTACGATATCTCAAAGAAAACTTATCCCCTTTAAAGGCTATGCATCCTTTTTGAAAGTAAATTTTTTTTAAAAAAATAAATAAAAAAGGTCAGTCAGTGCGATGACTGCAACATGCTAAACAGTTTTTATTAAAAATTAGTTTTACTTTTTCAGATACAGCTGCTCCGTATACTTTATAACTTAGATGTGATAGATTATAGATGGATCCTGCGTGTCAGAGACATGCTAGACCCGCTGATACTGAACCCATTAGGTCCGCAGGACTGGCTTATTTAGTTCATAGCGAACTATACAGCTGCTCTGTATAGAGAATACAGAACAGCTGCATCTCAAAAAGTAAAACAAATTTTAATAAAAACTATTTCGAAAGTTGTACTAATTACACGGATTGACCTTTTTATTAAAAATAAATAAATAAATTGCCTTTCAAAAGACGTCCATAGCCTTTAAAGAGGTTCTCGGTTTCTTGAAAAGTTGGGAATAGAGCAAAAATAGATAATAAACTTTGCAATATACTCGCCTTCTGAAATCTTCCTCTGTACCCTGAAACGGATTTCCATTGCTCTTGGGCTTTTGCTTTGCTTCAACAGTCACTTGGCCGCATCCTCCAATAGTAGCAAGATGTGGTGCCCTTTTTGTCTCTAAAAGCTTTGGAGGACTTGGCCATTTGATGTCACATGGAGGAAGCAACACGCAGAAGTGCCCAGGAGCAACGGAGACTAGTGGCAGGAGAAAGAGAAAAATGTCAGAAACTCCATATATTTCAGTTTATCATTTTTTAATTCCCAACAGGTTGTCATAAATTTGAAATAACCACTAATCTATAATCAACCAAGGGGGCCATGTCATCTACAAACAAGATGCGCTTAGTAACGTCTCTCCAAATGGGAGTTCAGGGTTGCACACCGCAGGTGCAATAGCACCCACATGCTTGTGTTTTTGCCTAGATGACAGATTAGCTTTAAATCAACTTTTTATGAAATTGGCCCTAGTGTGTATAGCCCTGATGTAGAGAAACTAGACCGTAAGCTCCATTTGGGGACAGAGACTGATCTGTGTACAGTGATATATAATGTATTCAAATGTTAGTATAAAAGAAGTCACCTATATACCAATACTCTTAGCTGCCCACTAACCATTAGGGCCCATTCACACGAACGTGAATAACGTCCACGTGCTGCACATGGAAATCACGCGCAGCACACGGACCCATTGATTTCAATGGGGCCGTTCACACATGCGTGAGTATTCACGCAGCGAGAATCCGTTGTGTGAAACTCACTGAATGTCCTATATTAGTGCCTTTTCACGCACCTAGGCGCCCATTGAAGTGAATGGGTGCGTGAAAACCACGCACTGCACACGGATGCACATCCGTGTGCGGTGCGTGATTTGCGCATCAATTCGATAAAAAAAAAAAAAAAGATGTGCTTTGTGAGTGCGTGAATAACGCATGCCACTCTCAAAGCACACTGATGCACTGTTCTAGGTGGTCCACAGCCCGAGACAAAGCGACTTTAAGTGATCTGCCTTCCCTCCAGCCTCAGTCTCTCACACTGTGTGAAGCAGCTTCATGCTGATAGGACAGCGTCCGAGGCTGTGAGGCAGCACCACCTCAGGAGAATCACAGGTGTTGACACCCACTTGTCTAGTATAGGCTCATTTGCATATTTAGAAAAAAGATCATAACTTTTAAAATAACAGAACTTTTTGGGACACAATTTTCACTAGCATTATCAGTGTGACCGCGCCTATTAGATTAGCTAGGAGGCAGGGCATTACTAAACTAGGGACAGATCCTCTTTAAGCAACATTGATATATTGAAGGACTCTTCTGGATTACATAGGTAAGCATTTTATCATTGTTGCTAATATAAACCTGATTAGCATTAGTCGTATCCGTTAATTATGGATTTGGATAATACAGATTATTGACAGGCTTATCAGAGATTTAAACCTGGATTTTATCAAAATTGATTTCCGCACGTGTAACTGGATAAGGGGTTTGCAATAAATAGGATAACAGGCAATTAAAGCTAAATTTCAAACAGTCCATTTCCACTTCACTTCATTTCTGGATTACTAAAATTAAATAACCCACATAGCCACTAATACAGCCATCATAGGGGTTGTCACTCAGGCCAAAATGGCCAATCTGAAGTCACTTATAAGAGATATAATGAACCATCATTATATTTCCTACAAGCGAATCAGGCTGTCACCTAGCCTCCCAAAAATAGGATGACTAAACAACTATCAACATCTGTAAAAATCTACTTATAGACTATATTAAAAATACAATGTTCTGTATATAAAACACTGAAAATACTCATATAAGAAAAAGAAATGTGAACCACATCGTATAAAAACTACCCAAGAGCACTAGGTGGCGCTATACTCAATCTAATAAAAAAAAAATACATAAATAAACCTATATATGGTATCTTCCTCCACCTTTTACAGTAATTAGTTTGTGTTGAATACATTGTTCAATATAAACACACAGAACAAGTTAAAAAAAACTAATTAAAATGGCGGGTGAAGAAATTCGGGCAAAACAGATAACATTTTAACAAAGACATCACATCAAAAATATGATAAATGTAAATGTGTGCAACATGTAAATCCTTTAAGTCTTGTAAGTTATGAGGTGAGGCCTCCATAGACCTCCGGTCTGGAGAATTTGGAGACCAAGTTAACATCTTGAACTCTGTCATATTCCTCAAACCGTTCCTGGACAATTTTTGTAGTGGCGCCCCGTGGATCCTGCATTTTCTTCTTTCTGTCGTTGGTATAATTTTTGCAGTGTGGCAGGGCGCATTATCCTGCGGAGACAGGCCACTGCGATTAGGGAATACCGTGGTCTAGCCTACTTCCCATGGTGCATCGTGGTGCCATCTCTTCTCCACATCGATGCACACACATATTCTCATGATGTAATAGAAAATGGAATTCATCAGCCCAGGCCACCTCCCATTGCTCCATGGTCCAGTTCTGATCCCCATGTGCCCATTGTAGGCACTTTATGCAGTGGACAGGGGTCAGCATGAGAACTCTGACTAGTTCGTGGCTATGCAGCTCCAAATGCAGCGAGCTGCGACACACTATGTGTTCTGACACCTTTCTATCATAACCAGCATTAACTTTTTCAGCAATTTGTGCTACAGTAGCTCTTCTGTGGGATCGGACCAGACAGGCTAGCCTTCGCTTTACCACACACATCATTCAGCCTAGGGCCATGACCCAGTCACCAGTTATCATTCCCCAGACATCTTTTGATAAGTACTAACCACTGCATACCGGGAAAATTCCACCAGCCTTGTGGTGATGCTGTAACCCAGTAGTCTAGCCATCACAACTTGACCCATGTCAAAGATTCTTATGCTGGCCATTTTTCCTGCTTTCAGTACATTAACTTCAAGAACTGACTGTTCACTTGCTGCCTGATATATCTCTCCCCTTGACAGTTGCCATTGTAGTGACATAAATCAACATAATTCACGTCACTGGTTATGGCTGAAACGTGTATATAGCGTTTGATTTTGCACCAAGAGCTTGACCGAGAACAGAATGAAATTCCCACAGCTCATTTGTTGCCCTCTCCAAATGCCACTGTAGCCCATGTAAAGGCGAGAAGGGCTTAACAGAATAACAAAACTATTAAAAAACATTTGACATGTTATAGTGACATATCAAAAGTTTTGATTGGTGGGGGTCCGAGCACTGAAACCCCCATCGATCGCTTCGTTTCTGATCGCAGCATTTCAATTTCTCTTGCGGATTTTCACAGCAGATTTCAACTCGTTTAATGAGGGATGAAATCCGCAGAAAATTCCACTCTAAAATCCACATAAAGATTTTGCAGAAGATTTGCGGTAAAATCCGCAGGCGGATTTGCAGCGGATTTTTTCGCTACGTGATCTACGCATCTAGTCTGATGGGATAACCGTTGAAATATAGGAAATGAAAAAAGTCTATGCTCCTTGTCCTTCTTTAGGCTGTGGCTAAAATAAATTTTTTAAAAGATTTTCAAGTGATTTTCACGTTACTTTATGAAGGAAAGAAGTAGCTACTACTTCCCTACACACATCAATTTATGATAGACTTTTTATCGCTCAATTAAATTTTTTTTAAAAAAGTAGACTTGTCAACCTAAGAGAATATTTTACCACGGAGCTGATAAATCTGGCACATTATGGAGACTTCAGAGTTGTCGCAGAAATTTCAGGAACTGTCCCATTCATCTGAATGAGATTTGCAGAAATCCCTGCACATCCTGTAGAAACAATCCCATTCATCTGTATGGTACGGATTTTCAGCCACAGACATTCGGCAACCAATCTGCCGCGTGTGAACATACCCTAACTTCATCAGAATGTTACAAATTACGTTTAGTCAGGTCCAAAACAATGGATAGGCAGCAGACTCAGACATATAGCAATCATTTATACAGCTATAGATCTGGTTTATGACAAATTTATGGGATGCCACAGGGCCCTCGGAGCGAAACCTTTGAAGCTGCCTTATTATGGTCCTAGGGTGACACATCAGACACACACGCACCACATGAGACCCCACAGGCTACCAGTTGGACATCTCTGCTTTATCATTTATTTTAAGAGTATGAGTATACAAACATTCGGCTGGTCTGAACAAGTACAACATGTTCTCATCAGATGACACTATCATACACAACATCATGCATACTGTGCTAATGACAAGTAGATCTCTTGATATCTGCTATCTAAAGATCCACTCTCCTAAATCAGAAGAAAGGATCAGGGTGATTGAGTAACAGAATATTTTATCAGTCCTCAGAAGATGCATATGCTGGGACCGTTAGAGGTTTTGACATCTTCCACAAGTTCTAATCTAGACATGCGTAGCATGAATACAGTATGTTCTAACCACACTGCTGTGACGGATACTCCTGAGCAGATGAAGATAGATTTCCTTGTGAGTGCACTCTTGGAACAGATTTGGAATTCCTGAAGCTTCCTGAATGATAAATATTATATGAGAGATGCGCTGCGATTCTTAGCATCTCCGAGGGAACTTGTCACCCAGACACTTGCTTTTGCTGAATACGCCTTCCTGACACTGTTTACATCGGTCTGTCCTGTTTATACTGCTCGCTTGGATTGTTATGTAGCAGAAAAGACACAACTTCCTTCCTTTCTTAAACTAACGGCCCCAGATCTGCTAGCAGAACCCGTGATGTGGACATTGCGGTTAGATAATGAGGAGGTGGATTTTCTGCTAGCGGCAGGGGAAAAGACACCTGTCTGAGCGCAAACAGCAAAGCGGTCACAGGAATAGTCCTGTACACGTTATGCTAGGGATGTAAGGAATAAACAGGTCGCTAATGAATATTAGACAGAACTACTTTTTGGCTTAGGGACATAGTACAACAAAGTAAATACGTTACAACAATACTGCATCTGTTCGAACAGATCGACTACATGGGAGACTCAATTTACCTGAATTTGGTAGTCTTCACCAATGCCCTCCAGCCTCTTCTTGCATTCATATATGGCTGACTTGATATCATGCATTTCCGAACATAAGGAAATCGCATGGTCCACCTAGATCAGAGAAAGCAAACTTGTCAGCAGGTATTGGTTACCAGCATGGTCTGTTAGAGAAGGAACACAAATACAATGAATATTATTATTATTTTACTAATAGTAAAGCTGGATATAGACATGGTGATCATTTCAGGAATCCTACAGAAAAGAAAATTTTGGAGATCAATTTTTACTTCTAAGCTAAAACGATCATATAAAATCTCATCATACCTACCAACATTAGAATCCCCATGGAATGCACAGAAATTTCCACAAAATATCCCCAAAACACCCACTTGTCTGAATTTGCATAAACACTACCACCTTTGAGGTTCGTTTGCTAGACTATCCCATGAATAATGGGATGGTTGGAAACTAGTGCAGACAAGAACTGGAAAGTGTGGCATACAGCAACAGAATTCACCTGATATTTTTCCAAAGCAGGTCAGAAGATTAAAGCAATGATCAAATTGTCCTATAGAACTGAATGCTGGTTATGGAAACAGCGTAGCTCGCATGCTAGGCGGCTGTTTCCGTAGTGGCCATTCACTACTATGGAATTTACAGAAACAGCGTAGCTCAGCGATTCATGGTCCGGAATCACACGCTTCAGCTGCAACACAGAGCAGTAGAACAGGGTTTAGGGAGCCCCATTCTAGAGATAGGTGCGGGTCCCAGAGGTGGGACCCACATCTGACATTTAGGACATATCCTGTGGATAGATCGTAAAGGAGTTTTCCCATCGGAGACATTTAAGTACTCCGGTTTCTTTCCATACTCCCAAAACATACTGATTGTGGACTTCCAGTAAAATCACCCGAGTCTGTAAAAGATGAGGAAATTTTAGGAACCCCACATGGGCAATACAAAAAGGAAACCGTACTAATTTTTCATCTAGAAAATATTTCCAATTGTTGGAAAACAGCTGAGCATGTACGTTCTATTAAGACCATCATATCCATTTAAAAAAGGTCATGAATTAATTACTTCTCGGACTCAGAATATATCTTTGTATACTATTTTACAACAACAAGGTTCATATGAAAAAAGCCATGCAAGCAATATTTAGGATGTATCGTGACCATGTCATGCACAACGACATAAAAGTAAATGTTATGCAACTAAATAACTAATTCAGATTATTTATTTTACAGGCGATTCAGCAGGAAATTATTTTCCCTAAAGAAACCAGAGATTAATCTTTGGGGATTAAATCACAGAAAATTGTGCAAGGTAGGACAGTTTTTAAGAGGGATTAATCTCCAGAGAATTCATTGCAGAGATTAAGCTGCCTGTGTTGTTCAGCCCGTAATTACATACATGCAGTTAGCCACACATTATATAGAACTATACATTATGTGGGAAAGACAAAAACGTAAGAAAAATAAGTTTTTCAAAGAACGCTTGTTTCTGAAAGTGTTGGGTATGTGCCAATGTCACACTATATGTATTATGTTTATGTCCAAGTGTCCTGCAACTTGTGTTTCTCCCCATACAAGTTAAATGAATGCAATTTTCCATTCTATGGGGTTTAATCATCATTATATCTATGACTTTTTGTACCATTCAGCTTCATGCAATCACATTTATCACACACACAATGCAACCCAATACATTCACATGCATCACACACAATGCGATCAAATGCATTCACACTTATCAAATACATGACACCCAATGGTGTTCACATGTATTAAACCCACAATGCATTTCATATGTATCACACACCATGCAAACCAATGCATTAACATATAACACACACACACACGCACACGCGCGCACACGCACTATATTCTCATATTTATCATGCAGCATGCAACCCAATGCATCATACACAATGCACATGTACAGTATAACACGTATCATGCAACACAGTAAGTATGTCACAAAGTGACCTCAGCGCAGACTTTAATCTTTGAATGTGTCGTACTTTTTTTTCTTCTTCGTTTTGTGGAAATTTGCATTATGGAAAAGTCCATCCATTATCAATCCAGATAAGATTATGTTTTACATAATGTTTTTGGTCTTACATTTAGCGTATTCACCCTGAAAAGCTCTCAACATAATTGTTACACGTAGGCTGCGACGGATGCCTTACAATGGCATCCATCACCCACAGACTACTATGGGATACTTTTAAGTTATACGTCATGAACTCTCATAATGTATACATTAAACTGTAGCCATAATTGCTTATGGATTACTAATGCCACTGTTCAGTATCTGTCACAGGCATCAGTCACCCATAGGCTATTATGGCATCCGTTTAATGTATACATCATGAAAAGCTATCGAAATGCTCATGTCATATACGTTTCATGGATACATGTGACGTATGCCATACGTCACCCATCGGCTCCCAAGTTAAAAAAAAGTTTAACTTTTTTTGCAGGATCCCGTTGTATGGGATAGTGTAGTCTACACAATATCATGCTTAAAAAAACAAAATGTTCAAAAAAAGTATACCAACATTTATCAGACTGACAAGGCCAAAAGGACACTTCTTTGGCCTTCGTTGGCTAATGGAGCCCATGGATATGTTTAGCATGTACGTCGGGGGCTTTACTGGCTAACACGCCAAAGGTAGGGCAAAAACGTGATGTTTATGGGGTCAAAGTCACATTGTGTAGGAGAATGCTAAAATAATGCAAATATTTTCACAACAAATATTTTGTTGTGAATCATATCAATACTTACCTCTTCAACTATTTGTTCTCCATTTGGTACCATATTGATGAAGTTTTGTATAATATGAAAACGACCCTTCGGCAAGGAATCGGTGCTCTGGGGGATGCTGAAATACAAACAGATTTTACTCAGAAAACAATTGAATAAAAATGAGTTTGAAATCAAATATTTAATGAATAAAAGAATTTAGCGCCAAGTACAACCCGAGAGACAGGTTTATCAATTCAACACATAAAATACCTCAGTTACTAGCCAGACATCCCAACTAAACAAGGCATATGGACCGTAGAGAAATAACTAGAACAAATCCAAGTCATTCCGTCTGCCGAATTACACTGGTATATTCAATCATAAGCTTCTACAAGACATTACCATAGAAACCAGCTCCTGTCTAGAAGCCTTAGGCTTCCTACACACACATTTTGCCTGGCGTTTTTTTGGCCGAAGTTTCTTAGTAAAATGATACACGCCAGTTTAATGGTGTTTTTGGTGGCGTTTTTTTGCAAAGAGTGTGTTTTACTATCTGTGTTTTTTTATAAGTAGCGTTGCATTACAAATCATGTGATTCAAAGACCATGTGATGCAATGATTCCACTTTGCAAAACATGATTTATTCTACAAAAAAAAAACGCCACTTACATAAACCCATACGTTCTGTTGAAGAGGTAAAAAAAAGGATGGAGTTCTATGGGAGAAATAAAGTCACTAAATGCTGGAAAAAGTCAAAGTCAAACAAAAAAAAAAACAAAAAAAAAAAAAACATACACCAATGAATAAATTGCCATGTTAATAGAGCATTTAATAATTGCCTATTAACTTCAAGCCAACATCTGACCGAAAAAGGACAAAAAGACAACTTGGCATTTCTCCTAAAATAGCTGTGTGTGAATCCTCTTTTAAGGTGGTTTTACACCGACAGGTAAGCTGCAGATAAAAGAATGGCAATCGACAATATAGCACGTTGAATGGCGCTCATTTAGCTCAGTTTACATGGAGCCATCATTGTACTTGATGGGTACAAATGAGATCGTTCTTCCCCATACAGTTTGCATCATTGTGGGCAGCACATCCCTTGTTTACACGAGGAGATGTGCTTCTGACCACAATTATTTTTTTGCCACATTAAAAGAGGTGATCAGTCGGGGAAATGAGCATTTGTTAGTTTGTCGGCTGATCGCTGGGCTTTTTTACACTGGCCGATGATTGGAAACAAGCGCTTTGTTCTTCCGATCAACAGCCCATCTGATTTATATTATCTTCAGGCTCCATAAGAATGTGGAACATTCAGGGTGAATGTTGTTGCTTATGTATTTACTAACAGTCATTAGTACAGTCGGGGTAAGTGCTATGTACGCACTATGAAGATTTATCAAAACTGGTACGGAGAAAAAAAAAAAAGGAGTAGTAGTTGCCCATAGCAGCCAATCAGATCACTGATTTATTTTCCAAAGGGCCTTTGAAAATGAGAGCTGGAATCCAGGAACCAGAAAATCTCCACTGTTCGGTATAGGTCTAGCGTGCCATAGACTTCTAGTAACCAAACAAAAGACAGAGCGTCCTTTTAGCAGAAGTTTGGCGGGTGTACCTAAAGCAACTATAGAACTTGCCATTTTGCAGCCTTTTATGCCCCAGACATATTGTTGCATTTGTCTGGGGCATACGTTCTCCGACACATCCAACCGATTGTAATGCCCGAACGCAGTGTGAATTAAGGCTAATTAGACTAACCAAAAACCAGCAAGTAAGACAGAAAGCAAATAGAAGACCCTGGTCCAAGAGCATGTGTCCTCTACTTGTGTTTGAAGACCACGGTGGCGAGTACTGAATTGTTTTTGTTCGGATTTGTATTATAGGTATTAAAATGAACGTCAGCCCAAATTGCTGCAGTCACATAAGGCTGGATTCACTCGCTACAGTGTAAATATTTCAGCATCCAGATTTACAGCATTATACTGCGCTCTCATGGATTCCAGAACAAAAGATCTGCAAAAAAAACCTCAACCAATAGGATCAATCCTGGAGAACTCACTTCTGTTTTTCAGTCGCACTCTTTCGGTGATACAGAATCAATGTTCCCAGAATCATGGCTAAGTTCGTCCTACCAACTCCTGTCTGGCAACTAAAAAGCAAAGCAGGTGGGGGGCAGCTGGCATCATGAAGCAGCAGGAGGCAAGGGTTTTCCTGAAATGCAGAAAGCATGCATTTAATTGGAGAACTAAATAAAATATTTCCATATTGGCATCAGTTCTATATTTTTACATGAATAAAGTGTCTAATTTAGGGTTCGTTCGCATCTGCGCTGGGACTCTGTTCATGGGTTCCATTGGAGCTTTCCATCAGGGGAACCCATGAACAGAATCCAAACTGAAACAAACAGAAACCATAGGTTTCCGTTTGCATCACCATTGATTTCAATGGTGACAAATCCGGTGCAAATGGTTTCCATTTGTCACTGTTGTGCAAGGGTTTCGTCGTTTTGATGTAATCAATACCATAGTCGACTGCGCTATTCAGTCCGTCAAAACAACGGAACACTTACACAATGGGGACAAAAGGAAAACCAATGGTGATGCAAACGGAAAGCTATGGTTTCAGTTTGGATTCCATTCAAGCTCAGACGGAATCCATGAACGGAGGCCCAATGCAGATGTGAACGAAGCCTTAACGGTACAGACTACACGCCAAAATGAGCCAGTGCACATCAAGAAACAAGGCTTAGAAATAATTCACGATACCAACATTTTTGAAGCAGTATTTTATTTTTTTAGTTTAAATGTTAAGTTCTAGCTTTCAGAATAAGCTCAGGGCATCACACCAATGCTGATATAATACAACATCTAAATGCTTTAAAACGGCTGTATTAACACAATAGAAGAAAAGACAAAGAAGAACATGGCAGGAATTGATGACTTCTCCTCCACAAGCAGAACAGGGTTTACCGTGAAGAAATATCACTATGCATGTATATGATGCCCCCTGTAATTAAAGCATACATAAAAGACTTTTGGCATTATATATTTTTAAAAAAGGAAGTGACCATTGACCATATCAATGAAATATGTGGTCAAATGAAACAACCATTTAATAGTTTAGTCCAATTAAAAAAGGCCTTACCCAAAAAGTTGACCACTTTGTAAAGCTTATGAAAAGGGTACCTAGAGTGTTTCTGAATTTTTGCCTCCCGACAGATGTCTAAATCTGACATTAGGAGACGCAGCCAGCAGATCAGGCGGTACTGTTGCCGAAGCAAGCGTATGACGCCCAAAGCCTCTCCCGCATAGGAGCTCTGCCAGCAGACAAGCAAAACTGTAGGTTACCTTTAACTGTAAAAGTCCTGTTTTAATTGGTAATATAAAGAAGCACCAAATATTTGTCTATGATCACACCATGCAATATTGGTAATGGACAATTTATTTATCTTTAAAGTTAATTCCTAGTAAAAATGGGTTTGAAAACAAAAACCTTAGGGGATTTTGTAGACAAGAACTACTTTGAAGAAGAGAAGAAGTTTAATTCGGGAGCAGATACACAGATTGGGCAAGTTCACATAAAAACACAGCTGTAACTCAGTGATATTTGCCAACTTCAAACAACTTCTGTAAGTGCAGTGATTCACCTCCTGGCATTGCTTGTATAACTATTATGGTATTGTGCCAGATTCAGTTCTGAAAGTATGCAGTGTAGGCTAAAGTTCAACCTAATATATTTGTATGTAAAGGACTACTCATACCGGTACGTGTTACAATTTGGTATTTAATAGACTTGAAAATCTGCTCCAAACGGTATACTTTTGGAGAGTTTCACCTTGTAGTCAAATGAAACAGCCTGATCTTCCTTGGATGCACCCAACATAGAAAGATCTGTACATAGGGAGAACAACAAAGTTTCCTGATACATCCGTATCATCATAGGGAATAAGGTACCTATGCAGGATGCATCCAAGAAAGACCAGGTTGTTCACTTGGGCTGCAGGTGCAAAAGCAGATGATAGTTTACGAAGGGTTGTGTACGGAGGGTACAAGGTCTAGTGAAAGTGAATGTTCACTTTGTGTCCGGTGCAGCACATGAAATACAAGAACTAGTTTCAAACTTCGTTCAGTAAAAATACAGGCAATCTGTAATTACTACTACTTTGCATCAAGTGTAGTTTACATGTGAGCAGTGCCAACAATCTACAAACTCAAGAATTAGGTCAACCAGAAAAGTAATTGGATGGTAATATAAACGTTTTACTCACCCTGAGAAAATTTACAAAAGCATCAAACTGTGATTCCAGTGGTGCACCATCTACTGGTAGGGGCAAGCGATGGTATCTGTGAATATGGATGTGAAGCCTCATTAATTTACGTTAAGAAAAATAAAAAGTTATATCTCAATAAAATTTATAAAGCCTATACAAAAAAACATCACAGCAACACAAACATGAGAATGTTATTGTAGATCCTTCTATATCTAAAGAAAATGTTTAATAAAAAATGGCATCAAATATAGAACAGGTGGAGCAATTTAAATGCCACTCTGGATACCCTATGTGTGAGTTTTAAAAATATCCTGATCTAACCCACTTATTTATTTGCAGGAGCATCTCCTTTATTCAACATTCTCTCTATGACATTGGATTCCATTACGTATTTGTTAAGCTAAGTTCACACTAGCATTGTCTCCCATTTAGGTGTCTTCCGTCAGAGGAAGAGATGACCGAAAATCCAAAACGGAAACGTTTTACAACACTTATCTAAGATACAATTGTGAAAACTTCTTTGATCAGTTAGGGCACAATGGTAAAAAATGGTAACGGTCTTCACTTTATATTATATATATATATTTATATTACACAAAAATTGGGAGAACCCAGCACTATAAAAAACAACTCAAAATCAGGCCATGTGCACGATTCCACAAGGGATGAATCAATTCCTTGACTGGAAAATAGAAATTAACGTTGACCAAGGTAACCGCACCAGGACTGCAAGTAAATGCAGAGGTGTCGGTTTTATTCACCACGAAGTGTCCAACGTTGCGATTCACATCTGAACCTTTCTCAAGCCTTGGCTTGAGAAAGGTTCAGATGTGAACCGAAACGTCGCACTCTTTGTGGTGAATAAATCCGACACCTCTGCATTTACTTGCAGTCCTGGTGCGGTTACCTTGGTCTACGTCCATCTGTCTCTATCTACATATACACACATATACTGTCATTCTTAAAAATTTCACAGCTTCTGAGACTTACCTGTAGGAGGGCTGTAAAAAGACAGGCCTGTTGTAAACTTCCTCTGTCACGTGTATATCTTCTTCACACTCAACCTTTACAGAGTGCGGCTCGTCCTTAAAATGTTCAATGTCGTTATATACATAATAACTGTTCCCGCTCAATTGCGCAAAGTCAAAAAGCTAGACAAAAAAGGATAGAAAAAATTACACAAGTAAGGCTTATTTCACATGCGTAATAAAAGTTGCATGCATTTTTTAAATCTTTTTGTCATATACGCCATGTAATTTTGTGTTTGTTCCCACTTAAAAAGAACAAACACAAGAAGGAAGTAGTAGCGAAGGACTGCAGTGTCTTCTGGCGCTAGTTGTGAGGGGCTTGGCGGGGGGGGGGGAGGCGCTGTTTTGTCACAATATCTGGGTAATTTCCCATATATGATTAAAAAAAAAAACTTATAGGTAGGCTTTACATTTTCATACGTCATCCATTTACTTCAATACAAATAAAAACATATATGTTTGTTTTTTTAAAGTACAGTACTGAAAAGCATAGTATACAACGCTTTTCAGGACTTTGAAAAAAAGAAAAGGATAGGACGTAAGCACACAAAACATATGCACAAACTACACTATTGGGGCATCCATCATGTCTGTAGGAATCAATGTACAGGCTGTGGCGCACATTTCCATAATTCTTTTTCATGTCAAAATGTGCACGTCAGACGTACAATAAAAACGAGATGTGAACGGAGCCTGAATCCGACATTAAGTTTCAGGCAAACATAGGGGTAGTACATACTGAGTATTTTGGCACTGTTTTTGACGCTGAAACCGCGCCAAAAATCACCCAAAATCGCATCCCATTGATTTCAATGACGAGACATGCCCTTTCTTTGGTCGTTTCCTTCTCTAACCTCCCATTGACATCCGTGTGCTGTCCATAGTTTTCACGCACCCATTGACTTCAATGGGCAGCTAGGTGTGTAAAACGCACCAAAATAGGACATGCAGGGAGTTTCACGCAACAGACTCTCGCTGCGTAAAAACTCCTGCATGTCTGAATAGCCCCATTGAAATCAATGGGGCTGTGGGCTGTGCGTTACTTCAACACAAAGCACACGGATGAGATTCATGTATTTGGCCTGTAAACCTCACATTAAAGAGGATCACCAGTCTTATGTAAATAACGCTCAAGGACAATTTAGGCAACTAACAAACAAATCTTTCAATTCCTCGCCATTTTCAAGAGTTATGCAGCTGCTGTGTTTATCTCTGTAGATTATTTAGAATGATTACATTGTAGCAAACCTTCAGCTGTGAGAAAACAGAGACCTTGAAAATAGGGAGGAATTGTAACAATACATATAGATATATATATATATATATATATTTTTTTTTTTTTTTCTGGAATGCCCTTTATGGCTTAAAAGTGATTGCAAAGGGGGGTGGGGGAGATCGTAGAACCAATAGAAATGTATAATCATGTACCAACCCAGTGTTTATATAGATAAATCAATTGTAAATAGAACAGAATACATTGCCATAGTTCAGTTGATCCATTTAGGGCTTGATGGCGATTCCACTTAAAGGGGTCCTATACTTTTTCTATGCTATCGAGTGGGTGCTCCAGGGCTTGCTCTTCTACAGCTCCAAAAGTCATGCAGCTCCACAATAAACCCCCCCCCCCCCCCAGTCCAGTTGACCCCATCACAGGTCCTGCAATCACTGCGGGGAGGCAGTATTAGGAAGAGGTGTATATGTGAAAGCTGTGAATATAATATGTGATTTAAAACTAGAATACCTCTTTCCGAATTGCGAGTTCCAAATTCTCTACTCGGAGTCCTTTCTCCAGATTGTGCAAATTTTCATGCAAATTCTCCTTCCTTCTGGGAGTATAAGGCACAAAGTCACTTTCCAATCTCAGGAACAGCACAGGTTCTTCACGGACACAGACAAACATGCATTCCTGCATTAAGATACAACAAGGATTCCAGGTCTTATTAAGGCTTGATGGATATAAAATTGACTTTAAGTGTAAACATAGGTTTCCGTAAAAAGCAGAATGTGATTTTCTGAAGGAACTTCAGACATTTTAATTGCATTTTTACATTTTAGGTCTACTCTGTACTGCAATTGAACAGAAATTCATATTAGTATTACACATATATGAATTCTTTAGAGGTTCTCCCACAAAAAAATTTTGCTGGAAAACCTGATTAAGACTGCAGCCTAAGATGACGGGCCGTTTTTCTTCTTCTCGTCTATCAACCAAAGTAATGGAACCAATATCGCACACTGTGAATGCTAGTGATACTCTGTCTAAAAAAACAATGGGGGGGGGTGGAAATATATGGTTACCGTCTTAAAAGATAGACCGTATAAAACTAGTCCAAACAGGCAGATATTGCACTATATGATTCATTTGGCACATCTTGCTAGACGTGTTAGACATTGTCCTCTTCCGTATGCCACCACTTGGCTTATTGACTTAACATCAATATTTTGCTACAAAAAATTGCGCAAACCATTAATAAAAGTGGTTCATTTTAAGACTCCTCTTTGCCCTTTTTTTTTCTAGAAACTTTTTGAAACAGTCTAGGAATGTGCAAAACATATAATAAATTTGTCACAGAGATTTCGCTCAGTAAATCGCCCTAGTGAGTACGTCCCAAGCAACCAGTCTGTCTCAGATAACGGAGGCCTTCAGCTTAAAACCAATCTGCAACTAAATGGAAAGAGGCATAGAAGCGATAAAGGAAGCTTGAAGAACTTAAACTACTTCTTTCTCTACGATCTTTTTGTTAAGGTGAAGAACCTCTTTTAAAAGGTTCTGTCATTAGAAAAACTTATCTTTATACAAAATAATAGTGATGGAACAGGATCAGCTCCCTCAGTGGTCGGGTTTTAGCGGCAGATATGCAGAAGATGTCTCTTTACATCCCCATGTTATAATGTAGACACCATACACGAGCAATAGAAAAAGTCCCAAAAACTTTTGGAAAGTTTCACCATTTTTTCTTTGCCGGAGCTAGTGTTCCCACTTTCAAGGAAACAACTTCATACAGGTCAGCATAAAGTCAGAAGTATTCATTGGGGTTTTTTTTCCCCCAGAAAAATAGTCGGTTGTCCTATGATAATTCATGCCCACCTTTACCAACATAGGAATAATGGACACTACTTTTATTTGGTACCTTGTGTCCATCATTCTGGAGCTTCTGCAGTACTTGTTTGAAGCCATTCAGGCTGGGCTGACCCATTCCATATACTTCATATCCTCCTTTTGCTTGGCGGAAATTTGGTGCACCGAAACTACTTGTAGTGTTTAGAACATCTAACTTGCTGTACACATCCCATACCATAAAAAATTTACCCTAAAAGAAAGAACAATTAACACATTTTTATAAATGTTTAACTACTAGTCACAGACATTCTAGGCACGTTCTCAAGGGGATAACTGAAAAATATGATCAATATTTCTATATTCTGCAGTTTTTTTTTAAACAAATTATATTCTACAGTATGCTCTACGGAAAGTAGTCCAACATCTCTTCTGCCAGACACCCTCACCCCATTTTGCCATAACATAATTACCCCCTGCCCACTCTTGCTAATAAGGCCTCATGCACATGTCCGTATCAGTTTTTTTGTCCGCAAATACAGATCCGACGGCAAGGAATACATATTCGTAGCGGTCTGCAATTGCGGAAGCGTCCATAGACTATGGGCGAGTCCGTGCCACAATCGTGGACAAGAATGGGACATATTCTATATATTGCGGATCATTTCTACGGCCCAGACACACATTCGTATATATACGTAAAGGGGTCTGTGGCCAATAGAAATGAATACGCCACAATTTACATCCTTGTTGCCGTGAGAACCAAACGAGGCTTTGCAAGGTTTTGTACATTTTACAGGAATAAAATGTGAACCGTTATTGGCTAGAGTGGGCAACTAGTGACCCAAACAAAATAACAACTACCGTAGCCAATAATCTCCCATACAAGACAATGCGAGTGTTTAAGTTGTTGCTCATAGTTGTTGACAATAATCATAATGATTTTTCATGGTAAATATAAGGCTGGATTCACACGAGTTCATTACGTCCGTAATTGACGGACGTATTTCGGCCGCAAGTCCCGGACCGAACACACTGCAGGGAGCCGGGCTCCTAGCATCATACTTATGTACGATGCTAGGAGTCCCTGCCTCGCTGCAGGACAACTGTCCTGTACTGAAAACATGATTACAGTACGGGACAGTTGTCCAGCAGCGAGGCAGGGATTCCTAGCATCGTACATAACTATGATGCTAGGAGCCCGGCTCCCTGCAGTGTGTTCGGTCCAGGACTTGCGGCCGAAATACGTCCGTCAATTACGGACGTAATGACCTCGTGTGAATTCAGCCTAAGAATCTTTGTTGAATCGGGGCTCTTTGCATCTGTTTAAGCTTTATTTATTAAAAGACAAACCTTTGCTTTGGTCATGTTGACTTTGACTGTTTCAGGTCATGGGTCATGCCGATTAAGCACGCACTATAAATCTCACCTGTACAAGATAGTGCTCCGGCATGGTCTCAGAAATTCTCCCAACAGAATAATTGGCTTTAAGCAAATCATCATGAATCTGGAACTCTTCTTTGCAATTGTATCTGGAAAACAACAGCTCATCCTTTAAATTTTGAGCTTCTATGGGCAGGTCCCTCTTCTTCTGTGTCTTGTTACTGGTATGTTTGAAACTGTATCCTTAAATAATAATTTTTATTTTCTTACCCATTTATACCACCACGAAGAGGGCTACAATTATATAAATGATATTGACATTTAACGGGGCCCTACGTTTAGTTATCTATATGGTGTGCAACAGTAGCAATTGCACCTGGGCCCTTGTGCCACACATGAAGACACTAGTATTAATATGGCACATGGTAGCTGGTGGTTACAGACTTTTCCTTTGGGGCCAAGGAGTTTCAAGTCACACCTCTGGTTGAAATCTAAAAGTGTAAATGAGCTACCATGAGAAGGTACAAGGTAAAAAATAGTAAAGATTACATTTTCTCCTATTCATGGATAATACCATTATTTGTATCCAATTTGGCTTTTCACCCTGTTGTAACAGTATAGTGTGTTATTATTGTAGGAGGTACATTACTGTTACTATATTGTTACGGAGGGAGAAAGTGGAAATTAACTTTGTTTCCACGGCAAGCTTTAAGAAATTCTCCAAGACTAAAACATTGATTCCTTACTTTAAGATAGGCCACCAATGTGTGATCGGTGGAGGTCCAACTCCCAGGACCCCTGCCACAGCTGGAGCACTGCTGCCCCTTTCATTTTATCCAGACAACAGCTCATCGCTATGTGCAGCAATGACACTGCAGCTCATCCCCATTCACTGGACGGACTTCATTATAATGACCGGCGGAGAGTCGGACCACCACCGACAAAACATTGATGGTCCTAAGGATAGGCCAACACGGTTTAGTCCTGGAAAACCCTTTTTATAGATGCATCTAAAGATTTTACATTAGTCATGTCCAGTTACGTATTTGAATCCACATGGTTTATTTTTGTTTAATTTTCTCAAAATAATTTGTAAAACAAGCTGCTATTTGGTGATTTTTAACATGCATTAGATACGCTTATGTTCCTTGTTAATTATTTTTTGGGGAATTACCCTCTACATGAAAAAAAATCATAGTTTATTACTGTGCACATCACTAATTCAAAGAACAGCAGTATACAGTACTCACGTTATAACAACTGGAGCCACCTTGTTGGTAATTATGGATTTGGCCTTGTTGTGAATGCTCACGGTCTGAAAAGAATGGATGCTAAGCGAGTTTCTGTCTTCTGCACCTGAACTTGTACTGCCATTTCCTTGGAGGCTGTCACTAGGGGGCACTATGGGGGCCGGCTGTTGAGCTGTGCTAGCAGTCGTACCCATACTCCACAAACGCCTTGAGGAAAATAAAAAAAATCATCATAAACAAAAGCTTGGAACGAATAACAAAAAGATACCATATTGTAGATTGACCTTTTTTTTTTTTTTTTTTTAATTACATGCCACTTCCAACAGCAGTTGTAAATCATTCATTTCCTACTAAGCAATGTTAGTCTAAGGGCTTATTTAGACGAACGTGTAATACGTACGTTCAATGCGCGGGATTTTCACGCGCCTCGCACTGACCTATGCTAGTCAATGGGGCCGTTCAGACAGTCCGTGCTTTTCACGCAGCGTGTGTCCGCTGCGTGAAACGCACGACATGTCCTATATTTCTGCGTTGTTCGCGCATCACGCACCCATTGAAGTCAATGGGTGCGTGAAAATCACGTGCAGCACACGGAAACACTTCCGTGTGACGTGCGTGATTCGCACAACAGTAGTAAAAAGTATGAATGAAAACAGAAAAGCACCACGTGCTTTTCTGTTTACAAACATACAGAGTGTCCTAATGATGGCGGCTGCGCGAAAAATCACGCAGCCACGCATCATATGGTGATGACACACTGAGCTGTTAAGTGCCTTTTGTGTGCACAAAACGCCGCATTTTTTTGCGAGCGCAAAACGCATATGCTCGTGTAAATCCGACCTAAAAGTTCTGAACATTCAGACAAGAGGTCCAAAACTTTGAACATTGCTCACACGTTACTTTTGTTTCCACATGAAATGCTACACAGACCATTCATCAGATTAGTTTCCTAACGAAGCACGGAAATCTCAGAGACTGCATAGAGCTAGATTTAATTTACAGATGTTCTAACTGAAGGCTGCAGTCAATGAATAGGTACATTTACCAGTCATCTAATAAATTGCAGTTTTGAAAATATAACGTGAGTGGGCAAGAGAGTTTGAGTTCATTTGCTTCAGATTGGCACACCATCGTGGTTGGAGTATGCTGGTAGTTGTAGTCCTCTCCTCTTATACCTCCTCTCTGTAATGTCCTCTGATATCCCATAATAACAGCCTGGACATGCTAGGAGTTGTAGTTCTCTCCTCATATACCTCCTCCCTGTAATGTCCTCTGATATCCCAGAATAACATCCTGGACATGCTGGTAGTTGTAGTCCTCTCCTCTTATACCTCCTCTCTGGAATGTCCTCTGATATCCCATAATAACAGCCTGGACATGCTGGTAGTTGTAGTTCTCTCCTCATATACCTCCTCCCTGTAATATCCTCTGATATCCCAGAATAACATCCTGGACATGCTGGTAGTTGTAGTCCTCTCCTCTTATACCTCCTCTCTGTAATGTCCTCTGATATCCCATAATAACAGCCTGGACATGCTGGTAGTTGTAGTTCTCTCCTCTTATACCTCCTCCCTGTAATGTCCTCTGATATCCCAGAATAACATCCTGGACATGCTGGAAGATGTAGTTCTCTCCACTTATACCTCCTCCCTGTAATGTCCTCTGATATCCCATAATTACAGTCTGGGCATGCTGGGAGTTGTAGCTCTCTCCTTATATCTCCTCCCTGTAATGTCCATTGATATCACATAATAGCCTGGACATGCTGGGAGTTGTTGTTCTTATACCTCCTTATTTATTCCTTCCCCAGGGGTAAGCACACTATCTCTCTGTGATGGTCACTTTACTAGAGGGGCAGATGGTCATTTTATAGGGGGGGGGGGGGGGGACTGAGGCTGATGGTGACTTTACTCGGGGGGGGGGGGGGGGCTTGGTGCTTCGAGAACTGAACCACCACTGCACTACAAAATAGCAAACACGTTTGTACATGACGGGGTGTTTTGCTGTAATTATGAGGGTTTTTTTTCCCAAGTCGAGACCAGGTTCTTATTTACAGTTGATCACTGTATAGATCTATGCTGGTTTTGTCACTGAACCGGGAGACTAACAATGTCCAAGGACATTCAGTGCTGGAACTATGGTTTTGGTAGTACTGTGGCCTATTATAAAGCCTTATGTACACAACCATATTATAACTCTTTTGTACGAAGCTATAAAACAAACCAAAAATAAATAAATCAGAGGAGGTGCTCCAATTTTTTTTATTTCTGTCGGATTCCATACCAATGTAACAAAAACAAATGGTGACATGAGCCGTCACATGCAGGACCGCCTAGACTGGATGCAATTGTAGCACACTAATAACTCATACAGAACTAATACTCAGACACTGGACGTAAGCAAGAAGGTTTCTCTTCAAACAGATCTTGAAAAAATGTTGAAGAATTTAAAACACAAAAGGGAGAGATATATCAAAACACAGGAAAAGCGGAGTAGTTTCCCATGGCAACCAATCAAGTTGCTGCTTTCATTTTCCAAAGAGCCTCTGAAAAATGAGAGCCAATATCGGATTGGTTGCCATGGGTAACTACTACAATTTTCCTTTGGACCAGTTTTAATATAACTCCTCCAGTGTATATTAGAAAGTTGCAGAACTTTTGACTTTACTATATTTAAACTTTATTTACATAGAACCGGAAACCCCTTCAAAGTTTTCAATGTTAGAAGGAAGAAATGTCCTAAGACATGGTTACACATAGAAACCAGTCTGCTCCCACATTAAAGTGGTGGTCAGTTAAAAAAAGAAAAGAAAAAAAAAAGAAAAACTTTTCTGAATACATTCATTCTGACTTAACAGAGGAGAATCCCCCCTTTCAGGACTACAGAGATAGTCTGTAAATCTGGAGGAGCTGGGATGCCCATACATTGATACGGCACCATTGACCTCAACAGTGTAATGCTGCAGGGAAATGAAACACCTGCTGCCAGATTCTCCCACAGATTACAGCTAATTGCTGGGTGTCCAAGCAGCAGGACATGTGATCCACTTATTGTCACAGGACATTTTAACAAAAAGGGATTTCCAAAGCAGAAGTTAAAAAAAAAACAAAACATCCTGCTCTAGTATCAATTTTGTCAATTCCAAAGAAATTAAATAATAATAATAATACATTAGGCCAAAATAAGAATGTACTCCCCATTATAATAAACTTCCAAAACGTATCAAGCAAAGACTAGGACCGGTTAGTCAAGCATTGGCATTAACAACATCACTGCTTGCTCCTAATGACTTTATTTTTGTTGTGTCCATATGAGGATGTCATTTGTCCGCTATTTCCTGCCCATGCTATCAATGTGCAGCACACTCGTAGACTGGTGATGAGTAGAATTGTGTTACATTGTCCTGTACTGCCAGTCTGTATCATTCGAGGAAGTCCCCTTTCCATAAATATGTTATCGTCGGGATTTCCTTTATCCATCTTAGAAAAGTCTACACAAATGAATGTGACAAATTACATAACTGGTCCTGCTGGTGTGCGCGCAAAGTGGAGTCCCTCAAAAATAATTTTCCATTGCAAAACATAAATATATGGAATGTCTGTTCCTATTAAACTTTACATTTGGGCTTGTATAAAAAAATGATCTGCATTTGTATTTGGACAGTTTTAGGTTTCGTATCTATCTCTCTCTGTTCACCGTAGCATCATGACTTCCATTCTGAACGGATCCTAACAGATCTCATTGACTTACTATAGGGTCAGCTATACATAGACGCTATTCTGAAGATAAAAATAACAGAACCCCTGAAAGACACAAATGCAAACAGAACCTTAAGCCCCATGCACACGAACGTGTTTTTGCGGCCGCAATTCCCCCGAAAAGCCACGGGAAAATTTCGACCCCATTTATTCCTATGGGCCCATGCACACCACCGTGGTTTCCACGGTCCGTGCATGGCCCAGGAGCCTGGACCGCAGAAAGAACGGACATGTCTTATTACAGCTGTGTTCTGCGGGCCAGGCTCATAGGAAATAATGCACGTGACCTACGATTTGTGGGCGGCTCGCGGGTTTCACTCCGCGGCCGTCCGACCCGAAAATCACGGCCGTGCACATGGCTACGGTCGTGTGCATGAGGCCTAACAGTATACATTAGAAAATCAAAAATATTTAAAACCTGTATTTAGAGGAGACGAAAATGTTGGGAAAAATGTTTCTAAAAATGAATCATTTTATTAAAATTAATTTAAATAGTAGGTTTGTCTTCAGAGCACATCATCAACTTAGTGGACGAAAGACGCCACCAAAACTCAAGTCATGTCCTTTCCTCATCTTGCACATTATAAAACAAGACAGTTTTATCTGCCCTCTGTACACTTGAACAATGCTCAGTAGTTCACATGGAAGATCAGATCTTTGTAATGCCAAGGCCTGGATCACAGCAACTCTCCACGGACAGAAATCTAGTTCTCATCAGAGGCCGCACCATAATAGGCAGCGTTTATGTTATCTGAAGAAAGCATTAATGAGGTCTGAGTCCCGGGAGAAAAAGTGATGGATTAGAAGCAGCAAGTGTCAAGTATGAACTTTCTTATTCATAATAACCCGAAAAATTGTCCTGTATATTATAAGTGTGTACACTTTCCATGGTTATAGAGACTCCCCTTTGTCACCATAAGGCCCTGTTTACACAGTTTTTTGCGGCAGCAACCATGCAAAGAATTGGCCAGAATTGCCTCCCCTTGATTTCAATGGGAGGCAGAGGCATTTCTTTCCTGCGAGCGGAAAAACCGCTCGCAGGAAAAAGAGGCTACATGCCCTTTCTGCAGCCAAAAGGCGGCAATGAAGAGTCAATCCACGGTAAATACAAGCGCACTATATTCATTAAGCGGATATGTAGTTATGCACAAGGCCCTGTTCACATAGTTTTTGCCCTACGTTTAGTGTATATGTCGGAAAAGCTACGAACTAACTTACACGCTAAACGTGTACATAGGGCTCCATTGGCCCGACGGAGTCTAAATGGTAACATTTTGGCCTCCATCGAGCTGGTACATGTTAGTACAACTTATTTTTGAAGGATGGGATGGTAATTTATGATATACCATCCCGCAAAAGAAAACGTATACCATAGACAGCAATTTTACTTTTTCCCTTTAC
Source organism: Rhinoderma darwinii (assembly GCF_050947455.1). Lineage (NCBI taxonomy): Eukaryota > Metazoa > Chordata > Amphibia > Anura > Rhinodermatidae > Rhinoderma > Rhinoderma darwinii. The sequence goes on along the minus strand of NC_134697.1, from coordinate 56,964,368 downwards.
TTTTGTGACCTCAGACACAACTATAAACAAATATTTGCATCCTATTAAAAACAAAATCTGCTAATAGGTTTGCATATAACCCAATAAATTAGTGAACCCCAGAAAAGTCTGCAACCCTGTACAAAGGATATGCTTCTAACCCTTTATGAAGATCAATGTAAGTGTTGGCTTCTCTCCCTAAGGCAAATAAATATCCGAAGGTAAAAAATAAAAAAATAATCTAGAAATCTCTCTCGTTACATAATAGTGACTAGAGAAAATACAAAGAAAAAAAGAAACCGTCCGGCGCTCATAGTGCATCAACTGTGGGTACGGAATAGACGGGACAAATAGGAGCACAACACCCCTTGATGTGTTTCTGTAAACCACGGGACTGCTGCTGATAATCTGTTCTGGGGCCAACAAGGACTCCGTAAATCGATATTTGTGAAAATAGGAGAAAAAAGTTGATTTTTCTATAGCTTAGCACTGTCTGCTCTGTCTAACTCTCCGTGCCCCGCAGATTGGAGAACCACTCCCCCGTCGGTAATTGTTTGGAGTTTTTTTCTGTTTAATAAAGTGGTGCTGAAGTGGTCAGCTCTCAATGTGTTTTATCAGCCGGAGGAAGGTGTTGGTCCGACCTTGAAACGTGTAGCTATACTGCCAGATCAGAAATAAACACATATTTTGCAAATAACACTCTGGTTCAAACCAATTTGTCCAAAAGTTTCCTCCTTCTAACCAGAGTGGTTCTCCAATCTACCGGGCACTGAGCCCTAGACAGAGCAGACAGCGCTGAGCTATAGAAAAATCTGCTTTTTCTCCTATTTGCACAAATAGTTACATAATAGTGAGAAGTTTCTATTTTTGTCAGGATCTGAAGATCCACCAGAAATCTTAGGGTTCGTTTACACAGCCAGATTTCCTATCCAGTAACTAGCGCAGATCGAAGAGTTCAGCTTATCGATCGATGCTCATTTACATGGAGCAATGATCACAATTATGGCGACGATCGACTGTTAATACGATCGTTCGTCCCCATAGATTTGCACTTTGTCGGCAGCACATCCCCTGTTTACAAAGGGAGTTGTGCTGCTGACAAGCGACCAAATAATTCTTGGCTGTATAAAAGATATGATCAGCCGAGGAAGAAACATTTGCTTGTTCGCTGATCGCTGCCCTGTTTACACAGGGCAATGATTAGGAACGAGAATTCGTACAAGCGCTCGTTCTCCCGATCTTTGTCCCCGTGTAAAATGGCCCTTAGCCCAACATCATTGAATAGGTTGGATGCTCTACTGTCAAATCCTTCCTTTCACGAGCCGATTTATTCTCATTAAAACGGAAAACGTCTTTGCTAACACAATTGTTTATTAATAAAATCGGTGTAGAATGTGCACACAGAATACAGAAATGCAGTCCAATGGAAAATAAACAGGTTGCTTTGGTTAACCAAACAATTGTTCCGTTGATTGAGCATTATTCCATTAATTATGATCTGTTGGGCTCAGAACTGTTTAGTGATATGAGAAGAGCTGTAGTTATTCATTAGACACAAGTCGTTAATTAGCAACGAACAAAAGAATAGTATAAATTAAAGCTGTACTGCAAGACAAAAGCTCAAGGGACTCCATGCCTAAAACAGGTTGTAGTCAATACGGCCATATTAATTTGTTATGGTTGCCATACACAGTCTAAAAAGTTAATCAAAATGGACGATTTCAACAAGAAACGATCATTCGTAAGAGTAATTTAACGACGAATGATTGTTATAGCCGACCGATGGCACAATCACCGTCTGGAAAATAAAGTCTGTGAAAAAACAATCCACACTAAAAGAACAATCATCCTTGATCCCAGTTTCACTAACCACGTATGACCAGTTTGGACAACTGTAATGGCCAATATGGACTAAAATGTGTATGGCTGCGTCGGCGTAACAATCGTTCACGAGATGATCATTCATTCAACGGTTCTTCAACCATCAACCTACTTCTATCTAATGAAGTCTTGCATTCCTGTAACAGACAGGTCTTATAACTATAGGCACTAACGAAGTATGTCGATTCTGCAACCTCAGGAAACCGGTCGCTAACTGAACCAGTGGAGCTACAAGTTAAAGCTCACTATGGAGCCCCATAAAATATTATCCCTCACTAACCAATAGAGCAAAAGATGATGAATGGTGTATACAGGATACATGCGAATTATGAAATTCTCACCTATGGTCAATTCATCTTCTAAACCAGACAGGGAAACGTATGGTATTAGGGTATGTTCACACCTAGTATATACGCTGTGGATTTTCCACTCCGGATTTGCAAGCAGAAATTCTGCAGAATAGTACAGTAGCAGCAACGTGGATGAGATTTTAACAAATCTCATCCACACGCCGCAAAAAAATAGTTACACGGAATGTATGCATTAAGTGACCGGTGGTGCAGATTATAACTCCACAGCACGTCGGTTTATGATGCATATTTGCTGTGCATTGTTTGCAGAATTCTCTATGGAGCTCAATGGGTAATCAAATCGTGCAACAACTACTATGGTTTGCGGAATTTGCTGCGATTATGCTGCATATTCGCAGCAAATTCTGCAGGTTAAACAATAAATAAAGCCTATACTTACCTCTTGCGGTGCTGCCACAGCAATGCGTCCTCGCTCTTCCTGACTGCTCTGTGTCTAGGCTGCCCCCTGGAATGACATTTCATTACATTACTCTTGCAGCCGATCACAGGCTGCAGCAGTCACATGTAATGAAACATCGTCACAGGAGACCACCACACAGCAGTCGAAAAAGAAGGAAGCGTTGCTATGGCAACGCTAGGATAAGTGTGTATAGGACTTTATTTCTGGAGCCCATTTTGCACATTGGTCAATCTGGCCGAATATATGCACCCAATTAAGCACCATTTGGTGTGAATATTAAACTGGATTTCCCTATATGTTTTGGGTTTGAATACACAGCAGACTTTTCTGCAGCGTATCTGACCCATGTGAATAGAGCCTAAGGGCTTCTTCAGACGACAGGGAAAGTCGGCCATGTGACAGACATTTTTTTTTCGGCCGTCACACCGCTGCATTAAAATGAATGCACGTCTACGGGGCTATTCACATGGTCGCTTTTCACCGTGGGAACGGCCGGGAAAAAAATAGGACATGTCCTATTTTTGCCCGTTTTCCTGGATCCCTCAATAGACGTAAGTCTATGAGAGATCTGTGAAAACGGTTCCCGCACGGGTGCAAATCGGTTTTTCAAGGTGGATTGGACACTCGGTCGTGTGAATAAAGCCTAAGGGTATATCTACAAGCGGAAGATTTGCTGAAGGAATTTTTACGACTGTCCCAATCACATGCTGCAGAAACAACCCCATTTACATGTATGAAATGGATTTTAAATTTAAAGAGGCTCTGTCACCAGATTTTCCAACCCCTATCTCCTATTGCAGCAGATCAGCGCTGCAATGTAGATAAGACTAACAGTTTTTTTTTTTCAAAAACGAGCATTTTTGGCCAAGTTATGACCATTTGTATATTTATGCAAATGAGGCTTTCCTAAGTACAACTGGGCGTGTTTACAGTAAAAGTACAAGTGGGCGTGTATTGTGTATGTACATCTGGGCGTTTTTACTTCTTTTACTAGCTGGGCGTTGTGAATGGAAGTGTATGATGCTGACGAATCGGCATCATCCACTTCTCTTCGTCAACACCCAGCTTCTGGCAGTGCACAGACACACAGCGTGTTCTCGAGAGATCACGCTGTGACGTCACTACCTGCCCCAGGTCCTGCATCGTGTCGGACGAGCAAGGACACATCGGCACCAGGCGACAGAGGCTACATCGACTTACCTGCAAACGCCGATGCTGCTGCAGAATCAACTGTAGCCTCTGGTGCCGATGTGTCCTCGCTCGTCCGACACGATGCAGGACCTGGGGCAGGAAGTGATGTCACAGCGTGATCTCTCGAGAACACGCTGTGTGTCTGTGCACTGCCAGAAGCTGGGTGTTGACGAAGAGAAGTGGATGATGCTGATTCGTCAGCATCATCCACTTCTATTCACAACGCCCAGCTAGTAAAACAAGTAAAAACGCCCAGATGTTACAAACACAATACACGCCCAGTTGTACTTTTACTTTAAACACGCCCAGTTGTACTTAAGGCTAATTTGCATAAATATAAAAATGGTCATAACTTGGCCAAAAATGCTCGTTTTTGAAAAAAAACAAAACAACATTACTCTTATCTACATTGCAGCGCCGATCTGCTGCAATACGAGAAGCAAAAATTCCTGGACAAAAATCTGCTGCGTGTAAATATACCCCAAATAGATGTAGTCTGAAAACATCGTAAGTAAAGAGCTATGACTGGATAGCTTCTCAGAGCTCCAGCCAAATCTTTGTGCATTAAATACTGTTTTAGGTTTCTGAAAAGCTTAAAATGAAAAAAAAATAAAATATGATGGATATTTCTGGGAGTAAATGGAACAACAATTGAAGATCAGGTATTATTTTAACTTCGTAGCACAAATGATATTTTCTGAAGTTCTGTATTGAAAGGGTTGTATGAAATTTAAAAAAAGGATCTGTATTTTTTTTCCCCACTCTTGTCCTTGAGCAGTGTTTGATATTACAGCTCAGCCACCTTCAAGCGTTCTTTCTGGGGGACTAGACTTTTTTTTTCTTCTAGTCTCATAACCCATTTAAAATACTTAAAAACGATGAACACATGTTTAGTCTACTCTCCAGACAACCTCATGGTAGTGAAATCACAAGATGTAAGTTGAGACAGAGGTATACGGTCACCTGACACAGGTTTTCTGACTATTATTTGCATTAGTAATTACTTTGTACTCCTTGGCATATAGCGTGCATTGTTCTCTACATAAAAAGTACATGACCTGCTCATAAACACATCACCAAAATATTTGCAAAGTTTCTTCTGTTTATAAGAGGATAAAATGAATCCACGTGGCTCAGCCACTAAAAGGACAAATCAAATAATGTTTTTCATACACCAGATAAGGTTTGTGTAATACATTCGGTTGGAAATGTCTTCCCCCAGAATTCCGGATTAATTCGGAGAGGCTCTAACATTGTGGCACACATTGCATTTTATGCCTATACGCCACTCTAAACTGAGGGGCAGATAAAAATCTCGCCGTGAATCATGGGCCGTCATGTTAATTCATGCTGGCGCTGGTTTGATTCATTCAAACGGAGCAATCGTTGCAAGTAGGGGGAGGAACAATCCTTAATACGATCTGTCGTTCCCATACATTTGCATCTCGTGAGCAGCATATTACCTGTTTACACAGGGAGACGTTCTGCCGACTAGCAAACGCTTTCTGACCACATTACAGATCCAGTCACTCGACTGCTGCCCTCGTTCACCCGCTCATTTGCCCATGTTAAAGGGCCTTCATTTTACATCAAGAAGCCTTATTCCACCTGCACACTTAGCAGATTTGTTGTGGATTTTCCATTCGGATTTGCAGGCAGAAAATCTGCAGCGGAAGACTGTTGTAGGCAAGTGTACGAGATTGAAAAATTCTTATCCACATGCTACTGAACATTTTCCGCACGGAAATGAAAGAAAGCTGCAGATTTTCACATTCTGTTCTACATGTTTACTGCGTATTTCGCCATTTTCACTATAGAAGGGGTGAAATCCTCAGCAGAGTTTGCACGTAACACACTATGGAAATGCTGCAACAAGTCCGCTACGTGTGTGGGTACTTCTTAGGCCTGTGCACAGAGCCTGTAAGGCGACACACAGTCCCTGCAGTTTCATACTACAGAGCCTCCCTGCAGCACCGTATTCTACATATAGAAGCAATGCTTTTCGTAATATGGCATGCAGTGGAACATACCACAGTTTTTTCCTCTGATTTCTAAAAATAAATAACGTATGCCTCTGTATGCAATTAAAAGCACATGGAGGTAAAGTATAAGCCTATGGATTTCTATGCATGCCATACTATGGCAATAGCATAAAGGCAGACCATGCAGAGAGTGAGGAGACCGGCCTTGGTTGGTGCCATACCTTTTGCTACTGAGAGGCAAGAACCTCTCCAGAGGGACTGTATTGTTAGCAAACAGGAGGATGTGAAATTGACAAAAAGTTCACAGAAAGGACATGCAAGGGCAAAGAAACCATAAAAAAACACCAGTCTGTTTAGTCCTGGATGGTAAAACCTGGCACCATAAACAGAGGGGGGGGGGGGAGAGAGCGGCGTATTAATGTTCGCTAAGTTGCCCTCTCTAAGACCATGTTCACACCTGCGTTGTTTTTGCGTTGTCATTCTGTTCTGCTCCATCAGAGGAGCAGAACAAGGGCATAACGGAAGCAACGTTCCGTTGCACAACTGCCCCCGGCAGCGCCCGACGGAACCCATTGACTTTAATGGGTTCCGTCGGGGTAGCTATTGTCTTCGGTAATCTCTGGTAATCCCTGCCGGATCTGCGACAGAGGCCCCTAACGGAGCCTTCAACGCAGATGCGAACGAAGCCAAAGTTATATACACCCCTGTTCACAAGCTTACAAAAGTTTGCCATTTATAAAATGCAGCTTCATAAAGTCATATTTTATTCCTTTTTTCTGCAGATGCCTCAGAACACATGTTCTAAAAAAAAAAATATATGCCTCATAGCACAACTATCCATTAAATATCATAATACAGGTTAAATCTAATGCACCACTATCATGTCATGTGGAAGTACTATGAGGAGCGGTAAACGTACCACTGAGCCACAAATGTCTGTGTGTGGCAACAATAGAAGCGTTCACCCGCACAGCACTCATCATCCCCTCCAAGGCATCACAAACGGCTTACTTCAGTTTATGGATGGATCCTGTAGTCTAGTAAAAGAAATAATGCAGCATTGGAATGGCACATCCTTCTGGGAACTAGAAAACCCTCAAAAGATAAAATGACTTCCATAATGAAAAGCTCTATTCATATCATTTATATGCAGAAATCCTCTAACATGCCTGGATGGAAGCACAAGAGAACGTCATACTCTAAAGTGCATCGACAATATTTTTTCATTTTGATAATGGACAGAGAGAATACATTGATTTATCAAAGAATGCAATCCAATATGGAATACATCCAGTAAAAGGATTTTATTCCTTATACTGTACTTTGTTATTGAGGTTAATCCAAGCAGAAACATAAGTCCCAAACCTTCTCTGCGCCATATTAAAGAGCATTTCCCTTTAAATCATAAAAAAAAATATTAAAACATGCTTTGAAATAAATTAATCCAGCAATATTCCAATCTGCCAGTTTGTTCTCAAACAATATGTCGCAATAGCAATGCAGCCCCATTTACTGCTAATATTTTAGTTTTTGAGCATGTCAATCCAAAACCTATATATTAGTCAGGAGTGGCAACGAAAGTTTGTTAATTTAGTGTGTGTTTGTTTTTTACTTAAAGGGGTTCTGTCACCAGATTATAAATGCCCTATCTCCTACATAATCTGATCGGCGCTGTAATATAGAGAACAGCAGTGGTTTTTATTTTGAAAAACGATCATTTTTGAGCAAGTTATGAGCAATTTTAGATTTATGCTAATTAGTTTCTTAATAGACAACTGGGCGTTTTTTTACTTTTTACCAACTGGGCGTTGTACAGAGGAGTGTATGAGGCTGACCAATCAGCGTCATACACTTCTCATTGTTCCAGCCCATTGTTACAGTGTGATTCTGCAGTGAAAGAAGCTGGGTTGGAACAATGAGAAGTGTATGACGCTGATTAGTCAAAAGTAAAAACACGCCCAGTTGTCTATTAAGAAACGAATTAGCATAAATCTAAATTGTTCATAACTTGCTCAAAAATGATAGTTTTTCTAAATAAAAACCACTGTTGTTATCTACATTACAGCGCCAATCACATTATGCAGGAGATAGGGCACTTATAATCTGGTGACAGAGCCTCTTTAAGAAGAGCCTCTTTAAGAAGGTGTTGTCTGGGCATGTGGTGGTTTTTCATACTGATGACCTATCCACAGTATAGGTCATTAGTATATGATTGGTGTGGGCACGACACCAGTACCCCGCACCGATCAGCTGTTCCAGCTACCTTCAGCACTGGAGGTTACGCAGTGGTCGATTACTCCGTATACTATATAGCGGCCATGCTGGGTTACTGCAGCTCTGCTTCTATTTCACATGAAAAGGAGCACAGCTGCAGTGTTGCAGCACGGCCGCCATACAATACACAGAGTCATCTTCTTCCGGCACCGACCACTGCATAACTTTCGGTGCTTGAGGCGGCTGGAACAGCTAATAGGTGTGGGGTCCGGGTTATGGGCCCCCACCAATCCTAAACTAAATGACCTATACTCTGAATATGTCAGTATGAAAAGCTGCCCCATGCCCAGACAACACCTTTAACGATATTGGTATTTTTCACTTTTGTTTTGCTGGCCTTTTTTTGCAAAAGTGACAACAGGATCCGACGCCACAATTGTTGTCACTTTTAATAAGCTTCTCAGACATGTATGACTTTCACATGGAGCAAATCTGATGCCGAAAAATCTGCAAAACGATGGAAATTTTGATGTGGATCTCGATCGGCATGGAGCACGCAAATAACATACACAATCCTGTGTGCCAGAAGATATACCCATGTCAAAAGTTTCTTTGTGTCTCATTTTGAATAAACACCTGCAAAAAAGTATAAGGGGGTTTGATAAATATTACAGGACTTCTTTTTAATTGAATTATGCCAGAAAACCGGCATTATCGCATCAAAATATCCCCATTGTGTGGCACATCACAATCCTTGAATAAGTAGAAAATCATTTTAATAAGTGGCGTCATCGCCTAACAATAAATGAGATAATATAAAATAATCTGGCACTGCCCCTACAGCAGCTGGAGCCACACAACACAAAGGAGATGGACTGTATTGGGAACACATAGGTGTGAATTTCAGCGGTGTGCCTGTGTACTATCTCATGAGAGAATCCACTGTATTTGTTCACCAAGATTCTCCTTAACCATCACGTGATATAAATTAACATAGATGTCAAAAGACTTTAACACCTTTGAGCTGTCAGGTTACAAAATAACTGTATACAAAGCAATGCCGACTAGACAGGGCACAGAATTGCTCCCTGCAGGTAAAAGGTGCCAAGGATTGTTTCCTTAATACAACACTAAACACCTGCTTTAATGAGATTAAAAAAAGCACTAAAACCCAAGTCCATACAATTAAAGGGGATCGGCTATTGTCCTTCACAAATATGTATCTACAAGGTGTCTGACGACGTAAGATCCAGTAGTGATCATGCCGACAGACATTTATTTTTTCAAATTCCTATCCGTAATCCCGTTGAAGAATACTACAGTAAACTTGTCCTTAAAAATTAAATGGCTGATAATGGGGAACAATAGCATTCAACTGCACTGCAAAGAGAGATAGGATAAACTGGCCATGGCCTAAAGTCCTTTTTACACTGGCCAATTTTTGGGTGAATGAGCCTTTCTGATCATTGCCCTGTGTAATCAGGTCAGCGAACAGATGATGAACGAGAAAGAGCTTGTTTGACAGCGGATCAGATCTTTTACGCGGCCAGAAAAATAGTCGCTTTTCGGCAGCACATCTCCACGTGTAAACAGGGAATGTGCTGCCAACAGGAGGAAAAAAGTATGGGAATGAACATAATCATTCATCCCCATACTTGCGATCATTGGGCCATGCAAATGGATAAACGAGCAGCGATCGACATGCTATATCGTTGATTGGTTCTCATTTAAGCGGCAGAATATCTGCCTGTGTAAAGGACTTTTAGGGTATTTTTACACACAAAAAAAAAAAACGGCTGAAAAGGTGGCGGAGCCGTTTTCAGGGGGAAAACGGCCTCTGATTTTCAGCCATTTTTACAGCCGAAAACGTTTTGAGGTGTTTTTGTAGCAGCTTTTGGAGTGGTTTGTCCATTGACACAATGACAAACCTCCAAAAACATCTCAAGACGTGACATGCTCCTTTTTACCCGCCGTTTGTTTAAAACAGCTGTGTAAAAAAACGCCCCGTCTGAACTAAACGCTGTTTTCCCATCAAATTCAATAGGCAGATGTTTGTAGGCAATCAGCTAGTTGTTTTTTTTTAAGGCGCATTTCGAATAGCTTACTCGCCGATATATATGCCTGAAAACGCTGCGCGTGAACATAACCTCAGGGTCCTTTTACACGGAGATAAATCTGTAAAATTGACTGCCGATGGAAAATATAGTGAGTGAGTCTATGTTCACACATTACCATTTGTTGCAGATTTTAATTCAGATCTTTCAGCCAAACCCAGAAGTGGTTTTAAAAGGAATGGGAAATATAAAGGAAGAATCAAAAATTCTTTTATCATGGCACCTGTTTGGAAAGTACACTTGGCTAAAGGTAGGGCAGGTTATCCTTTTCCCGGGCACATAGTTTCTAAACTATCCCGACTGTCGTTACGTGACTGCACGGTGACCAGCCAATTGCTGCAGCGTCTGCTGTGTGGACTGGAAGTCCCTTTCACTATGTATTCCTATGAGACGCCCAATGTGAGTCTGATATAAATATAAAGTGAAAAAGACTTCCAGGTCACAAAGCAGACGCTGCAGCAATCGGCCGGGGACAGTGCGGTCACGTGACATAACGACAGTCGGGATAGTTTAGAAACGAAGTGCCTGGTAAGAGGATGACCTGCTCTACCTTTAACCAAGTGTACTTTCCAAATGGGTGCCACAATAAAAGAATTCACCGGAGTGTCCCTTAAAGCAATACATTATATATCTAAGCTTTGCTATGCACTTCACTGCTGCCTGCCTCAGTAACCAAAATAATATTACACTTTTCTTCCCAAGACGCTGTATTACGAAAAAATTTCAATTCTTTTTGCAGGTTCTATAAAATGAGATGTGCAAGGACTTGAAATGTCGGTGTCAAATAGATTAGGACAATGGGTTAGCAATAAAGTTTCCTCTTGAGAGTAGATAAGTGGTACAGAAGTGGTACAGATATTAGTAGCCAGTTCCTAAATAGACTCCACTGGCTGTGTATCAGCTTCCTATAAAAGCCACATGAGTATTTGTTTCGACAGCAAGAACGAGCTTGAAATACAAGTAAACGTCTAGAAGCACAAATGTTGTAGCCCGCTGAGGAAACACTGCAGTGGAGGCGCATTTACACAAAGACCTTTTTGAAACCATCGACAAATAATCGTCTTACAGTGAAGGAAATAAGTATTTGATCCCTTGCTGATTTTGTAAGTTTGCCCACTGTCAAAGACATGAACAGTCTAGAATTTTTAGGCTAGGTTAATTTTACCAGTGAGAGATAGATTATATTTAAAAAAAAAACAGAAAATCACATAGTCAAAATTATATATATTTATTTGCATTGTGCACAGAGAAATAAGTATTTGATCCCTTTGGCAAACAAGACTTAATACTTGGTGGCAAAACCCTTGTTGGCAAGCACAGCAGTCAGATGTTTTTTGTAGTTGATGAGGTTTGCACACATGTTAGATGGAATTTTGGCCCACTCCTCTTTGCATATCATCTGTAAATCATTAAGATTTTGAGGCTGTCGCTTGGCAACTCGGATCTTCAGCTCCCTTCATAAGTTTTCGATGGGATTAAGGTCTGGAGACTGGCTAGGCCACTCCTTGACCTTAATGTGCTTCTTTTTGAGTCACTCCTTTGTTGCCTTGGCTGTATGTTTTGGGTCATTGTCGTGCTGGAAGACCCAGCCACGAGCCATTTTTAATGTCCTGGTGGAGGGAAGAAGGTTGTCACTCAGGATTTGACGGTACATGGCTCCATCCATTCTCCCATTGATGCGGTGAAGAAGTCCTGTGCCCTTAGCAGAGAAACACCCCCAAAACATAATGTTTCCACCTCCATGCTTGACAGTGGGGACGGTGTTCTTTGGGTCATAGGCAGCATTTCTCTTCCTCCAAACACGGCGAGTTGAGTTAATGCCAAAGAACTCAATTTTAGTCTCATCTGACCACAGCACCTTCTCCCAATCACTCTCAGAATCATCCAGATGTTCATTTGCAAACTTCAGACGGGCCTGTACATGTGCCTTCTTGAGCAGGGGGACCTTGCGGGCACTGCAGGATTTTAATCCATTACGGCGTAATGTGTTACCAATGGTTTTCTTGGTGACTGTGGTCCCAGCTGCCTTGAGATCATTAACAAGTTCCCCCCCCGTGTAGTTTTCGGCTGAGCTCTCACCTTCGTCAGGATCAAGGATACCCCACGAGGTGAGATTTTGCATGGAGCCCCAGATCGATGTCGATTGACAGTCATTTTGTATGTCTTCCATTTTCTTACTATTGCACCAACAGTTGTCTCCTTCTCACCCAGCGTCTTACTTATGGTTTTGTTGCCCATTCCAGACTTGTGCAGGTCTATGATCTTGTCCCTGACATTCTTAGAAAGCTCTTTGGTCTTGCCCATGTTGTAGAGGTTAGAGTCAGACTGATTAATGGAGTCTGTGGACAGGAGTCTTTTATACAGGTGACCATTTAAGACAACTGTCTTTAATGCAGGCACCAAGTTTATTTGGAGCGTGTAACTGGTCTGGAGGAGGCTGAACTCTTAATGGTTGGTAGGGGATCAAATACTTATTTCTCTGTGCACAATGCAAATAAATATATATAATTTTGACTATGTGATTTTCTGTTTTTTTTTAAATATAATCTATCTCTCACTGGTAAAATTAACCTAGCCTAAAAATTCTAGACTGTTCATGTCTTTGACAGTGGGCAAACTTACAAAATCAGCAAGGGATAAAATACTTATTTCCTTCACTGTATGTGTAAAGAGATCTCAACTAATGTATGGATGAAGCACGTAAAGACTCGGGAGGCAAGGATCTCCTCATAAGCCCCTAGAGAGAGTAATTGGTGGATGTCTTATGGTTGGTGAGGGTCCAAAAGGGACCACTAAGGGAGGGCCAACGGACCGAGAGGGAGTATAGTGAAATACTACAAAAGTGCTGCTTGCCATAAATAAGAGACAATCTAAAGCATCACCAATAAGGGTATGTGCACACGACAACGCCAAATACGTCTGAAATTACGGAGCTGTTTTCAGGAGAAAACAGCTCCTGAATTTCAGACGTTTTTACAAGTGCACGCGTTTTTCGCGGCGTCTTTTACGGACGTAATTGGAACTGGTTTTCATTGGAGTCAATGAAAAATGGCTCCACTTACATCCCAAGAAGTGTCCTGCACTTCTTTGACGCAGCTGTAATTTTACGCGCTGTCTGTTGACAGCGACACGTTAAATGACAGCTCGTCTGCACAGAGCATCGTAAGACCCATTGCAAGCTGACGTATTGGAGCCGTCTTTTCAGGCGTAAAACGCCTCCATTACGTCTGAAAAGAGGTCGTGTACACATACCCTAATTGTTCCAACCAACAAAACAGGTTTTTTTATCAATGAGAAAGGATTGTTTTATCAACAAAAACATAGCGGCAATGATCATCTGTTGGGTTAAAGTGTAGCTAAACTTTCGGCAAACTTCTGACATGTCATAGTGACATGCCAGAAGATTGGATTGGTCGGGATCCGAGCACTGAGACCCCCACCAATCGCTAGATCGAAGCAGCAGAAGCCTTCGTGTGAGCGTTCAGCTGCTTAGTTTGTTTGACTTTTTCCGGAAAGCCGATGTATCGGAGTACGGGCTCATAGACTTTGTATTGAGTCCGTACACCGATACATTTATTTCCAGAAAAAGCCGAACAGACACGAAGCAGCTGAGCGCTCACATGAACGCTTCAGCTGCTTCGTTCTAGCGATTGGTGGGGGTCTCAGTGCTCGGACCCCCACCAATCCAAACTTCTGACATGTCAGAAGTTTGCCGAACGTTTAGCTGCACTTTAAGTGTAAATAAATACGTGCATCTGTATGGCTTTCTTAAGATATCATATAATGCAATGAGCTTCTGAAGCTTTAAAATCTATCAGGGTGGACATACCATATGTGCAACCTGTGCAGCTACATAGACCCAGCTGCTAAGGGGGCCCTCTGCCATCTAAAGAGCTACAAGCGGCATCCTATTGTTTATTAGAAAGCACAGAAGGGACGGAGCGAATGATCTTTAAAGCTCACAATTACTGGTGCCTTGTTGGAGAGACATTAGGGAATACTCTAGGATAAGGGAGATGCTCTGTGACCCAAATTTTGTTCTTGCATAGGGGCCCTGTGCTGTCTATGCACGCCACAATAATATATATTTATTATGGGGAAGTATTTTAAAACATTGACCAGTGAAATACATTTAAGGCTATATTCACATCTTCGTCTGGACTTTCCGTTGTTCTGCTGTGTCAGAGGAGCAGAAGGGAAAACTGGAAATGACGGATCCGTCACACCACAGACTTCACTCGCAGCCGACGGAACACATTGACTTTAATGGGTTCCGTTGGCTTTCCATCGGGGTGTCTGTGGTTTTACCCCGAAACAATAGCGCAACATGCTTAATCTCGGCCGGATCTGTGACGGACGCCCCTAATGGTGTCTCCAACACAGATGGGAAGAGAGCTCAAACTACCCAATAACAAACACAAACTTATAAAGAACATTCTCATATGCCGGAAACACAAAGCTTTATTAAAATGGAACATATCAAAATATGAGAAGTAAAATAGCAACCAGTTGGGCATTGCAAGTAATGGAAAGATTGGCTCATGTTCATTTTGGCCAAATATGTAGGTAGTTTGCCTATAACAAGGTTCGAACGTTAAACCCTAATGGATCTACAAAAATGATAGCTAGATTATAAAGAGGAATATCTAGCAAATAGTCAATGATTAAACAAAACATTTAAAGCATAAACGTAATACCAAAATCAGGTCAGCAGGTGGCACATATCCAGATTCCATTTGAATGGTCTCGTCAAATTTTATTATTTTTTTTCTAATATTTTATAACTTTAAACGGACTATAAAACAGGGGCTACACACAGACTTTGTGTAGGGAGATTTTCTGATTTTAGTCAAGCTACAGCGGTCACTCAATAGTTAAATTGGAAATCTTACGTCTGTGTGTAGCCTTGGCTTTAAGAATAAACTACGAGTTCTCTACGGATTATACAGAACAGTCATATATAGATATAGCAGAGCTGAATTTATCACTTAACCATTTGGCCGGCTTCATTTCTGTAGCGTAATAACTCGCTTAGTTAAGATAATAAGGTTTCCCTACATGCAGTCCTATGTAAAATCACTGAAACACATTCAAGATTGTTAATTGTCAAACTCTGCTCTGCTTCATCTTCAACTATCAGTTATAGGGTTAAAGCAATAAAAAGGTATCCAGTTGCGGTGTTGCTACATACCATAGGGAACATGTGGTTCCATAGCAGCTGCAAATCCACATGTTGCCGGTCAATATCATTGAGCTAAACGTCTTTACAGTAATATCACACTGCATTAATGACCCGAACTCATGTAGATCAGAGCATGTACCAAACGTAAGGCGGAGAAGGTCATTAAAACTGCTTTTCTAGCACAATGCTACTAAATATAGGCATGTGTCTAATGGAATCAAAAATCTGAACAGCTGCAGGATACATCTGCCTTTACTTCATTGAAAAAGGAAGCAAAATTACAGATCTGACCTAGTTATTGTCATGTGTACAGTGTGTTCCAATACCCCCGGAGGCATTTCCTTTGTCTGTGAATATGGAAGCCAATGCTACAAAGCTGGAAAGGTAGATAGACCACTGCCTAAACATGCCTGGTTTTTCGGATTACCAAGCAGTATAGAAACCACAAATGGATACGAACAATTTAGGCGTTGCCCCAATTTCTAAACACAATTCCTGTATATTACATATTTTTATACATCCTACACCTGTACTGCCAACAAGTTCAGATTTATTAATGTAAGGCAACAGGGAATTTTCAATTTCTCAATGTTCCTTGCAAGTCTGTCAGCAGACATTGACCTGCTGACAGATTTGAAGGGGAACAATGAGGAATTTGAAAAATGGAATTCCTTGTAGCTCTGCATGAGTAAAACCAACTATTAAAAAGGAGCAAGTATAATGATATTATTATTACTTATAATACTAGATCATGGAATTGTTATTTGAGCACTTCTATAATATATTCTCGTAGGTTCACTAAATTGTTTACATTTGTTGCACTGGTATCTTGGTACTAAGATTGCCCATTAACAATTTACATTTCTTTTGTACGTATATTCTCCAGTTTGAGCAGTGGGCTACTGTACTCGACTACACAGTCAAGCAACACAGTAGGGGGTAATAAACTGGTGGCCTTTGCTGCTACTATGAAATTGGCTATATGTGGTAAATTGTGCTTCAGGAAGAGACTAAAACATGTTTTAAATTTAAAGAGGCTCTGTCACCAGATTTTGCAACCCCTATCTGCTATTGCAGCAGATAGGCGCTGCAATGTAGATTACAGTAACGTTTTTATTTTTAAAAAACGAGCATTTTTGGCCAAGTTATGACCATTTTTGTATTTATGCAAATGAGGCTTGTAAAAGTCCAAGTGGGCGTGTTTAAAGTAAAAGTCCAAGTGGGCGTGTATTATGTGCATACATCGGGGCGTTTTTACTTCTTTTACTAGCTGGGCGTTCTGACGAGAAGTATCATACACTTCTCTTCAGAACGCCCAGCTTCTGGCAGATCAGACACACAGCGTTTTCTCGAGAGATCACGCTGTGACGTCACTCACTTCCTGCCCCAGGTCCTGCATCGTGTCGGCCACATCGGCACCAGAGGCTACAGTTGATTCTGCAGCAGCATCAGCGTTTGCAGGTAAGTAGCTACATCGACTTACCTGCAAACGCCGATGCTGCTGCAGAATCATCTGTAGCCTCTGGTGCCGATGTGTCCTCGCTCGTCTGACACGATGCAGGACCTGTGAGTGACTACACAGCGTGATCTCTCGAGAACACGGCTGTGTCTGCACTGCCAGAAGCTGGGCGTTCTGAAGAGAAGTGGATGATACTTCTCGTCAGAACGCCCAGCTAGTAAAAGTAGTAAAAACGCCCCGATGTACGCACATAATACACGCCCACTTGTACTTTTACTTTAAACACGCCCACTTGGACTTTTGCAAGCCTCATTTGCATAAATACAAAACTGGTCATAACTTGGCCAAAAATGCTCGTTTTTTAAAAATAAAAAAACGTTACTGTAATCTACATTGCAGCGCCTATCTGCTGCAATAGCAGATAGGGGTTGCAAAATCTGGTGACAGAGCCTCTTTAAGACCATTTCATTTAACATTTTACAAAAACAAGATCTTCCGACTGCAAGCCTTCTAATATTAAAATAAACCAAAAACAAATATTCTGAGTGATGGGGCCATGGAAGAGAAGGTTTATGGAAGTGTCCAGCAACTCACCATTGTATGAGCAACGTGCTACAGAAGCATCAGGAAGTGACCTAATAACACTTTGCCATTTCCCCTTGTACATCCTGAAAAACCACATCTTATAGTAACAAAAACATCAAGCTCCGACAGAAACGATACAAGAACTTCCATGTATACTATCTAGAACTGAACTAATGACTATATATTACTAAATGAATCGCTCCATTGACCAACCAGAAATATACTCCAGTGTTTCCTTATAACGTGATTCACCAAAACTCTGCTGTCAGAATATATACAGTAACACAGTGATATATGATGTCACATCAAAGTGTAGCTTAGATTGACTACCCGCGTAAGAGAAAAATGTATCATCAAATCAATGCTGGATAAATCCGAAGCCAGGCTGACAACGAGCTTTTAAAGTTCTGCTGGTGCCGGACTTGTAATATACTCCTGTTAAAGGGGTATTACCACCATTAAAAGTGATTGTACAATGCTACGATATGCCATCACTTTATGATTGGTGGGTTTCTGACTGGCTCTGTCCACAGCGTCCACCCACTGCGCATGTGAATGGGTCTATGTTGGACAATTGGTACCAGCAACGGTGCATAGGGAAAATTTGTGACGCCTGCTTCATTTTGGAGATTGGTAGGGGTCCTAGAAGCAGTGGCGTCACTAGCACCGGGCATCTGAGGCCCAGACCCTGGATTTTTGTCCCAGTGCTCCGGATCCCCAGCAGTGCCCCCGATCCCCAGGTGACTGCCACATTCAATTGTACATGCAATTTTTTTGTCCCATCTCACAGGCCGCAGGACTGAGGGGGCTGTGAGACGTTGCAGCTCCGTTTGTCGTGGGAAAGGGGCTAGGTAAATATAACTTTGTTTGGAGGGCACTATCTGCAGGTGTCGATGATTAGAGCCACCAGACATAACTTTGCTTTGGGCCCCAGAAATGCCAAATTTGCCCCTGAGGGTAAGTACAAGGATACTTATAGCTGGGGATCTGAATCTAAGCCTATCACGTGTGATACTGTCTGCTCAGAAAAGGTATCCAATTCTATCCAGTGGAGTAGCTAAAGGGGCTATAATCTTGTGGATATGCTGTCTCCGATATAGATATATTATACATATACACACACTTCTCAACATTGAAATTGCAATACCAAGAAGGGCGAGCCGTAAGGTTATGCAAATTGAAGTAGCAGGTGTCACTAAGTTCTGCAAACGATCAAATTTCCAAGCTCCTAGCTCCAATGTGTGGCATGTGGAAGGGGCATACAAGTCAGATTGAAAGCAAAGTTTTTTTAGCCACATGAAACCTCAAAAATCAGATCAAGTGGTGTGGGATGATTGTGCGATGCCTCCTATTCGGCGATGTGCCAGTTATCACAAACAGAGGGACAGAACCCTTTAACTGAGAGACCTTGTTTTATCACTCCAGCAGATCGCTACATGCCTAAGCCGAGATGTCAGCACTGTTCAACGTTGGTCGTCCCGGAGGTTGGGAGAAAAACAAACGGAAATGACAGCAAGGAGTGTGCGGAGGTTAACCTCTGCATGGATGGATCATCTGATTGGAATAATGGCACATAGTGATCCATTCTGTACTGCAAATGAAATTGGACATCACATCCCAAGCCTAGGGGGGGCAACCAGTGTCGACGCAAACCATCAGAAGGCGTTTACGACATTGGGCTATGAGGCAGACGTCCAGCTACAGGTGTTCCACTGTTCACATGCCACCGATTTCAAAGGCTATCAAGGTGCACAGCAAGGCGGCAGGAATGGAGATCTATCCTCTTCAGCACTTTTGTCTCAGCCGCAATGATAGCCGCAGACTGGTCTGGACAATACGTGGGCAACGACATGAAGAGGCCTTCACGGGAATGTCACACCAGTCCTACTCCTGGGATTGTGTGGGGTGGCATAATGTACGGTAGTTGGACCCCTCTAGTCTTCATTTCAGGTACACCAACAGCTCGCTTTACATTGATTTTGTCATAAAACCAGTGTCCCGATCCGTGGGTACGTGGACCCACTGGGCCGCACCACCGTAGCGGAGTAGCAGCTGGCCAAACAACAGTCTACAAAAGTCTATGCAAAGTCCTAGCACAAGAGTACCTGTAATAGTCCAGACAGTAGCAGAGGCTTAGGCACAGATGGACTTGAAGCTAGAGGACGCCAAACGTGGTGGACGATACCAGGCGTGGCAGATGACACCAGGCGTGGTGTATGGCAACAGACATGGCAGATGACAACACTAGAAGCGGCTCAGGAACAAACACAGCACGGGATACAGGTAGCAGGGCACAGGAACACTGGGAACAGGATACGACTAAGGGACCATTTGCTAAGACTAACATGGGAATACACAACGCTCGGGCAAGGAGTGAAAGGGCAGAGCCCTTATATAGTCCAGGGTGATCTGAGGAGGATTTTGTAATTATATTCATGTGTGTGCACTGGCCTTTTAAGGTCGGGAACGAATGTGCGCAAACACCCTAGAGGCCAGTGCAGAGCCGGGCAGATGCGAGCGCTGGCGTCTCCTGGGAGGGAGACGCTGGCCCTGACACGGACGTTACAACCAGTGGTACGGCCATTTCTCCAAAGTGTTCCAGAAACTGTTTTTCAACAGGACAACGCCAGGCCGCATGTTGCTCGTGCTACTGTGTGCAGCCTGCGTGCCCTAAACGTGTTACCATGGCCTGCAGCGTCTCCGGACTGGTCTCCCATCGAGCACACCTGGGACGTCATCGGTCGGCAATTGCAAAGGGAGCTGCCAGAAACATTTCTCGGGACTTGTGCCCCTAATCTTTTAAGACCCTAGCAATGCCCCTGACTAGCAGTCAGACCCTACTAAATCAATCAGTAAGCAATGGCTATATAAGGATTTGCCTTTATTCTTATCATGGGAAAACCCCTTCAATGCCAATGAGGCGAAATATTACTTAAAGGGGTTGTCCAACAAAAAGAAATACAATTATTTTTCTTTTCTGAAATGAAGAAACTTTCTAATATACTTTCTATTTCAAACCTGCACAGACTGCAAATTTTCAATTCCTGTCGCGTGGACATGTAATTTCGGA
This sequence comes from Rhinoderma darwinii, assembly GCF_050947455.1. NCBI lineage: Eukaryota > Metazoa > Chordata > Amphibia > Anura > Rhinodermatidae > Rhinoderma > Rhinoderma darwinii. Next base: position 56,943,940 of record NC_134697.1, on the reverse strand, counting down.
GCTGCCTTTAGACCATGTGAAACACTTGGAAAGTGTCAGCAAGTTTTTGGAAAACTGTAAATGGACATCGTAATCCTACATTGTCAGACTGGAAACAGTGGCATATAAAAAAGGTATTTTACAACTGGACCAAAGAGAAAAGCAATGTTGACAATAACAACCGGATTCCGCATTGAAATTATAAGTGCATGTTAGAAAAACTAAAAGAACTATCTGATCAGTTGCTAAGTTTAATTTATTTTTTAATTTTTTTTTTTATATTGGATTAACAATTCGTAAACAAAATACAGACATAAAAAAGTTCAGAATCATTCAATAAGAGTACTAGACATTGAGAACAGGTAGGCTTCCACGATAGTTCCAATATAGTGACCGTCCAACATATCAATCAGGAGTAGGCAAATAAAACGGAGTAGAAAGTAGATATGGGAACTTTCAAACGTTACCAATGTAGAGTAAATGCTCGGCAGAGAGAAAAACACTGATGTTCGTTCCCTCCACAAGAGACTGCCTGCATCACCTTTTATGAAGGAGAAGAAAGACAATACAAGAGACAGAGGGGTAGGAGAAGGAAGGACGTGGCGAATCTGGACTCTGATTTTCAACGATAATATAAAGAAAAGGCAGAGGGTCATTTGGTAGCTGCAGGTCCAACAGAAGAAAAGAGTAAGACTGCCAGGGGAGTACTGCAAGGTAGAACAGATCTAGGGGAAAATCACTCCTCACAAAAAAGGTTAGTGCATTATGGGCAATATAAGCTTACCAATGTGTGGTATGTGGAAGATGAAAGGGACGTATTCCATTGGAGCCAAGTATTTATGTAACGGGTGGTTGCCTCTAGGGTTTGGGCAATAAGATCCTCCATCCTCCGCACCAATGCAACCTCCTGGAACCATTCATCCAGGATGGGGGGGCTCTGTTGATTTCCACTTATGTGGAAAAATTTATTTTGGTGCTTGTGATAAATGTCTGGTGAGTGATCGTTTATATGCGTACATGGTCATGGGGAACATAAACAACAGTGTCGCCTCAGGGGAATCAGGGACCAGAACCCCAGTGGTTTTATGAGCGACTTAATAACTGCCTTCCAAAAAGACCTCGGTGAGGGGCGACCCTACCATATGTGCATCATAGAGCCACCAGGTGCGCCACACCACCAGCAGCAATCAGGGACCGAGGGATACCACCTATGGAGTAACGTTGGGACACGTTACCATCTGGACACAATTTTAAAGCTGGTTTCTTGAGCACGAGTGGCTATAGAAGCCTTATGGGAAATATAGAAGCATCTATTCCACTGTGCGTTACTGAATAGTTTACGCAGTCACGTTTCCAGGCTTTGCAGTATGGGGGGTGGGCGCTGTTGTGTACGTTGGGTGAGAAGCAGATGATAGAGTGTGGAGATAGCATGTGTGCAGGGGGTGTGAGGGAGGTGCAGAGTCGCTCAAAGTCAGTCAGCGAGCGGTGGAGGTTTGCGTGTTTCTTCGTAGTAGCGTAGAGATGTTTCAACTGGTTGTATTCATAAAGTTGACGAGTGGAAGGCATGGCGTTCGGTAATATTGTGGTCAGTGGGTGCTAAGAGGAGTCAGAGAGGACATGTGTAAAATAGAGGGGACGGTGAAGGGAGCCATCGAGAAATAAGCGGTGGGCTTGGCCAGGGGAAATCTGGATTGTCAGTAATTGGAGTGAGTGGACCTAGAGCATCTATGAGGGATCCATCCAGTCCCGCTCAGTGTAATGCCATAAGGGTTTGTGAAATAGTGAAAGTACGGAGTGTATTTCCGTGACGTGAGTGTTGTATGAAGGGGAGGGTAGAGAAAGCATTAGGGCAAATGGCTTGAGCAAGGCACAGCCATGATTTAGAGTTCCGGTTGTGAAAGAGATAGAGGATGCGCGCGTGTGTTGCTGCCAAAAAATAGAGACGGCAATTCGGCAGACCCACCCCACCCGAAGCCTTAGGGCAAGTGAGAACAGCCCTACTTATCCGAGGGCGACCTGAGAACCAAATAAAAGATCCAAAACATCTTTGGATGCAGAGCCAAAAAGGATGAAGGAATGAGGATGGGGATGGTCTGTAGGAGATATAATAGTCTGGGAAGCAGTGTCATTTTCAAAATGTTTATTCTTCCAAACCAGGAGAGGGGGCTGTGGGAGTGTGGCAACATGACTGCAAGATCAGACTACACAAATGGTTTATATGGAGACATAAGTCTGTATAGGAGCTGTATACACAAAACAGAAGTCGATTTTCAAGAACTGCAAAGTTGCTTTGTTTTATATTTTGCATTGGAGCCAAATTACATGGTGTCTCTCAATTGGACTTAAATTTTAGCAGTGACCCAGAAAAGATGTCACACTTGCGTTGTAGAAGGCTCCTTTCACACTAGCATTAAGCTCCATTTAGCTCTCTTTCATCAGAGGAAGAGATGAACGAGAGTCCAAACAGAAAGCATCGCTGCCGTTAGAATTACCATGGATTTGAATAGTAATTATTTTGTTTTAGATGCATTCAGTTTGCCTCCAATCGCTAGGTTTCCGTTTTTTTTTTCATGGAAGCAAAAGTTCTGAAGACTGAAATTTTGCTTCTGTCAAAAGAAACGGAAACTTAGCGAACTGAGACGAACGGAAAGCAACTGAAACAAAAGAATTGCCATTGAAATCAATGGTAATTCTAACGGAACCATTGCTTTCCGTTTAACCTTTCTATCCTCTACTCTTTCGGTCAGAGGAAAACATAATAATGGTAGTTTGAACTTAGCCTAAAGTGTTTTTTTTTTTATCTTGGACCATCCTATACACACCAAGGGTAGGTATAGATCAGCATCTGTGAAAAATACTGCATATACGGTTTTGGTAGTGGCTGATTCATAGCCAAGGTTCAGCCACAAACAATAGGAAGAAAGAATCTGTGGATAGGTGTTAAGGAGGAATGATCTTGTAGTAAACTGCTGTCTGTGAAGAGCTACAAACTTTAGATTGCAGCCGCTGATCTCCACATAGATGATTAGAACATGAAGCCTACCACAAAGACCAGTGCTATCTGTCCTTGCCATCTTCCTGTTTATCCGCTGGGTGTAGAAATGTCTGCACAGTTATTAAAGCTACAAATCTAGCCAAGAGATACATCCTTTGCTGCCGGAAATTTATGCAATCTGTCACATTTTCCAGCCAAATTTTTTCCTGTGTTATTATGCCTATCATAATTAAAGTGAACCTGCTGGTCATAAATACTTCAAGACAGGTAAAAAAAAAAAAAGTCAATTCTACATAGCTCATAAACTAAAATTCCCATATCATTAATAACGCCACACTTTAAGAGTATGGACACATTTTTTTTCTAATATCTCGCAGACAATCACTACATTTTTTTACAATTACATGTCTTACTATTTATTATAGCTGTACCTGTTACTAAAATCAAGCTTTTTTTTGCCGTGGTCATTCCTAGTTCAGTGTAGGAATGCCTTGTTATGTGTAGAGCCAAGAAAGCACAAAAGCATCCATGGACTACGTGTGATCTAGGGACTGTGCTGGAGCAGACAAATTTAAACGCGTAGTTGGCCCCTACTTATTCTGGAGTTCAGGGGTTTCAAACCCACCCATTGCAAACCGGTACATAAAATCAAACACACAGCCATGTAATCTGGCTATGGTGAATGTCATGAGAACGTAACCTACCGCATAGTGCCTACTGTCAAATTTGGTGGAGGAGAGGTAATGGTCTGGGGCTGTCTTTCATGGTCTTGGCGAGACCACTTATTTCCAGGGGATTGTCCCAAGATTAAACGTTATCCTTTAACCACAGAATAGGCGATAACAGGCTAATCTGTGAGGGTCTGACCACTGGAACTCCCACCGATCACAAGAACTGGGTCCCGTCCCTCCGAATAAATGGAGCGGAAGGGCGCATGAGCCCCTGCTGCTCCATTCATTCTCTATGACACTACCAGAGATAGCCGTGCGCTGTACTCAGCTATCTCCGGCAGTTTTATAGAACGTGAATGGAGCGGCAGTGCTGCTCCATTAGTTTGGAGGAACAGGAAATCTTGTGATCTGTGTTAGTCCCAGCAGGTGGAAACCTCACCGATCAGCATATTATCACCTATTCCGTAGTTAGGGGATAACATTTAATCTTGGGACAACCTCTTTAATGCTACATCATACAAAGATATTTTAGGTCAAGATATGCTTCCAACTTTGTTGTAACAGTTTGGGGAAGACCCTTAACTGTTCCAGACTGTGCCACTGTGCACTAAGCAAGCTCCATAAAGACATGGTGTGCCGGGTTTGGTGTGGAGGCATTCAAGTGGCCTGCACCGAGTACTGAAAAGAATAATTTATATTTCAAACCATAAAAAAAAAATTATGTGGTTAGCAAGTAGTATTAGAACTTATTTTAGTTTAAGTGTTCTAGAATGGACAGACTAAGGGCTCATCCACACAGACGTATTACGGCTCCATTTATTATAGGGCATAGGACTGCAATTAGCACTCCAATGTACTTCTGTATACTTCTGATTTAACACGGAGGCATACTGACCTACAAATGGAGTCTGATGGAGCCTATATGGCAGCGCATGTAGGTTGTGTGGCTCCGTGCGCAGGGTTGTACCCGAGCCCTTAAGCACATACGATGAGTGTTCTGATTTTGTTGAACACTCTTCCAAAAACAAATACATTTCCCTAATCGATACTGGCGGTATCGCCAGAAATATCATGTCTTTGCATTGCCCCAGCCCCCAGGTATTTTTTCGGCTTTTATACTAGGAGAAAAGTTTAGCCTTTTACTGAAAGTAAAAAACAATATTCCAAAGTTACAGACAACCCCTTCACTCATTGACATAAATTTTTATTTTTTAGTAAAACATTATTTCCATTTAATAAGATACAAGAGAATAAACCTTTAATATTCTATACATAAATTTATGTCTCCATGAATCTCAAAACACAATAAATCACTTTAACCGTGTGTCTTTTATATTTTAGCTTTCCCGTCCCTCCTTCCCTTTTCTTAATGTATATAACTGTACATCATTTCAACATTTTAAAATCATATTTCAATTTAATTAAAACTATAAACATTGCAAATAGGACAATAAAAAAATAAATCTGTAATGCCAACGTGCTGTAGACAGATCTTTTTCACAAAATAAATATTCTGATGCAGTCGGAGCGGATTTGTACAAAGCCCTGAGTCATCACATAGAAGAAAACCTGTGGCTTTCATATTTTCTCACACACAAAATAATATGTGCAGGAAGTTTTTTATCATCATGTCTGGAATTGGGCATTTGGCATCGGTACAATCGTTCACATAAAATGCCAAAACACAGCCTTCCTAGGCGTTAGAGGAGATGTAGTTAGGAAATATGTGAATTGGCAACTATTAAACACTGATGTCCCATAATATGTAGTTCAGACTCAGAGTTTTCCAAGCTCAGATTTTGCTGCAGAATTGCACTGCAAATGGTAAAAAAAATTAAAAAAAATATACCCTGTACTTCCGCAAAATATCAGACATGCCCTGAATTCCACACAGATTTTTTTTTCCACTACATGCAAATGGCGTTTTGAACATGTATTGTACTGGAATTTGCCACAGATTTTAGGTGCGTAATCCAAGCCAAAAATCTGCAACACAATGGTAATGTCTAAACATGGCCTATAGATCTTTCTTACCAGAAGTGGATGGGATATGCCATCACTTCTTGCCGATTGGTAAAGGCTGACAACCGCATGGACCCATCGATCACCAGACTGAAATGGCTGACACATCACAAGGAGCTGTGGTACTTCACAGAGTGCCCTCATTCTAGTAGTTAATGGGCGTTCCAGGGGTTTAACCCAAACCGATCAGTAACGGCATAAACTAGCAATTTTCTGTCACTTGCTTAGGTGGGCAAATCCTTTTAAAGCTTTTTAGACGTAAATCCGGGAAACACATTTTAATTGCTTGGAGATATCCTTGAAAACAGAAACCTACCCCATTGTATAAATGAAAAATGTTACAATAAAGAGGACTCATTTATACAAGCTGGTCACACATGGACCAATATTTCTACCAATCCCACAATCGGACTGATGATTGGGACTATTGATTCTGATGAGAAAAGAGTCTGATGGACAGAAATCCAGATATTACCTGCCCCCTCATCACAATCATCAGTCTGATCGTGTGAATTGTATAAAAAATTGGTCAATGTGTTGCCAGCTTTACTGGCCCTCTGACATAAATAAATCTGTTCTGTTGACATGCTTCTTAATTGTACAATTTTTACTATATACAATGGGAAAGTCTTTTAGCAGAAGTACATTTAAAATGTCCCGGGCCAAATGCCCTATTTATGAAGCCTCTTACCCACTCTTTGCGATCTTTGAAGTTTTACCAGCATGTTTTGGAGTAGAAAACTGGTGGGAAACAATGCCAACTTGGCACCCATGTTTATTAATGAGGCATGCGCCCTGTTATTGTATAAGCTGCACGGGGAGAGACTGGCACACTGCTCGGATGGTGCACCAGTATTAACAATAATACCTCAACGTGTCTTTTACCCAATATTTTATTGTGTCAGGGCAAAACAGAAAACTCCTTGGAACTACAGAAAAGTCTGGTAGCACAATAGTTAAAAGAGCCCTGCATTATGTCACTTCTAAGGTTTGTCTGCAAAATAGCTTTCATCACGATCATTCAATAATCCACAACCAAACAAGTTTAAGCCAAACAATGATCATGTTTGTAATATTTAATAAGCAGACTTTCTTTGTAGATTCGAACTTTGTCAGGAGACATCTGAAATGCAAGAAACAGCCCCAGGCTGCTCAGCACACTGGAGAGAACAATGCAGGTCAGACTAAAACTTGCTCAAAAGCAATTAACTGATCCAAAAAAATGACAGCATAAAACATGGTATAACTTTAGAAAACATAATCCCATAAAATCAAACGTGAGAAACATTAAACATCACAAACCACAAGTCGATCATAACAAACCATAAAGGAAACTCGACAAGTTCTGCTGCATAATGACACTAAAGAGACTCCAGAATTAATTAGAGTACATGCTGTTGGTGGCAAAGTTTCTACAATTTCGTCCCATATAACTGTGCGTGGGCTTAACACAATTGTGAATCCTGATCTTATAAACATTAGTCATCACGTTGTGTATTGGTGAAAACAACATACGATCAGCAGTCCATGAATAAAGCAAGGCTGGCCATACACATTAGACAGCTGTCCCTCATGGTTCCCACAAAAAATACATGCTTGGCAAGTTTCTTTCAATGGGGAGGGGGGAGAAGCTGCTGCCAGACATCACTTATCTTTAGGCGGAACAAAGAATCGGGCATGTTATAGTCTGATGTCATGGCTGCCCCCATACACATGGGCTCAGCCAACTAATCTAAGGCTACATTCCCACGGACGTGACAGATTTACACGCATAAATCGGTCGATGTGCGTTGCGTTTTTGCATCAGTGTGCTTTGCGTGTGGCATGTGTTTTTCATGCACTTTTTTTTTTTTCCAATGTAATTGATGTGTGAAACATCCGTGTGCTATCCGTGGAAATGCACCAACATAGGACATGCCGTAAGTTTCACGCAACGGACACTTGCTGAGTGAAAACTCCTGCATGTGTGAATAGCCCCATTGAAATGAATGGGTCGGCGTGCTGTGCGTGGTTTCAACACACCGCACACGGACGAGAATCACGCTAGTCTGAATGAGCCCTAATACATATGGCTAACTAGCAAGGGATATTCTGTGCATTGCGACTAGATTTGATCGCTTCTAGCGACAATTCCTATTTGTAGGTTGTCAACCCAGGAATGAATGACCTCTCATTGTCCTGCTCAACGCCATGAAGGTATTGTTCTTTTGACAACTAAAAAAAATTATTATTTTTTTAAATAAAAAAAAAACGCATCACATGTGGGATTGTAGCATGTAAAGCAGTCTAAACTTTAAATGTTCTCACACTCATCCGAAGGCTGGATTCCCAGGAGCGTAAACGCTGCGGAATTTTAGCAATGGAATTCTGTGTGGAAATTTCTTCGGGGGAACAAATGAACGGAGAGACAAAACCGAAAGTATCGTTTGCGTTTGCAATACCATTTATTTAAATGGCTTATTTTTGATGTTAGTGTTTCAGTTTGCCTCCATTCCGCTAGTTTTTTTTTTTTTTTCACGCAGCACACTACGCTATTGTTTCCGTGAAAAAGACAGAAACTATACTTTCCGTTTGTCTTACCCTTCATCTATTCCTCTGACGGAACATATGAACAGAAAGATAAATGGAAGGTCAACGTTGATGTAAAAAGGCACTTTGAAAATTTCATGCAGAAAGAAACAAAACGCGGAAAAGTTGTAGATGTGGTGCGACTTTCAATTCCACAGCATGTCAATTTATGCTGCGGGTTATGTGCGAAGAGTCTGCGTGTTTGGCCTATACTTTAATGCGGAGAATAATGTCTGCAACATATTTGTTTTGTTGTGGATTTTACAGCACTTACACACCGGAAACGCAGTAAAAAACCGCTGAAAATCCCCAGATGCACATATCCGCAGGAAAAACCGCTGCGTTGCTGCACCAATATGCTCAGCAAAAACGCACTTTGCAGCAGATTTCTGTGACCGATTTATCCACGTTTTTCTTTAGATTCCGCTGCAGAAAATCCCCAGCGTATCTTGTGTGGGAACATACCCTAAGGGCGTAGTCACGTGGCGCACTTCCACTGAACTTCTGCAGCTTATCATTACTTTCCAATGAACATCAAAATATTCTGCAACGCAAAAACTAGAGAAATCTCTCTGCATTGCAGAATATTTTTCCCGTCGTTTTACGCAGCATATTTTTACACTGCGGAAATACATGCAAATACGCCACGTGCGAGTGCACCCGGATTGTTCATTTGTGCCACCGGCAGTGCCTTTATTGTCTGGATTAGTTAATAGTTCGCTGGGTTTAGGTGGAGCCCACATTCCGAGGCAGGCACGATAGTGCGGAAAGGCGTAATTCCTTTGCATTGTCAACTTTGTGCATGTCCCTCGCGTAGTCATGCCGTTTTTGCATTCGGTGACAAGTTAGATTAGTATACAAGGGAAGGGCGCTCAGACATGGAATTAGGACCCCCTACATGATGCCCACATGCACCCAAAGAGCTAAGAATGTAAGTTTCTCTTCCTTGTTTCATTTCCGAGAAAGGTAAAGACTGGCAGAAAACATATTATAGTTGTTTTATGTATTATACCCAATTTAAATGAAAATAAAGCATTTATCAGTGACAACCCCGAGGCAAATCTCTGCAAGAAAATATGAATAAAATATTACAATTGTGCCATCCAGCTAACCCTTGTGAACGATATGAAGTGTAAATTCTAAAATGTCCATAACAAAAGCATATTATAAAGTGGCGATGTTGTATTCCTTGCTGGTAGCGTACCTCATATTATCCTGGCCTTAGATAGATTATTCTCTTTGGATCCATCTTCAGAGACAGAAGAGAAGTACAGCACGAGCCTGCAGAGCATGACACTGTCCGACACGGTCTGACAAAGGAACTGCCTATTTTGAAAGTGAACGCTGCTATTTATTTCTATTCATAGAATGCCACCGCTGTCTGATTAGAAAGTTGAGAAACAACGCGGAGCTTCTTTTTTCCAGTACTATGTTTAGAAAAGACCTTGCAGGTCCAGTGTTACAAATGGCACACAAAGCCAGTCTCTTTTGCAGTGAAGCTTTCCTAGTACTTCTGAGCTGGGAGCAATACATCTGTCAGGGGCATAGCATTGGCAAACAGCAAGTTTCTATTTTCCTACATGCCTATAATAATGTTTTGAAAATTATATGGTACCAGTAAAGGTAAAACTGCATTACAGGATAAGGCCTCGTGTACATGGCAGTATTATGGTTCCGTGCTGTAGGGGCACCCACACCACCCTACGCCTCTGATTTCATGCCATCACAGAGCTATTCCGCCACATACCAACTCAACAGAGCTCTGCTTTGTGCTGTGTGCCGAAAATGGTTTCTATGGCTTTGTCCATGCATTTCTTATTAAATATCTCTTTTTCTATTTCTCAATATTTAAGCTACACTGCCAAAAAGGGACAGCTGTGATCTAATAGCACCTCGCGGGCCGTTCCCACAAACCAGCTTATTCTGACACCACAGAGATGGTGCGGGCTCAGGAGCTGTGAACGTACCATCACGTGGAATTTTTGTTTGTATTACAGAGCCAACACCCGCCCCAACGGCCGGGATCGGAGAGGACTCTGATCCCGACCGTTTAAACTCTCAGAGGCTTAGAGCAATAGTATAAATACGCTGAATACTATGTATTCCAAAGCAATATACAAGCAAACGAACTAAATGATAGTAAAGTATGAAAAAAAAAAAAATCATCATAATGACCTAAAGAATAAAGAAAACGCATTTATAAACACAAGGTGAATGTCCTTAAAGGGGTTTTCCGACCCGAATTATTTTTTTTTAAAAAGGTCTGGGCGCACTTAGTATCTTCCAATATCCCCACCCCCCCCCCCCCCCACCAATACCTTCTTCTTGTTTCTGATGTTTTCCTCACGATTCCTCTTCTTGTTAATTTTGCCGATTGTTTACATGCAGGAGTTCCGGTCCACGCTAGTTTCCGGTCCCGCCTAGACTACATTTACCACAATGCATAGAGCTGGTATTTCAGCCAGCTCCTTAGCACACCTCCTCTGTTTTCAGAAAGACCGCACATTGCACTGAGCATGCGTGGAGGAAAGAGTTAGTTCGAACCACGCATGCTCTTTGAATTATTGAACCTATCCGGCCCCCACCCTTGTACATGACGTCAGTAATGACGCTCCGTACATCGAGCAGGCCGGAAGGAAGTGTGGACAGTGAACGGACGGGAATTCACCGGAAGAGTGAATTTCAGATGGGGTTGGCGTCATGTGACCCCGCGATGCAATCGGGAAAACCGTGCAGATTCTCCAGCGTGAGTAAATTGAAAAGTCACTTGTATTGCCAGTTGTAGGAGATTGACCATCACGTCAGGTTCCAGAAAACCCCTTTAAGGCTATGTTCACACGGAGTATTTTGGGGGAGGAACATCTGCCTCAAAATTCCGTTTGGAACTTTGAGGCAGATTTTCCTCTCCCTGCACGCCGATTTTCGCGCCGTTTTTCGCCTGCGGCCATTGAGCGCCGCGGGCATAAAACAGCGCGAAATACGCTTTCTCTGCATCCCATTGAAGTCAATGGGAGGTCAGAGGCGGAAGCGCCCAAAGATAGGGCATGTCGCTTCTTTTTCCCGCGAGGCAGTTTTACTGCTCGCGGGAAAAAGACGCCGACGCCTCCCATTGAAATCAATGGGAGGCTTTCTCGGGCCTTTTTTGCCGAGTTTTGCGACGCGGTTTCTCGCGTCAAAAAACTCAGCAAAATACCCCGTGTGAACATAGCCTTAAAGAGAAGGAAAAAAACTTGTGATGGTGCGGGCAAAGCCCCTGAGCCCCCACCAGAACTGTGGCATAATTTGACGACCTCTGGCATGGGCTAATAGGCAGATACCGATGGAAGACCGGTATCGGCCTATTAGAAATAGGAATGATAAAAAAAAATTCAAATGGAACAAATACGCACATGTCAAATATCTAAACATGTGCTGGAAGGATGCGGCCTATTTTTACATTCAGGACCAAGCAAGTTTTTTTTTTTGTTTTCCCATTATCACATTCCGAGATAATATATATATATATATATAATTGTATTTTTTTTGGGGGGGGGGGGGCATGGGAAAAACAGCAATTATGCCGTATTAAATTGCCGTTGGCCTTGCAGCACAAATAACACGTTGCCTTTATTCTATGGGTAAGTTTGCTTACAGGGATACCAAATATATATTTTTATGTTTTACTACTTTTGCGCAATAAATAGCACTTTTCATGGAAAAAAATTGTTTTTATTTGGCCGCACTCCAATAGCCATAACCTTAATTTTACACCGCAGTATGTAGTCTAGTTTTTTGCAAGACAAGTCATATTTTTTCATACAACCATTAAGGGGCGACTAACTCGCAATTTTGTATTTGGGGGGGGGGGGGGGTGAAAAAAAATAGAATAAATTTCACAGTTAATTTACTTTTTTTTACGCTGTTCACCATCTGATTAAAATAATTGACCACTGCATCTAAGAGGTTAAACATCCAGGGTGCATCATAAAAAACGTACCGGACACAATATATCTATAGTAGATGATCCAGAACACTTCTGTTGCCAAAATAGTTTTAAAGGGATGAAATGTACGAACATTAACAGAATCAGCTCACTTGGGCCATACACCACCAAGAAAATATCTCTGGAATGTGCCGTCCTAGATACTGCAGTGTCTGCCTATGGTAAGGCGTTATACCTACTTTACGGTTTCATAATCATTATTAGATTCCATGGGTTTAGGTAAAGTTTCTCCCCAAATAACATGCCGCATTAGTTTACTTCTTTATCTTTCCTATCATTATTACCTTCCCCGGCCTCATGCTCACAGCAGAGTCGTGTTTGCAGAGGCTGACAGAAGCACATGGAGTCGTATGATGTCAAGTAGTGCTCCGTACAACGAGTGTTACAGAACTTTTCTCCGCTTTGCACAACTTGGTGGCCAATATGCATTTATTCATAAGGCCTTACTTGCAATACACATTCCATTTAAAGGGGTTGTCCAATTTCAAAAACTCATTTTCATAAACCATATTAGGGAGATAATTCAAGTGGGTTCCCTGTTTAGGATCCTCATCTCTCGTCCAGAGAAGAGAGCAGTTGCAAAGTAGGTCTCTCATTCAGATAGTTCATTGATTTGAATGGGCACGGTGTTCATTTGCCCTTTGGTGGCGCTGAAGTGATATTGAATGCTAACTGCTAGGTTTCCCCACTTGTGATAAGGGAACCTTCTAACAAGTAGGGATTGTCCAAAGCTGACGACCCCTTTAATAAAGAATAATTTTTTTTTATTACACAAAAAAAGTCCAGTAGTAGCCATAACATTGGCACGTTTATCAAATAACACACTAGAAAAAAAAATGGCGCAATTAACATGCACCATGTTAATAAAAGACGCGTGTCTGCTTCTGTGACAAATACGACAGATATGAAAAAAAAAAAAAAAAAAAAGACAAACACACGCCAGCGCTACCACCAACAGATGTACAGCTGCAAATAAATGTGTGAGCCTGCCAAACACATTAGGGTGGTCTAACATGCGTAGATATTCGCCCGTGTTTAACCACCTTTAACAAGTGATGATCAACGATACCATTTTTTGGCCGCATAAAAGTTGCGATAAGTCGATGAACCAGAGTTTTGCTCGTTCATCGGCTGATCGTCGCCCTGTTTACACGACTCGTTCACCCGATCATTGGCCGTGTAAAAGGGCCTTTAGCGAAGAACGATTGTATAGTTAGATACCTACTGTGCAAATACATCTGTTCATAGTCCTATCTAGATATGAAGAAAAAAAATATGATACAAAACATCAACCCTTTATTATTGACTGGCTCCATTTTATGACAGTAGAAATGGAGGCCAGGCATGCGGTAGCATTAGTGTAGTTCACACAAATTCAGACAGAAAAAACACAGAATGTTACAGTAGCAGCAAAGTGTATACAATTTTCACAAATCTCATTCACACGCTGCAGAAAATTTCCATGCGGAAATTGATCTGCGGTGCAGATTTTTAAATCCTCTGCATATAAATGTCTGTTGCAGATTTTATGAGGGGTAAAATGTTGTTATGGATTCTCCACAGATTTCCCTCTACATGTCTGTGGTTTAGTACGTCTCCAGTTACACCAAATGTATTTTACAGCGTGCGCGATTTTATATAAAACAGCTAATTTTTCTTTCTAGAATGTCACTCCTACAACGCTACTGATAAACGTGCCCCATTGTGTATGGTTTTAGTCGCTTTTTCTTCCTTATAATTAACCTTTGTTAAAACTAATACTTTAATAATACAAAAGCTGTGGAAGTAGCGTGTGATATCATTAATTTCATGTTATAACAATATAAACTACGTTCACACATTGCGTAAATATTACACTGTGGAAACGGCCTTTAAATATGTACTAAAATCCGCAATGAAATACGCATGTATTTCGTTGTTCATTTTGGTACGGAAGTTAGCCGGGGATTTTCATTGCAAGGAATGAAATCCACTGTGAAAATCTGCAACAGAGCATGTTTTGAATTTGAAAATTCGCAGCATGCCTACAATCCGCATGGATTTATTACGCTGTGAGTGAATGCGGTTTGGAAAAACCACATTCACTACCATTGTACTGTACTTTGTTGCGGAATTTCAGTGTGGATTCCGCAAAAGAAATTCTGCAACAAATAGAGCAGGTTCAAACACAGTTTCTTAACATTTACGTACATGTTGTGCAAAGAGAAATTAACCTGTATTGCACAAGTAAAAAACAAAAACAAAAATTAAATAGCACTGTCAGTTTCCCTGCAACTCAGGAAGTAGAACTGTCTAATAGAGAGGACCGAACTGAAAGAAACTCTTAGACCATATTGTACCGTACCTGAATGTATTTTCAGGTAAACTTTGAAGCTACCTGACCAATTTAAAACTTTTGTAGTTTGTAACATAGATCTGACTGAGTTTATGAGGAAGTACCACAAAACCTGCACTGATGAGGGATAACAAGACGGAAACAGTAATTTTGGCCTGTATACACCATTAGTTTGATAAGAGTGATTAGAAAGGCACGCTATACTAAAATTAAAATATAAACCCCTTGTTTTTGGGATTTATGATAGAAGTGACGACATGTAAATACCTTCTGTATTAAGAAGGCAGTGATGTCTTTCCATGGAGGGCGTTATGGTCCCTTTCATCCCACAACCTTACTGCTTTTCCTGTCTAAAAAAAAACAAAAAAAACTGCTTTTCAGAAATAATAAAACACAGATTTAATTTTATTATTTGGTAAATCAAATTGATTTTTTAAGCCTTTAAATCTGCAAAAATATCAGAAGTATCACTAAGGATCACCAGATTTAAAGGTTAATTAACAGTAAAGCCCTTAGAAGTTGTCTGGAGTTACCTTTACCTCAGTATGAAACAGGACTATTCTTTTTACTATCAGTATCTCAGACACGCAGGACCCCCTGACACTTAACCCGTCAGTGCCGCTTACCTGACGGATACAGGTTTCAGCGCTAGACACAGCCGCTCTGTATACAGTAGAGATCATTTTAAATAAAATGTAAATACAAAAGTTGCACCAATCACACTGATACGTTTTAAAAAAAAGTTTTCAAAAGGTCTACATAGCCTTGAAGCATGTAAACCAGGAAAGCTCCGATGTACACGCTAAACATGTACATACTTTAGGATTACATTAGCCCGATGAAGGCCTAAAGAGCGTCCTTCTGAGGCATCAGTTTAACGTAAACGTTGGAAGCTTTTCCAGGTGTAAACCGTGGTCATAAACGTGATGTGAACAGGACCTATTATGGCATAAGAGGTAACATTATCTTTTTCTTTTGGATTCTGAATGAATCCGAAAGAGAAAACGTTTCTGTATGAAATTGGAGGGATGGTCTCAAAGATTGCCAATACGGCTGTGTGCATGAACCCTCTCACATGACACACATACAGAAAACACTGCCCTCTTCAGCTCCTGTTCCCTAGGCTCCCTGCATACGGGACGTAAATGTTGTGGATTTTCTGTGCAGATTTGCGCACGGAAAACTTGCAGCAGAATATTTTCTGCATGGAAAGAAGGATATGCAGCAATATCCACACATAAGTCTGGGTTCCAACAGGTCTGATATGTTGCATAAAAGTATGCAGCGTATCTGACCTAGAACCCGCATGGAATTCTGACTGAAAAACCTCACCAAATTGTGGAATTTCCCCTGCGGAATCCATTGCTCGAAAAATAAAAATAAGTCTATACTTACCCAGGCCATGGTGATGGCGACACGTCCCTCTGTTCTCCGTGCAGTCCAGCCTCCCGGGATGACGCTGCAGCCCATGTGACCGCTGCAGACTGTGATTGGCGACAGCAGTCACATTGGATGAAACCTCATCCCAGGAGACCAGCATGGATGAAGAACAGAAGCAAGCATCGCTATGACGACAGCTGGGGGGGGGGGTATTGGCTTGTTTACTAAGTTGAATCCAGAAAAAGGGTGTTTTTTTTCTCATTTGCCTTTGCGCTGCAAAAGTCACAACACTTAGCTTTTTTGTGGGTTTAATATCTCATTGAATTCAAAAGGGGAAAATCCGAAACAAAAGAGGAATGAATCTGCAGCATAAATTTACATGTAAATGCTGCAGAATTTCCACACAGAACTCCATTGCGGAAATTCTGCAGCATTTACACTATGTGGAAACCCAGTCTAACACATACAGATTTTGCACAGATTTTTGTAAAGACGGGGTAGGGAGACAGACAGGTGAGCCCTAATCTAGCCGCCACTCTGTCCCTGCCTACTTGCACGGCCCGTCCTAGGCGACGGCGTACAACTGGGCGACGGTCCCTAAGCTCAATATGTGTAAGACAGACAAACAGACAAGGGTACACAGAAGCTAAGGGAAATGGGGCAGTTGCCCACGGCAACACCGTGAGCAACAAGAGTAGTGAACGAGCTGAGTCAAACCAGGAGTGTACGAGGTACCAAACGCAGAGCAGGAGCGTAGTCAGTAAAGCCAGGGTCAAAATGAAGCAAGGTCAATAATAATAGCAGGAGCAGCAGAGCCAGGAAACAGGAAAGAATCACAGGCACAGACAAGCAGGAAATGAGGGTATAAATAGACCGAGGGCGGGAGCTAGAACCGTCTGGCCTAGGCTGTGATAGGTTCTCCCACTCCTCAGCCTACCAGCCTGAGTAGTAGCAGATCGAGTCACTCTATCAGACTTAGGGGAGATTCACACGAGCGTTGCGTTTTTGCGCGCGCAAACAACGCGGCGTTTTGCGAGCGCAAAAACCATTTGACAGCTGCGTGTGTTATGCGTGTCTGATGCGCGGCTGCGTGATTTTCGCGCAGCCGGCATCATAGAGATGAGGCTTGTCGACGCCCGTCACTGTCCAAGGTGCTGAAAGAGCTAACTCTTTCAGCACCCTCGACAGTGAATGCCGAACACAACAGCGAAAAACATGTAAAAAAAAAAAAGATAAAGTTCCTACTTACCGAGAACTTCCCGGCCGTTGCCTTGGTGACGCGTCCTTGGTGACGCGCCTCTCTTGACATCGGGCCCCACCTCCCTGGATGACGCGGCAGTCCAAGTGACCGCTGCAGCCTGTGATTGGCTGCAGCCTGTGGTTGGCCTGTGATTGGCTGGAGCTGTCACTTGAACTGAAGTGTCATCCCGGGAGGTCGGACTGCAGGAAGGAGACAGGAGTAATCGGTAAGTTAGAACTTCGTTTTTTTTTACAGGTTCATGTATTTTGGGATCGCAAGTCACTGTCCATGGTGCTGAAACAGTTTAACTCTTTCAGCACCATGCACAGTGAATCTCTCCCGACGTCGCGGACCGGAAATTTTTTTGCCGGGTTCGGCCAAAACGAGTGCTTTTCTGTTTCCATTCATCCTTTTGACAGCTGTTGCGCAAACACGCAGTTCGCACGGAAGTGCTTCCGTGCGACATGCGTGGTTTTCACGCACCCATTGACTTCAATGGGTGCGTGATGCGCGAAATACGCAGAGTTATTGAACCTGTCGCGCTTTTTGCGCAGCAGACAAACGCTGCGCAAAAAGCACGGACTGTCTGTACTACCCCATAGACTTGTATTGGTCCATGCGTGCCGCGTGAAAACCACGCGGCCCGCACGGACCGAATACACGCTCGTGTGAATCCCCCCTTAGGAGCAGGTGCAGACTGATTAACAACGGGCGTCGACACAGAAGCGGTGTCTGGCAGATCCTTTACAATTTTGCTGCCGGTTTGCTGTAGGAAAATGTGCAACAAATCTGCTATGTGTGTGTGTGTACTCTAAGGCCTGATTTACACGAACGTGTGCGTTTTGCGTGCGCAAAAGGCACGTAACAGCTCCGTGTGTCATCAGCGTATGATGCGCGGCTGCGAGATTTTCTCGCAGCCGCCATCATTATGACACTCCGTTTGGATGTTTGTAAACAGAAAAGCACGTGGTGCTTTTCTGTTTACATTCAGAGTTTGACAGCTGTTGCGCGAATCACTCAGTTCGCACGGAAGTGCTTCCGTGCGGCATGCGTGGTTTACACGCACCCATTGACTTCAATGGGTGCGTGATGCGCGAACAAAGATAGGACATGTCGTGAGTTTTACGCAACGCACTCGCGTTGCGCAAAATTCACGCACTATCTGCACTGCCCCATAGACTAACATAGGTGCGTACGACACGCGTGAAAAGCACGCGCGTATATTACGCTTGTGTAAATGATGCCTAAGGGTATGTTTAAATGTTGCGGATAGCTCCCGTAAACTTCCACCAGATATCCGCATGCATGGCCGCCATCAGGGCAGTACTACTAGTACTGCCGTCAGGGGCCCTCACAATGCTCGCGGCCCCTCTGCATACCTGTTGCTTCACAAACAGAACGGGGAAGATGCAGCATGAGAAGCAGAAGCTCCGTGTGGAGATTCGGCACCCCAGCTTCTCTATACAGCCGATCGGACCTGTAGGCTGGTGAGTTTTTCACCTCCCCCCCCTCTCCATCCTGCTTCCCATTCCTCCTGACCCCACTTGTAGAATGTATAAAGTATGTTAAAATTTTTGTTTTGTTTTGGTTTTTTTCATTTTCCTAGTGGTTTTTTTTTTGCCACGATTTCCGCAATCGCAGCAAAAATGGCGCAGTTTTGCCGCGATTAGATAAAAATCGCAGTAAACCGCGTGATTTGTGCCCCGATTACGAAAATTGCATTTTAAAAAAAAGATACAAAACATGAAAAAATACTGCTGTTAGGCTATATTCTCACAGTAGATGACCTAGAAAAAATACACGCAAAACACAAAGAATAATGAAAATAGAAAAATACGTCATTGTAATACATGATAAAGAACAATGGACAATAGATTAAAAGGAGGAATCCATAAACCACAGTTAAAAACGGGACAAGAGACTGCTTAACTACTGAATAAATACAGAGTACAGGTTTGTATCCATAGCAGGCCTTCAGAAAAGTGCAAATGCAGCCCAAAAGAGGGCATGAAGGTAATGTGATGACCAAATATAAATGCAGCAAAGTGCTATATAAACACAAGTGTATATGATAATATTAGGTTTAGGCAAATATGTGGTCAATAAAGACTGAAGGAAAAAACAGTTGTCTGCAGAGTTTAACGCAACATATCAAGCAGGATATATCATACCCATGGCAGATACGGCAGGGAACACAGCCAAAGTCCACCCCAACGCGCGTTTCGGCGCAAATGCGAAGGCCAGACGAAGGCCAAAATGAAAAAGTTCTGTCTCTCAGAATATGGCGGAACAAGATATTTTTATGTTTTAAGTGGTAAAACATAAAACAAAACATTTGGTATCGCCGTAATCATATAAACCTGTAGAATAAGGTGAATATGTAGCTTTAACCGCCTGAAGGATGCCGTAAAAACAAAACCCCCAAAAAGTGGCGTAATCGCTGTTTTTTGCCCATTGCACCCCACAAATATTTTTTTTTTCAGCTTCCCAGTACATTATGCGGTACAATAAATGGTGCCTTGAAAAACGACAACTTGTCCCGCAGAAAACAAACCCTCATATGGCTATATAGACGGAAAAAGAAAAAAATTATAGCTGTTAGAAGGTGGGGAGGAAAAAACAAAAGTGAGAATCCGAAAAATGGCCCAGGAGGGAAGGGGATAAATCCGCTGCATGCCTATTATGTTACAGAATTGTAACGGATTTCATCCTTTCATCCTGGAAATCCCTAGCAAATTCTGTAACGCACACATTGAGGAATTTGGTGCACAAAATCTGCATCAAAACCGCAGGTACGTATTTAGGTGCGGTTTTTACATTTTGATGCGGAATTAGGTGCAGGTTTTATGCTGCAGATTTTTTATTATTTTTTAAACTAGTCAGAAACAATTCGCAAGTGGAAACGCAAGATAAATTAACGTATCATATTTTCAAATACGCACCGCAGGTAAATTTTTGTGCAGAAAATGCGACATGTAGATGAAATTTCTTGATCTCATTTACTTTGCTGGTCCTGTATTATATGGCGGATTTGCCGCATGTAAACATCTGCGACAACTTTGCATGTAGTAAATATTGTGTGCATTTGGCCTAACAGAGTTTTTTTTTTAGCTCACCCTAAGGCCCCATTCACACATGTTGGATTTGATACGGATTCCGATGACATGCCTATGATTCTGCATCCCATGCATATGAGGTTTCTGCAACCCAGTTCACATGCTGCAAAAAAATTTCCACATGTATTTTTGTCCGCACCATGAAAAGAAATCCACTGCAGCAATAAGCAGCATGATAATTATATTACATGGAAAAGCAGAGGATAATCAACTCTGAATAACAATGGGACCCAGGCCTTGTTCACACAGTTTTTTGCAGGCGTAAAAATCTGCCTCGAAATTCCTTCAGGCTTTCTCTGCCTCATATTAATGTCAATGGTAGGTCAGAGACGGAAATGCCCGAAGAAAGGGCATGTCGCTTCTTTTTCTTGCGAGCGGTTTTTTCCGCTTGCGGGAAAAAACGCCTTCGCCTCCTGTTGAAATCAATAGGAGGCGATTTCGGCTGTTTTCTGACGAAGTTTCCAACTAGGTTTCCGCTGCAAAAGATGCGGCAAAAAAACGCTGTATGAACAGGGCCTTATTCTTGTGCGGATCTGCTACACGCTTGTGTCACATCTGCGGCAGAAATCATAGGGAAAGCCTCCAATTTTTTCTGTTGAAAAACACATTGAACTTTAATGGCAACGTAAGAGCGGAGCATTAGTGCTCCTTACAGCCTCACAAGCGCTTCCCCCTCCCTTAACATCATGTTGTTTCCCTAAGTTTATGGTGTACGTCAGGAAATCTCCTAACGTACACTATAAACAATGTAGATGATAATTCACTGGGCTCCATTATGTCCTATTAGCCTCCGTCGGGCTGGTAGATGTCGGTTTACCTTATTTTTGAAGGATGGAATAGAGTAGTAGACTTTGCTATTCCGGAGTCCCCAAGCAGCATCACAAGTGCTCTACCCGTCGACTTTGTCCCTGGGAAAGCTCCTGACATCACTGTCCATATATGTAAAGTGACGTCAGGGGATTCTCCAGGGCCGGAATCCCTGGCGAGAGCGTTGTCGAAGCTCCGGCCGTGTACTCAGGCTTTGCAAAGCTACGGACGTCACTTTACATATATGGACATCAGGAACAGCGCCATAGTCCCTGGGCAGAGCGCTTTTAGAAGGCTCCAGCCCTGTTCATGGACAGTGACTTCAATAGTTTCCCCTGGGCTATTCCCCAGGCGATGTATCCTACTGTATGCCATACAGTCGGATACGTTTTGGCTAAATAGATCAAAATCCAGAGCATTAACCGGTCACTGCCTGCTCCAGGGTTTCCTTCACTGTAAATCGACAGCACCAAAATCAGTGCCACAATTTCCGTTGCCCACCCCCGGTAGTGGAGGGGGGGGGCAGACATCTTGGATGTATGGGGCCCAGAAATTCATGATGGCGGCCCTGTCCGCATGTGCTTGGAGATGCACATTCAGATTTCTCCCATTGAAATAAAATGGGTGAAATCTGCAAAAATCATCAACTGATAAGACACGCCGTGATTATTTTCACAGCATATAGAAATTCTATCCACATGCGTCCTGGTATGTTCAGTGGTGATTTTTGGAGCAGAATCTGCAGCGTCTACTTGACGACTACTTGGTCTCGCCTGGTTTACAAAAACAGAGAGAAGCTTTTTTCTTCAGGATACAAGATCAAATAAGATTTCCGTAAAGAACGCTTAGCACAGTTATTTGCGGTTGTAAATTTGTAGCAGGAGGCACACCAACTTGTTACGTCATTTTAAGTTGAACTTCACCATTTCTCCCCTGTACTTATGTTCCTTGCACATCGGTGCATTCTAATAAATAAGACAGTTTCTTATTTCCAACTTCCTTGTAACAAACACTTTCAATGCTTTGCAAAACAGAAAGCGGCTTG
The DNA here is from genome assembly GCF_050947455.1 of Rhinoderma darwinii. Classification (NCBI taxonomy): domain Eukaryota; kingdom Metazoa; phylum Chordata; class Amphibia; order Anura; family Rhinodermatidae; genus Rhinoderma; species Rhinoderma darwinii. The sequence goes on along the minus strand of NC_134697.1, from coordinate 56,921,800 downwards.
CATCATGCACTATTTCCTGAAAATGCACCTTTGAGGCAGCTTATCGAAACTATTCAGCGACTTCCTGCCTAGTTTATTCTGAAAAAAAAAAAACACAAAAAAACAAAACAATGAATGGCCCATTCTGATAAACACTGTGGCCAGATTTACTAATGAAAACCTATAGAGAAAAGATGCCATGAAAACATTTCATTTTGGGGGAAAAAGTAGAAAAAAACCTTTATTGAGTTACATAATAAAAACAAAAATGCATACCATAAAAAAATCCACAACCAACAGGATAAAAAAAAAAAGGACAATATATATGTCACAAGATAACCTCCACATAAGTGTATATAGACCAACGCAGTGTAAATACAGTAAGGGCTTATTCAGACGAACGGGATATACGTCCGTGCAACGCACGTGATTTTCACGCGCGTCGCACGGACCTATATTAGTCTATGGGGCCGTGCAGACATGTGCAGCGTTGATCCGCTGCGTAAAAGTCACGACATGTCCGTTCTTTGGGCGTTTTTCGCGCATCACGCACCCTTTGAAGTCAATGGGTGCGTGAAAACCACGCATGTCACACGGAAGCACTTCTGTGGGACCCGCGTGATTCGCGCAACAGCAGTGAAAAGGATGAATGAAAACAGAAAAGCACCACGTGCTTTTCTGTTTACAAACATCCAAACGGAGTGTCATAATGATGGCGGCTGCGCGAAAAGCACGCAGCCGCGCATCATATGCTGAGGCCACACGGAGCTGTTAAGTGCCTTTTGCGCAGGCAAAACGCCACGTTTTTTGCGTGCGCAAAAAGCACACGCTCGTGTGAATCCGGCCTAAGTATTAAATGCGTACAACAAATGCAGTAATGGCTAATAACATATACCAGGTCAACACAAACATAGAGGTAACATTGGTAGCAAAAAGTGATAGTAACTACCAAAGGTAACACGTACCCATGATAAGTGTTGGAGACCATACACCTCGAACGTCCGCCTCCTACTAATATGTCTGCGACTAGAATGAGTCGAAAAATACACAATATGTCACATTTTGGCGCATTTCATTTTAAAATGGATATTTGCACCTATTTAGACATTTTAAAAATGGGTGGGGCTTAACAGAAAGGGGGCATGGATTAAAATGTGCCAAAATTGTGGCGCAAATTAAGCCAAATCAAAAGTGGTATAAGGCCTTTTCCACATGGCAGTATTTAGGTTAGTATTTTGCATCACTATTAGCAAGCGAAAACCAATTGTGGAACCTACAAAGGGAAAAAGGATAATGAAATTATTTTCGCCTCTTTCATGTTTGGACCTACTCCTGGTTTTGGTTTTCAAATACTGAAACATACTAACCAAAATACTGCCATTCGAAAGAGGCCGGAGGCTACATTCACACGAGCGTATGGGTATGTGCACACGATGAGAGGCTTTTACGTCTGGAAAGACAGACTGTTTTCAGGAAAAAACAGCTGCCTCGTTTCAGACGTAAAAGCTCCTCCTCGCATTATGCGAGGCGTCTGTGACGCTCGTAAATCTTGAGCTGCTCTTCATTGACCTCAATGAAGAACGGCTCAAATTACGTTGCAAAGAAGTGCCCTGCACTTCTTTGCCGAGGCAGTCATTTTACGCGTCGTCGTTTGACAGCTGTCAAACGACGACGCGTAAATGACAGGTCGTCTGCACAGTACGTCGGCAAACCCATTCAAATGAATGGGCAGATGTTTGCCGACGTATTGGAGCCTTATTTTCAGACGTAAAACGAGGCATAATACGCCTCGTTTACGTCTGAAAATAGGTCGTGTGAACCCAGCCTATCAGATACACGCGCGTTAAAAACGCATGTGAATCTGGTCCGTGTGTGCTGCGTTATGCATCAGTGTGCTTTGCGAGTGGCGTGCGCTATTCACGCACTCGCAAAGCACATCTTTTTTTATTTTTATTTTCAATTGAATTGATGCGCAAATCATGCGCCACAAACAGATGTGCATCCATGTGCGGTGCGTGGTTTTCACGCATCCATTGACTTCAATGCGCACGTAGGTGCGTGGAAATGCACCAATATAGGACATGGAGTTTGTTTCACGCAGCAAACTCACGCATGTGTGAACGACCCCATTGAAACCCCATTTCCATGCGCAGCACACCGTCGTTATTCACGTTCGTGTGAATCGGCCCTAAGGAGGAGATAACGGTTTAGCTAGATGCACCAAGTTTAGTATGAAGCATGTACGACTGGGATTAAAAAAAAAAACCGTGACAAGAAAGCGCAGGCAGGGCAAAATCTGCCTCAAAATTCCTGAAGCAATTTTGAGGCAGATTTTTTCTGCCTGCAAAATCCTCTGTGTGAGTGAAAAGATTTGCACCTCTTCCGTTTCTTGGCTTCCAAATGCGGATGCAAAATACTGACGTTTGAAAGCGCCCTAAGCCCTAATGCACACAAACGTGCTTTTGCGGCCGCAATTCCCCCGAAAATCCACGGGAGAATTGCAGCCCCATTCATTTCTATGGGCCATGCACACGACCGTGGTTTTCATGGCCCAGAAAGAACGGGCAAGTCTTATTACGGCCGTGTTCTGCGGTCAGCGCTCATTGAAAAGAATGGCCACGGCCATGTGCACGGCCCGCGATTTGCGGGCGGCTCGCGGCCCGGAAATCACCGCCGTGCACATGGCTACGGTCGTGTGCATGAGGCCTAAAACGTAGTAAACACCAATATATTTTGCTCCTTCCCAATGACCTCACTGACCCATTCTGAGTTATTGAAATTGCCTGCACATCTCAGCCAGATACCAGCAGTTGTGGTGCATTTCATTTGCCCGCCCTTTTAAACAATATGGTGCTCCGTATGGCATTGTATTTTGGAGATAAATTATAGAACTGCAAACGTATAAAATCAGAGGCAAAGCAAGTTCTTATTCACACAAACGTGTCCTTTTTGCGTGAGTAAAAAATGCAATGTTTTGCGCGGGTTGCAGTTCCGTGTGACATCCGTCTGCGTTTCTTACATGCGTATGTCATGCGTTTTTTACATCAGCAAAAAAAAACAAACGAGGAAGGTGTTTTTCTTTTTATCATTATCTCTTTAGCAACTGTTGCGTGAATCACACACAGCACACGGATGACGTGGCTCTAATAGACAAATATGAGGTTACTTTTTATTTTCACTCTAGGCGGTGTAATGTTTTCTGTATGACGGTGTCCAATCAGCAAACAAGTCTTCTCTTCACAGCCCAGACTGATCTCCGCTTCAATCACAAGATCACGATGTGTTGCCACTTCCGGCCTCAGGTCCTTCACCACAACGACTCAGCGGTACTCCAAGAAGACGGTCCCTACATCGTCTCCAGCCATGACGGGCGACTCATCCACAGCAGCAGCACATCATTTGTAAAATCAACGTTTTTTGTTGTTTTTTTTAAAAAACAAATCACACTGTAGTTATCAGCATCAAAGGGTCTATTAGATTAGTTAGGAGATAGGGAATTAATAAATTAGTGACAGAGCCTCTTTAAATCCACTCATGGTCTTGGCTTCAAGAACTGGGAAAAAAAAAAAAAGGAAGGAGAAAACCCTGAATACAACCTGCACTTGTGGATACACCCCAATACGGTTATTTGAGGCCTCAGGCTAAGGCCCTGATTTTGATGCGGAAACCGCGTCGGAATCAATGGGAGGCAGAGACGTTTATTTCCCGGGTGGCTTTTAGGCACTTCTGGGGAAAAAAATCTGCCGCGCTCGTTTCCAAGTATTTTTAGCAGGGTTTTTTGCATGTGGTCCTTGCATTAGTTTATTGGCTGCGGGCGAAAAAACGCTGCAAAAAAAGGCCAAAATCTGCCACAAAATTCCTTAAGGAATTCTGAGTCAGATTTTTTTTCTGCCTGCAAAAAACTGTGTGAACAGGGCCTAAGGTTGGTTTTACTCAAGCATATTTTGGCAACATAGATCACTACGATGCGGTTAGTTCGGATCATTAAACTAGAGTTAGGATTTGTGCCGATTTAATGCTTTTGGAAATCCGACCTTAGGCCTCGTCACATGAAGTGAAATTTGTGCCGATTCTTAATCGTTTTCCACGTCCGATTGCTTTTAATGGGAAACCGTCCTGTTTTGACTGGGAGGAATTTTCAGCAAATCGCCCTGCTGAAAAAAATTACAAGTCACTCTTTGATGCAGTTTTCATGGCATATTCCATTGCGAAAACAGCGTTGGGTAGCCACACGCAGAATATCCCCAATTATCGCGGCTAATCTGCATGTAGAAACGTGGCTGTTTTTACTTAAAAACTGTGGTAGATATCCAAGGATCAGCCTTTGATTTCTGCCAGGGACTCTCGGCCAAATCCAGGCCTGATTTTTCCTCAGGAAAGATCTGTTGTGTGAACAAAGCCTGAGGCTGTAATGAAGCAGCATTTTAACCCCCTCGGTTCTACTGAACTAAACCAAGAACAGCATGGAACCCTTTGATGATCTAAGCTCTGTTAAGTAGAATCGCAGGGGGGTGCGTCTGTTACATTGTTGTGGCTGTCAGAAACCCTGTTAATGGACGCGCAGGTAAAACGTCCCTTTATCTGCAAAATAGTGTGGCCATTATTAATACAGCCTTTATGGCCGCACGATTTTGGAAGTAAAGGGGCATTTTACCCGCAATAACGCGCGGCCATTAACAGGGTATTTGACAGACGTGCCGAACATGATGCCAGCACGGTTGTTGGCCACATTGCGACCGTGTCAGGGGCCGCCGTGTGGCCTTACCCTTATAAGGACGCAAAAATGCCCCCTTTTCAAACCAGCCGAAGGCCAGGATCACACAAACAATTTGGATGTAGTTTTCGGCTAAGTATTTTGAGCCACAGAAAAGAGATTCATCAGTCTTTACTTTATACCTTTCCTTCCTTTTGGATCTACTTCATCTGGCTTTGGCTCAAAAAAACGGAGGCAAAACTGTGTGTGATCTTGACTTCGAGTCTATGGAGGAATGCTGGAAGGGCAAAAAAAAATAGGACATGACCTATTTTTTCACGGACCCTTCACACGCTCAGTTGAAACAACGGTCGTGTGAACGTCCCCATTGAAATACAGGAGTCCGTGTGACCACCATTGTTTTAATGGCCATCACACAGGCTACATATACACTCGACTGAATGAGCGCTCAGGTTGGATTTGCACACAGTGTTTTGTGCATTTTTCGAGATGTCTTTAATTGTGTTTACGTTTTTTAGTGCTGCCAGATGTTACAAGTCTATAGTGAAATATAAAACACACTACATACAACTGCGTTTTGGTTTGTGGCATTTGAGGCAATTTCGTTGTCAGTGGCTAGTTTTTCCAAGAGCTGTACTCTAGGTATATCATATTTTTGTGATTTTTTTTCCCATAGGCGTTTCAATGAAACTTCATAAATGGCAGACGATGCGTATTACATAAAGATTTGCTGCACTTATTTTCCTGTAGCAAATCCACCGCATAATACAGTACCAGCAAAGTAAATGAGATTTCAGGTAATCTTATCTACGCGTTGCAGATTATTTCCACAAGTAAATTGATCTGCGGTACATATTTAAAAATACGCAGCATGTGAATTTATATTGAGTTTCCATCTTAGAATTGTATCTGCCAATTTAGTAAAAAAAACACACACCAAAATCCGTAGAATTTAACCATATCTATTTCCGCATCAAACCGTAAAAACCGTAACTGAAAATGCATAAAAAATACACACCATTAGGTCTTATTCATACGAGCGTATTTCCCGTCCGTGTTACGTGCGTTAAACAACGGACATCACACGAATCTATGCAATTCAAGGGGGCCATTCAGACATTGTTTTTCATGCAGCGTGTCCACTGCGTGAAACTCACTGCACGTCCTATACGTGTGCGTTTTTTGCGCATCATGCACCCATTGAAGTATATGGGTGCGTGAACAAAACGGACACACACGCACAAAACGGACACGTTCGTGTGAATAAGGCTTTAAGTGCAGATGTCACCTGAGGAATTACCTATGTTAATCTGCGGTTTTGATTTTCTGCACCAAATTACGCAATGTGTGCACGTAGCCTAAATTTTTTTTTTCCACCATTGTGATTGATGGTATGGTAATAGGATATGCCGTCAACTTCTGAAGGGTTGAGGTCCGATACTGGAGCTCTTCTATTTTTATTTCATTTATTGCATGATCCCTTGTATGCTGACTACTCCCCAAAATAACTATAGAAGTTGTAGTTGATAAACTAGTCCTTGGCCCAAATCTCTTCTCCGCACAGTCTCCAGGATAAAAGGATGTGCAGTGAATAAAGGGTAGGGTGTAGAGTTTCAGCACAGGGAAGGGGCACAGAAGGAAATACAAAACCACAATAGCTAATGCAGGGGGTTGGGAGGGTTATAAAGGGGTTTGTAAGTAGTGGGCAGCAGTCAGTGTGGGAAAACTTTCAGCCTGACTTGTACAAGTATTCTGAATCATATGTTCCTGATCTCGCTGTGTACCCAGCTAAAGCAACCTGCAAAACGGACGTCATTAACACTGCATATCGTTTAACTCCTTCCTGCTGGCACCAAACATTGCACTAAAAAGTGGCAGTCAACAGTAAGGAGAGTGTTTCAAAATAACTAGTTCTTTAAATCAGGAGAAAACGTTGAAAAGAAGATGTTAAAATAGAAAATCGGACTTCTAGAATGGGAGCATTGAATTAACATTCTGCGTTTCCAAGTCATGACCCAAGTTCAAAAGAATAAATAGTGAGTGACATTTGTGTTTTGCTATTCCACAGAAGCTCCATAGAAAATGGAAACTTTAATAGGCCTGTGATGGATCGCTGGCCTGCCATGATGACTAGGGCAGGAATGAGAATTCCTCCTTCTGTGATAATTCAATTGCAGATAAACCCAAAATAAATTGAATTTAGGCTTTGTTCACATCTGCACTGGAGTTTCCGTTAGGGGCCTCCGTCACAGATCTGGTCAAAAATTCGGGACAAAATAGCGCAGCATGCTGTGCTATTTTGTCTAGTAAAACCACATACACCATGGCGGAAACCCTACAGAATCTCCGTTGGACGCCCACGGTGTCCGCCATGCTACGAATACACTGCTTCCGGTATTTTCGTTGCTCTGCTCCTATGATGGACCAGGGCACTGGGAATACGGAACGCAGATGTGAACGAGGCCTTATATCGTATACACACACCTGTTTTGCAATATGCAGTCTTGTAGGGCACACTAATATATATATATATATATATATATATATACACACACACACACACACACACACACACACACACACAGATGTAGCCAAGTTTATCGTGACTGATAACTTGCTGCAGCATTAAACATCACACAACAAAAGCCATTGAAAAAGTAATGTTAGAGTTTCTTGCCAATGTGCACTCAATGCGTCAAGATAAAGATGGACCTATAAGTACTTGGCATCATCTGATTGGTTAATGTGTGTTAAGTGAAGGCATGAACCTATAAATAAAGGCTCCGTCCACAGGCATTTTAGATTTCTGTACATCAAACCATTATATGTGCAATCTCTCCCGATCGGTCATTTTTGTAAATATGAATGAATCCTGGACAAATTCTGTTATGGAGAAAAGGAACTCAAGAGTGATGGAGTTTAATCTCACAATGGCTACATCTATATATCTATCAATCTATACACATACACTTGCCTAAACAAACTTTTCTCAGTGCATGTAGTTATGAACCACAATTGTCAAAAAAATAAATAAAAGGCAAGATAATAAGAACATAAAACAAACAACAAGATACAAAAATAGAACAAAATAAAAGACAACCGCTTTTAAAATAGATGGCGCTAGAGAATCAATATATGGGAACGCTCAGAGCGAGATGCGATTCCTTTCTACATGTACAGATGGCCTGGATAACAAACACATGTGCTCGGGATTGTAGAAATGCTGGTACTGTAGGTCACATTGCACACAGTGTATCAGATTGGGAGGATACAGCCCACACTTTATAAACTGCAGCTGTAAAACAACTGGTGGAGAATTATATATATATATATATATACATATATACACACACACACACACACATTGAGGGTCATACTGTGCTATTTATTGCTGGACTTTTCCAACATTGTGAGATGTTTGAAGATTTAGCAAAATATTTTATGCAATAGACACAATGAATGACAAGTCGAAAGCGTCAGAACATAAATGAACCAAACGAACTTTGTGCGTATGCCATGTATATGCGCCATTTTACGACATTGCCCATAATCTTTTTTTTTATATCCGATGACGAAACATTACAGACATTTCATATATGAATTTTGAACCAATTTAGTTGCTGGACGATATATCACCTATAGGGATCAAACTGCTAATCCGTACCGGTTTGCTACACTATAGCGCCCTGTATACTGCGCGCCATGTTACTCCAGATATAAAACAAATAAGTGAACAGATAGTTGCCAGCAATACCTGATATCCAGCTGCCCAGCTGTTCATTCAGCTTCCTCCCAGCTCTGCAAACAAGGCTGAAATGAGAGGTAAAAACCAGGAAATGGAAAGAAAATCTTCCTTTATCTCACAGGATTTCAAAGCCCCTCATGCCTGATCCATGCAGCAACTCCGCACCAATGTCCCAGTCCCAAGTGTCACACAAGTTTCCTTCAAAGGAGTTACTGGGGGCTGGGCAGGGAGGTAGCGAAGTGTTTCCCCTGCTCGGGGCTGCACACTGAATTAGAGAGCAGCTCTGCTGAAGCAGTGTATTTCCCTTCATAATAGCCTTGACTGTCTGTGTGCTGGAGGATGTGGGGGAGGGCTCACGGAGAAGAAGGTCTGCTCCATCTGCGAGATCTGGCCAATCAGAAGACTTGGCACTACTGGCTGTAGAAGCCGCACATACAAGTAGTGAATACACATGATGCTACCTACGCAGAAGAAACACAAACTGCTGCTCTTAGGCCGGGTCACCACGTAGCGTAAACACTGCGAAATCTCCGCAACGGATTTCTGTGCAGAAATTCTGCAACATTTACAGTAGCAGCAAAGTGGATTAAAAAATCTCATGCACAAGTTGCGTAAACATAACGCAGCGTAAACGTTAATAACTTTACCTGCGGTGCGGAATTTAAATCCGCAGCATGTCAATTTCTGCTGCGTTTTAATTGATTTTTTCATTGTTTTGGGTTTTGCCCATTTAATTCAATGGGGATGCTAAACCGGCAACAGAAATCCAAGTGTTGTGAAAAAAATAAAAAATAAATACTTACCCAGAAGTCTGTGTTTCTTCGTCCAGTCCGGCCTCCTGGGATGATGTTGCAGTGGGATGATGTCACAGGCTGCAGTGGTCACATGGGCTGCAGCGTCATCTAGGGAGGTCGAACCGGACTGCACAGGAGGGAGGCGTCGCCATAACAACAGACTAGGTGAGCATGAGCGTTTTTCAACCACTGCTTTCCACAGCAAAAAATCCATCACACAAAACGCACCACAATGTGTGGTTTTTCGGACGGTATTTATTGTGGGTTCCAGGTCGAATGCGCTGCGCAGTTTTTACGTAGCGTATCCAAATCGTGGGAACCCAGCCTAAAGCCGGGTTCCCAAACAGCGTAAGCACGGCAGAATTTCTGCAATGGAATTTGTGAGGAAATTCTGCAGCATTTACAGGAGCAGCAAAGTGGATGCAGCCACACGCTGCAGAAAAAAAATTGCAGAAAAGTCATGCGGAATGTGTTCTGCGGTGCGACTTTCAGATCCGCAGCATGTGAATTTATGCTGCGTATTGTATGCGGAGATGCTTGGCCAATGTGTTTGGGCCATAGACTTCAATGGGCAGCATAAATTCTGCACTAAAATACACAAGTTGAGTTGTGTTGCGGTTTTTACATTGATTCCACAGCGGAAGGCCAGTACAAAATGCAGTAAATCTGCAGGTGCATACATAGTTCGCTATAATCAATGTTTGACAATAATCCGCAGGTAAAACCACTGTGGAAAATCTGCGGTGTTTCCGCAGCAATATATGCCGTAAAAACTGAAGATTTATGTTACTGATTTACCTTACATTTTTTTTTTATTCTACTGCAGAATTTCTGTTGCAGAGCATCTGCAGCGTTTCCTGCCTGTGGGAACATACCCTAAGGCCTCATGCACACAACCGAAGCCATGTGCACGGCTGTGATTTCCGGGTCGGCCGGCCACGGAGTGACAGCCGCGAGCCGCCCCGCAAATCACGGGCTGTGCACATGGCTGCGGCCATTATTTTCAATGAGCCCGGACCGCAGAACACGGCCGTAATAAGACTTGCCCGTTCTTTCTTCGGTCCAGGCTCCAGGGCCATGCACGGACCGTGAAAACCACAGTCGTGTGCATGGCCCCATAGGAATGAATGGGGCCGCATTTCTCCTGTCGATTTTCGGGGGGGAATTGCGGCCGCAAAAGCACGTTCGAGTGCATGGGGCCTAAGGCCTTGATCACATAGTGCAGAAACCATGAATTCAAAACCAGAATTGGATCCAGAGTAGCAGACCTATTAGACCTTCCTTTTATATATTCTGTTTAAAGTGTAGCTAAACGACCAAATTTTGACATGTCATAGTGACATGCTAGAAGATTGGATTGGTCGGGGTCTGAGCACTGAGACCCCCACCAATCGCTAGAACGAAGCAGTTGAAGCGATCGTGTGAGCGCTCAGCTGCTTCGTTTCTGTTCGGCTTTTTCCGGAAAGCCAATGGATCAGAGTACGGGCTCATAGACTTTCTATTGAGTCCGTACACCGATACATTTATTTCCGGAAAAAGACGAACAGACACGAAGCGGCTAAGCACTCATACGATCGCTTCAGCTGCTTCGTTCTAGCGATTGGTGGGGATCTCAGTGCTCGGACCCCGACCAATCCAAACTTATGACATGTCACTATGACATGTCAGAAGTTTGTCGAATGTTTAGCTCCACTTTAAGTTCTGTTCCCTATATTTGGATTAAAAAATACATGTGAAATCTGCAGGAAATCTGCACTGTGTGAATATGGCCTAACTGGAACAAGATCAGTCAGCACTACATTGCCATGTAATTCTCAGCCTATGGTCTCCTTGACACGCCAGTATTTTGGTCAGTATTTTACATCAGTGTTTATGAAACCAGAACCAGGAGTGAAACAGAAAAAGAGAAAAAGTATTGTCAGAGTAATAAATCTAATGCCTATTACATTTATTTAGATTCCCCAATCTAATGGCCACTATACTAGGTTAGGGAGGGATAGGAGGATCCGAGTTTTCACCTTCAGAGGATATCGGTTCCCATAGGGATAGAATAGTTGGATGCAGTATTTTGTCAAAAAGAGGGGAACTGTCAGAGTATTAAATCTAATGCCTGTTAGATTTATTTATTGTATTAATATTAATACAAAATGACTGCATTATATTGTTTGAGATATGTATTAGATATGTTTTTAATCTTCTCTTAAATTAATGTATTGCCTATCATCTAAGATAGGGTAAAGATGACATCATCTGGTATTCCAAACTGATGAGTACCAGGATTTATATATATTAGGAAGAAAGTCATTACCTTATATGGAAGTATATTTGGGTGTATACCTATATGTACTTGGCATCATCTGATTGGTTAATGTGTGTTAAGTGAAAGTATGAACCTATAAATAAAGGCTCCGTCCACAGCCATTTTATATTTCTGTACATCAAACCATTGTATGTGCAATCTCTCCCGATCGGTCAGTTTTGTAAATATGAATGAATCCTGGACAAATTCTGTTATGGAGAAAAGGAACTCAAGAGTGATGGAGTTTAATTTGACAGTATAATGGAAAGAATTCTACCTCTTTGCGTATTTTGGTCCCACTCCTGGTTTTAGCTTCCAAATACTGACCAAAATACTGCCGTGTGACAGATGCCTAATAAGTTCTGATGGGGTGTGGGTAAGGCTGTGTTCACATCACGTTTGTTGACATGCCCATAGATTTTAATAGACAAATGTATGCAAAAGGAAAATTTGCATGCAATATTGAAAGCATAGTCAAGAAGGCAATCCTGCAAAAAAACACATACTGTCCTTTTTACAAGGGGAGTCAATGACAGACGTATGCAACTGCGGCTTCAAGCTAAGCATTATTTGGAAAAACGCCACTGCAGTTTTTGATGCAGTTTTTTGAGCCAAAGCCAGAAGTGGATTCAGCGACACAGAGAAGTTCTTCCTTTATGTTTGCAATTCCTTTTGAATCCCCTTCTGGCTTTGGCTAAAAAAAAAAACGGCATAAAAAGCCTGCCACAACCACGCATGTTTTGCACTAAAATTTGCCTTTCTACCCCGCTGTCTACACTTTTTAAAAAATGGGTAATGCTCAGTGGAAGGCGCAGGGCCAACAGCGGCCCAAAAAGATGTCTAGAATTTACATCAGAAACTGGTATAAATTATAGCGGAAATCTACGCCACAATCTGGCCCAAGATGCAACACATTTGTTAGAGGTGTGCACCTCTTGATAAATGTATTGCATCTTACTCCTGCGGGCTTTAGTTTAAGATTGGCGTATGAAATGACATTCTTAGTAAATCCGGGCCAAAGTCTCTTTAGGATAAACCTTTGTTACTAAGGAATTGGGACATACCTCTTAAAGCTGACCTGTCACTAGCCCCTACAAGGTGAGTTATTAGACTCACGTAATTGCCCCTGTGTCTGTGAGTCCAGCAGTGTTTGTTCCTTTCTTGTGCGACCCCCAGTTGTTGAGATATTGCCCCCTCTTTATTTATTAAACAATATGTAAATGAACCGCTGGCTAGCCAAGTGGGTTTGGCCGCCAGAGATTCTCAATGGCAGAGAGCCTCTGATGCTGACCTATCAACGTGAGGCTGTTTCCACTGTTGTCTTGCAGCCCGGCCTCCTGGGATGACGTTTCATCCCATGTGACCGCTGCAGCCTGTGATTACCTGCAGCAGTCACATGGGATGAAACATTATCCCAGGAGGTCAGCCTGGATAGAGAAGCAGAGAGATCTGGGTAAGTAAAATACTTTTTTTTTTTTTCTCTGAGTTGTGCTTTCGGACGTGTTTTACCTTCCCATTGAATTCAATGGGGAAAACCCGCATAAGAAAACCAGCGATTCCAAAGCCTAAAGTTACATATTGCAGATTAAAAAACGCACCGCAAGTCAATTTATGAACGTTTATTCGGCGTATTTTTTGACACAGCTTGTTCAAATCTCATCCACTCTGCTGCTACTGTATTATGCTGCGGATTTTCCCCAATGAAATCTGTTGCAGAAAATCTGCACTGTTTATGCTCTGTGCAGATATACCCTAAGAATGGGATCAAATCCCATTAGGACAGAGCAGTGAACCTTTCAACCTTCTGCCGTCACTTTTGGTGGGAAACGCAGTCGTACTCATAAATGGAGCTGCACTTAATTATTTTTTTTATCACAGACCATTGATGGCATGTTGATCTGAAATGCCATCAATGTCTAATTGGTTTGAGTCTGACCACCAGGATGCCCACATTTTCTAGAAAGCGAGGGTTGCAGTGCCAGGTGAAGCACAGAGGGCTTTTAGTTTTTTCTAGCATGATGCCACTCCTGACCAGATGGTGTACAGAGAATTGCAATACAGCCCCACTACAATTAATGGGGCTTTGTTGCAATTCCTACTAAGCACCTGTTTGGGAGTGGGGATCTGTCAGGGAAAAATAGATGGGGCCACTTTGCATTTTCTAGCATTGTGGCCCCTTTGTTAATGGGGAACCTCGCTGTCAGATACCCACCAATCAGACATTAAGAGGCATATCCTATCTATATGTTATAAATGTCCGTGGTGGGGAAAAAAAACCTTTAAAAAGATCCAATAAACATAAAATAAGTTTTTTTAGTATCAGCTTGACTTTAAGTTGTTCTGTGTTTGATGCAATGATGTGAAATAGACCTATGATGTAGAATAAACCTTTCTATATAAAGAATACAAGCTAAAACGGCTGATCCATGAAGCTGGGTGGATATTGTTTAATGCAAACAGGGGCTCCCCACCCAGCATTACAGACAGCTTAGGTGATTGTTTTAAAGCAGGACATAAAGGAAATGTGTCACCTAGACTACCCTTTTTGAAAGCGAAGCTGGTTCTGGTCTCTGTAACTGTCAGCAATCAAATGATATTGCCAGGGCATAGCCGCATTTCCCACTTATTGTAGCATTACTAGCCATCCACGTAATGCATGGATTGACTGGGTTTGAAATTGCAGGAGCTGCTTTACAGACCGTCTGTCCGTTCTGGCCTTTAAAGGCTATGTACACCGTTTGAAAGTATAATTATAATTATTTTTTATTAAAAATTATTTTTACTTTTTCTGATACAGCTGCTCTATATTCTGTAAACAGAGCAGCTGTATCGTGCACTAAGACATGAATCCGTCAGGTTAGCAGCACTGATAGGATTCAGTAAAGGATACAGCTGCTCTGTATACAGAATAATAAGCAGCAGTATCTCAAAAAGTTAAAATCCTTTTTAATAAAAACTAATTATACAGTTTCACAAAACACACTCATTGAAATTTTTATTAAAAAAAAATATTTCAAAGGTGTACATAGGATGTACTTATCGTAGCCTTTAATGACCCGCTAAATTTATTATTGATCATGATCTTCTTTACATTTGAAAATTTTAGTATGACCAATATTTTCCATGATCAGAAAACACATATTCACTCTAAAAAGATGGCTCTGGTTAGAAGCAAATGATGACAATGTAATGACAAAGACACGGCAGGATATGAGCATCAGACAAACACGCTGCAATACCCCAGGGTACAATATCCATTGTGTCAAAAGAAGGTGAACACTACATGCTTCCTACCCATTGCACTAAAAATATTTGTCTAGCCATGTAAGGGCACACAAACCCTAATGTTACAAAGCTTCTTTTCTTTAAAAATAGAAACAGCAAAAGGAAAAGTAGCTTGCAGAAGAGCAGCAAACTAACGCTGCAATTTGTCTCTTTCAACGTGGAAACCATTTATTGTTACAACATGTCTGCAATCATTGGATAAACTCAGCGCAGAACATCTGAAATGTGAGTAATGTCAGATTGGGGTACAACCAGAGGAAAATATTCTGTGGGCTCACCACCCTGGCTCACTAACTCTGCTGTGATCACTGCACACACAGATCAACATATTTTAGATGGTCGTACACATTAGATGAACATCGTCCGAAGCCGCCGATTTCAGCAGGACCAGCCAACTAGTAACAGGATCAGTGCCACAGGATTGGAGGACGGCTGATGTTGTACCAATATTTAAGAACGGTAAAAAGGTGGAACCGAGTAACTACCGTCCAGTAAGTTTGACATCTGTGGTATGTAAAGTATTTGAGGGTATTCTAAGAGATGAATTACATACGTATATAGCAGAGAAAAGTCTAATAACTGATAACCAGCATGGATTCATGAAAAACACGTCATGCCTAACCAACATGCTCCGTTTATATGAGGAGGTAAGTGCAAATCTGGATGTTGGTCATGCGGCTGATGGGATTTATTTGGATTTTGCAAAAGCATTTGATACTGTTCCATACAACAGTGTTGTTCTGAAGCTACAGATGCAGGGACTAGGGACAATGTATGCAAGTGGGTTAAGAATTGGTTAAGGGACAAAAAGCAAAGAATTGTTATAAATGGAACTTACTCAAAATGGGTTGAAGCCATCAGCGGGGTACCACAAGGATCGCTGTTAATCCCAATTCTTTTTAATCTCTTTATTAATGACCTTGTGGATGGGATTGATAGCAAGGTGTCAGTTTTCGCTGACGATACAAAACTTTGTAGGATACTTAAAACTCAGCTTGACTTTTATAACTATGACTGAAATATTACAGAAAGAGCTAGATAAGCTGGCAGCATGGGCAAAAACATGGCAGATGAAATGTAATGTTGATAAATGTAAAGTAATGCACTTCGGACGCCATAATAGAATTAATTCATATACATTAAATTGAATAAAACTGGGGATAACGGAACAAGAGGAGGACCTGGGTATTCCGGTAACAAATAAGCTAAGCGGCAGCACTCAATGTCAGGCAGCAGCTGCAAAAGCAAATAGGATTTTGGGGTGTATAAAAAGACAGCTAAAAACCCGTGATTCAAATGTAATATTAGCACTCTATAAAGCCCTTGTAAGGCCACATCTAGAATATGGAATTCAGTTTTGGGCCCCACTGTTAGGGATCTGCCAGGTACTTCCTCTAGCTATACTCCTGGGATTAATCAATCCACACCTGAGGCCAGACCTGTTCGACTGACACCATCTCCCACCAACCAGGGTGGCAGGCTCAGGAGTGGGAGAGCCTATCGCGGCCTGGTCTCTCTGAGTTAGCTCCGCCCCCTGCCCTTTATTACCTGCCCTGTGCTCTCCCTCAGTGCTTGTAATTCTTTTGGATTCCTGGCCCCACTGCTGCTTGCTCCAGCCTGCTTCTGCCGTGCTTCTGCCTTGCTGCAGTTCTGCTTGACCTGCCTTGCTTGCCCTGGCTTGCTTCTGTCTCCGTGCCCGCTCGGGTGTACTCACTTCGTCCTGGTCCTGACTGTTCGTTCGCCGCCCCGTTTCCTCGTGGCGTTCCGTGGCTACTGCCCCTTCCCTTGCGTGTTCCCTGTTTGTCTTCCTGTGCACTTAGCCAGCGTAGGGACCGCCGCCCAGTTGTACCTCGTCGCCTAGGGCGGGTCGTTGCAAGTAGGCAGGGACAGGGCGGTGGGTAGATTAGGGCTCACTTTCCCTTCACCTCCTTCCTGCCATTACATAATTACAAGCCCTTACCTAGTCTACCATTTCTCCTACGCTGACGCTATCATGGACCCCCTTGAGACCCTGACCCAGCAGATGCAGGGCCTCTCCCTACAGGTCCAGGCCCTGGCCCAAAGGGTCAATCAGGGTGACGCTGCTTTAGTAGTACCCCTCACCTCACCTCTAGAACCCGACCTCAAGTTACCTGACCGTTTTTCAGGGGACCGTAAGACGTTTCTCTCCTTCCGGGAGAGTTGCAGACTGTATTTCCGCCTAAAGCCCCACTCCTCAGGTTCCGAGAACCAGCGGGTGGGTATCATCATATCCCGACTCCAGGAAGGGCCCCAAGAGTGGGCCTTCTCCTTGGCTCCTGACGCCCCTGAACTTTCCTCTGTTGATCATTTACGACGAGACTGACAGGACTGCTTTAGCCGAGAGTCAGCTGGTGACCTTACGTCAGGGTAGGAGACCGGTTGAGGAATACTGTTCTGATTTTAGGAAGTGGTGCGTAGCTTCTCAGTGGAACGATCCGGCCCTAAGGTGCCAGTTTAGGTTAGGATTATCTGACGCCCTGAAGGATCTGCTGGTTAGCTACCCCTCGCCTGACTCCCTTGACCAGGTTATGGCCCTAGCAGTACGACTTGACCGACGTCTCAGGGAACGTCAGCTAGAACGCTTCAGTGTGCTCCCCTCTGACTTTTCTGCGATTCCCCCCGAGGTCCCGTCTCCTCGCCCCTCCACGGAGGACTCGGAGGTACCTATGCAACTCGGGGCCTCCATGTCCCCTCGACAACGTAGGGAGTTTCGCAGAATGAATGGTCTCTGCTTCTACTGTGGGGACGACAAGCATCTACTGAACACCTGTCCCAGACGCAAGAATAAGAAGCCGGAAAACTTCCGCGCCTAAGTGATCATCGGGGAGGTCACTTGGGCGCACAGGTATTTCCCGTTAATGTGAAACGCAATAAAATTTTGCTTCCCTTTCAGGTCTCGTTTGCTGGCCGGTCTGCCACGGGCAGTGCTTTCGTGGATTCTGGCTCATCTGCTAATATCATGTCTGTGGAATTTGCTATGTCTCTAAAGATGCCTTGTATTGATTTACCTTATCCTATCCCTGTAGTAGGAATCGACTCAACCCCCCTTGCTAATGGTTATTTTACTCAGCATACTCCTGTTTTTGAACTCCTGGTTGGCTCCATGCATTTGGAGCAGTGTTCTGCACTGGTGATGCAGGGATTATCGTCTGATCTGGTTTTAGGCCTTCCCTGGTTGCAGTTGCATAATCCCACATTTGATTGGAATACTGGGGATCTCACCAAATGGGGTAATGAATGTCTTATGTCATGTCTTTCTGTTAACTCTATTTCTCCCCGGGAGGAGGTAAACACGCTTCCTGAGTTTGTTCAGGACTTCGCCGATGTGTTTTCTAAGGAGGCCTCCGAGGTGTTGCCCCCCCATAGAGATTACGATTGCGCTATCGATTTGGTGCCTGGTGCCAAGCTTCCTAAGGGTAGGATATTTAATCTTTCATGTCCTGAACGTGAAGCGATGAGGGTGTATATCCAAGAATGCCTGGCCAAGGGTTTCATTCGCCCCTCGACTTCTCCTGTAGGTGCTGGCTTCTTCTTCGTGGGGAAGAAGGATGGTGGTCTTAGGCCGTGCATTGATTATCGTAACCTGAATAAGGTCACCGTAAGGAACCAGTACCCACTTCCTTTGATTCCGGATCTTTTTAATCAGGTTCAGGGAGCCCAATGGTTTTCTAAGTTCGATCTACGGGGGGCATATAACCTTATCCGCATCAAAGAGGGGGATGAGTGGAAAACTGCGTTCAACACACCCGAGGGTCATTTCGAATACCTGGTCATGCCCTTTGGGTTGTGTAATGCCCCTGCTGTCTTCCAGAATTTTATTAATGAAATCCTGAGAGAGTACCTGGGTAATTTTCTTGTTGTGTACCTTGATGACATACTGGTGTTTTCCAAGGACTGGTCCTCCCACGTGGAGCATGTCAGGAAGGTGCTCCAGGTCCTTCGGGAGAATAATCTGTTTGCTAAGACTGAAAAATGTGTCTTTGGGGTACAGGAGATACCATTTTTAGGGCAAATCCTCACTCCTCATGAATTCCGCATGGACCCTGCCAAGGTTCAAGCTGTGGCGGAATGGGTCCAACCTGCCTCCCTTAAGGCGTTACAGTGTTTTTTAGGGTTTGCCAACTATTACAGGAGATTTATTGCCAACTTCTCGGTCGTCGCTAAGCCTCTTACGGACCTTACCCGCAAGGGTGCCGATGTCCTCCATTGGCCCCCTGAGGCCGTCCAGGCCTTTGAGACTCTCAAGAAGTGCTTTATCTCGGCCCCCGTGCTGATTCAGCCCAACCAAGAGGAGCCATTTATTGTGGAGGTTGACGCTTCCGAGGTGGGAGTGGGGGCCGTCTTGTCCCAGGGTACCAGCTCCCTCACCCATCTCCGCCCCTGTGCTTACTTCTCTAGGAAGTTTTCGCCCACGGAGAGTAACTATGATATTGGCAACCGCGAACTTCTAGCCATTAAATGGGCTTTTGAGGAGTGGCGGCACTTCCTGGAGGGGGCCAGACACCAGGTAACGGTCCTTACGGATCACAAGAATCTGGTTTTCCTAGAATCGGCCCGGAGGCTTAATCCTAGACAAGCTCGGTGGGCACTATTCTTTACCAGATTTAATTTCTTGGTTACCTATAGTGCTGGGTCCAAGAATATTAAGGCTGACGCTCTGTCACGTAGTTTCATGGCCAATCCTCCTTCCGAGAAGGATCCCGCTTGTATTTTACCCCCTGGTATAATCGTCTCTGCCACGGATTCTGATTTAGCTTCTGATATCGCGGCTGATCAGGGTGCAGCTCCCGGGAACGTCCCTGGGGACAAACTGTTTGTTCCCCTGCAATACCGGCTGAGGGTACTCAGGGAAAACCATGACTCCGCTCTATCTGGTCATCCTGGCATCTTGGGCACCAAACACCTCATTACCAGAAACTATTGGTGGCCTGGGTTGCCTAAAGATGTTAGGGCTTACGTCGCCGCTTGTGAGGTTTGCGCTAGGTCCAAAACCCCTAGGTCCCGACCTGCGGGCCTACTACGTTCCTTGCCCATTCCCCAGAGACCTTGGACCCATATCTCCATGGATTTTATCACCGATTTGCCTCCATCTCAGGGCAAGTCGGTGGTGTGGGTGGTAGTCGACCGCTTCAGCAAGATGTGCCACTTTGTGCCCCTTAAGAAGCTACCTAACGCCAAGACGTTAGCTTCTTTGTTTGTGAAACACATCCTGCGTCTCCATGGGGCCCCAGTCAATATCGTTTCTGACAGAGGGGTAAAATTTGTTTCCTTATTTTGGAGAGCTTTTTGTAAAAAGTTGGAGATTGATCTGTCCTTCTCCTCCGCCTTCCATCCCGAAACTAATGGCCAAACGGAAAGGACCAACCAATCCCTGGAACAATATTTAAGGTGTTTCATCTCTGACTGTCAATTCGATTGGGTCTCATTCCTTCCCCTTGCTGAATTTTCCCTGAATAACCGGGTCAGTAACTCGTCAGGGGTCTCCCCGTTTTTCTGTAATTTCGGGTTTAACCCAAGGTTCTCCTCCGTCTCCCCTGGTTGTTCCAATAATCCTGAGGTAGAGGAGGTTCATCGGGAACTGTGCACTGTCTGGGCCCAGGTTCAGAAGAACCTAGAGGCGTCCCAGAGCGCACAAAAGATTCAGGCGGATAGTAGACGTTCTGCTAACCCCCGGTTTGTCGTCGGGGATTTGGTCTGGTTGTCGTCCAGGAACTTGCGCCTTAAGGTCCCGTCCAGGAAGTTTGCTCCCCGATTTATTGGACCTTATAAGATCATTGAAGTCCTCAACCCTGTATCCTTCCGTCTGGAGCTCCCCCCATCCTTTCGCATACATGACGTCTTCCATGCCTCCCTCCTTAAACGCTGCTCCCCGTCCTGGTCCCCCTCGAGGATACCTCCTGTTCCCGTTCTCACCCCTGAGGGGGTGGAATTCGAGGTGGCCAAGATTATGGACAGTAGGATGGTCCAGGGCTCCCTCCAGTACCTGGTCCATTGGAGAGGATACGGGCTGGAGGAGAGGACTTGGGTACCTGCCCGTGATGTTCACGCTGGGGTATTGATCAGGAGGTTCCACCTCCTCTTCCCCACTAAACCGGGTCCCCTTAGTAAGGGTCCGGTGGCCCCTCATAAAAGGGGGAGTACTGTTAGGGATCTGCCAGGTACTTCATCTAGCTATACTCCTGGGATTAATCAATCCACACCTGAGGCCAGACCTGTTCGACTGACACCATCTCCCACCAACCAGGGTGGCAGGCTCAGGAGTGGGAGAGCCTATCGCGGCCTGGTCTCTCGGAGTTAGCTCCGCCCCCTGCCCTTTATTACCTGCCCTGTGCTCTCCCTCAGTGCTTGTAATTCTTTTGGATTCCTGGCCCCACTGCTGCTTGCTCCAGCCTGCTTCTGCCGTGCTTCTGCCTTGCTGCAGTTCTGCTTGACCTGCCTTGCTTGCCCTGGCTTGCTTCTGTCTCCGTGCCCGCTCGGGTGTACTCACTTCGTCCTGGTCCTGACTGTTCGTTCGCCGCCCCGTTTCCTCGTGGCGTTCCGTGGCTACTGCCCCTTCCCTTGCGTGTTCCCTGTTTGTCTTCCTGTGCACTTAGCCAGCGTAGGGACCGCCGCCCAGTTGTACCTCGTCGCCTAGGGCGGGTCGTTGCAAGTAGGCAGGGACAGGGCGGTGGGTAGATTAGGGCTCACTTTCCCTTCACCTCCTTCCTGCCATTACACCCACATTGTAAAAAGGACATAGGAGAACTGGATAGGGTTCAAACGAGATTATTAAATGGGATGGGAGGTGTCGCTTACAATGAAAGGCTAGAAAAATTGGGCTTGTTCAGCTTGGAAAAAAGACGTCTTAGAGGGGATCTTATTAATATGTATAAGTATATGTGTGGTCAATATAGAGAACTAGCACATGATCTGTTCCTTCCAAGGACTCTACAAAGGACCAGGGGACACCCATTGCGTGTGGAAGAAAGACGTTTCAGACATCAATATAGAAAAGGGTTCTTTACAGTTAGAGTGGTAAGCTATGGAATGCCCCTCCCGAAAAGGTAGTGATGGCAGATACGTCAGCATTTAAAAAAAGGCTAGATGCCTATTGTTTTACGAATAGCATTGAGGGTTATAATAATCAAGCAATGAATGACGGGTAATTTATTGAGAAAGGTTGAACCTGATGGACCTATGTCTTTTTTCAACCTATGTAACTATGTAACCATCTAATTTGCCGCCCGCAGATGTTGGATGAAAAAAGGATGGTGCTTGTTGAATTTCAACATGCCCGATCCTTTGTTCTCATGGGAGATTAGTCGTCGCCTGAGGTGTCTGGACGCGGTTTATCCCCCTCTGCACATTGTGAACACATGCACGTTTGATCGAGCCGCACGTGCTGGGAAAGCTTTCAGATGAACAAGCTTATGGCAGATATTTATTTAAGGTGTATAGCCATCTTAATAGGGTATATGTGAAATAACCCTAAAACAGGAACTCCAGCAGTCGTGATCCTTCTCATTGTCCCAGTCATCTGGGGTTGTCTACTACTGGACTTTGATGACTCTGTTGTGGCTGGGTCCTATTATCTTGGGCCTGCTGGAGGAACCATACCAATTGGAAAAAAAAAATTGCCATTCCTATTTTGAGTAGATGCATCCTGGGTGAGATACCTGATACTTCTTCTAAAATCTTAATTAAAATACAAAAAACTCCATGCACTGATAAAATGTTTCACCAACTCTCCTGTTCAGAGTCCCCCTGGACTGTACCTATCATTGTTCTGTCTGATCAATCCAGTACAAGAATAGTATGCAGTAAAGACGTAGGGCTCATTAACACAGGGCACAGTAGCAATAAAGACCGGTAGGTACTCTGTGTCGTATCATGATGGACAGAGGCACTATATGCAATGCCTATAAGGTAAAAACACCTCTGTAATAAGGTATGCGTTGGAACATGGCACAAATTTTTTTTCTCACAGATTACATGTAATTTTGGAAGTAGACGGCAGTACAGTATGGGAGCATAAAATTCTGTGGGCGCTATATCCAAAATACAGCAACAAGTATCTAATGTGTATGGGCAGCACTTTACATTGGCAGAGCAGTAGTAAAGAGGGGCATGGTGATGTACTGCTGCATGCGATTTCAATGTTGTTTATAGCATGTAGAAAGCTGGTAACTTTCTGATTTTGGGAAGGTATATGGTTGCAAAATATGTGGTTCCGTTTAAAATAAAATGTCTTTAAAGTCATGCCAATATTCCTCAAGAGGCCTTATTACTTTTGCCATCTGAATCCATTTTGCCATCTGAATCCATCTGAAGCTGCTTAGGCCACATTGACCATGTGTGTAAAGGAAGCCTTAAAATACAACACCCAAAAGGCAAGATGACATAAAGAAGAGAAAGCTAGCAGTGTACTTAATGGAGAGAATATTTATTTAATATGCATCAAATAGTTATCTAATAATGAATGAGATACTTTATAGCAGATCTTCACAAGGCTGCCTGGGTGTCATACTATTGTGGAAGAAGAATGAAGGATCCCTGGTTTCCTGATTGTGGATGCCCGTTGAGTAAGATTTGGGGGTGGGAATTTGATCTAGCCGTTACATTTTAAAATAGTTTTCTCACTGAGACAACAAATTTTTAAATTGCATTTCCCCAGCGATAGGGTATGGGATCCTGCAAGACCAGCTGACATTGCCAGGAGAACCGCGGTACAATGAAACATAACATGATGACCAATAGATATAATAAAACAAATGCTCCAGAGCTGAAAGCTACATTTGACTTGTCTCTTCACCCTAGATCCTCCTGGTTGGATCCCAACCGGGGGAACGTCTATTTAAGTTGCACATGCCAGGGGCATAGTGAGTTTGATTGCACCAAGGCCCTAGAGTCTGATGGTCCCAAAAGGTCCCTCTGCCCCATATGAGGAGACCAATACTACTATTAAAGTGTGATAACTAGGGGGCCCTGTTAAAGATTTTGCATTTGGGCCTAGGAGCTTCAAGTTATGACTCAGATACAGACCCTAAAAGTACAATTGACAAAGGGGTTATTTAAAACAGACAGCACCTTTAAAAGACCTTGCTTTAAGGGAACCTGTCACCAGCATTTCTCCTATTGAACTCTACTCACCCCTTGCTGGCCGCTGCTGTCAAATGTTCATTGGCCTTATCCCCTCTCCTAAACTCCTCCTCTGACCGTAAATAAGGGTCTGCAAAGATTTTGCGCCTTTTATGGTAATAATCCGGCAGTCTGGTTTGTTCCTCTTCCTATGCCCGCCCACCGCTGAATACCGGCCTACCCTGAATGCCGAAATCTCGTCATGTATGGTCCGAAACCCTTCTCTGCTTCGTCTGGGCCTCAAATCTAGTTACTGCATATGTGCCACTATGGTGTCCCGTTGTGCGCATGCACTAGAACAGGACATCGATGCGCAAGCGTGGGGTTTTCTTGTGTGCTTGGGGTGGCCAGGATCTGTCAGTCAAAAGTAAGGAGGCGAGTTTAACTCGGTAAAGCTTGAAGAATGAAGATATGATTCTTTTCGAACTAAGATATGATTCTTTTATGCTCATTAGCATACGGTGCAGGAACACTAAAAAAACTGAATACTAAAGATACAGAGTTTACTCATAAAGTGGGTCCCTACACTACTGGTTGCAGCACCGCATGTCGGTCGCTGCCACTGCAACACCACTCCTGCAGAAGCAGCAGTCCAGAGGCCCAAAAGCACCCATGATGTCAGGCTACGCCAAGCCTCCTTTTGCGTAGCAGCTATAGATCAATATATTACAAGTGGATGTGCGATCCATGTCTAGTCTCACATACTGAGTCTATGTCTATGTTGCTTCAAAATTTTGTATTGTCTAATAAAAATAATAGAGCAAGAATAACTGATTGAAATGCAATAATGGGAAAATACAAAGTTAAATTATAAAGCTTGAACACCACCATTAGACTTCTGTCAAAATACAGTATACTATGTATTGAAAAATCATTGAGAACACAAAAAGCCGTAAAAAGATCAAATAAGATCTTCTGAATTTAGCTTTACTCCCACCTAATGGCAAAGACTAAAACAGCATGAAATAATATCTAACAAAAATCTTACGGTTTTAAAATGTTCAAATTTGCGAAAAGATTAAAAAAAGAATAGCGGTTCTATGGTTCAAAAAAATCTCCAAACTAATAAAGCACATGAGAGCTGTAACTTTATAATATCATCTCTATTGCATTTTAGTCCCTTAGCTGTAAAGTAAGGATCAGCCGCTGCAGAATCAGAGCAGTATTTGTGTACATCCATCTCATCCATATAGACGGGATATTTGCATAGATCTCTATTGAAGTTTTCATGAACAAGTCTGCAACGTAAAGGAATGAAATAAGGAGTCAGAATGAAGGATCCCTGGTTTCCTGATTGTGGATGCCCGTTGAGTAAGATTTGGGGGTGGGAATTTGATCTAGCCGTTACATTTTAAAATAGTTTTCTCACTGAGACAACAAATTTTTAAATTGCATTTCCCCAGCGATAGGGTATGGGATCCTGCAAGACCAGCTGACATTGCCAGGAGAACCGCGGTACAATGAAACATAACATGATGACCAATAGATATAATAAAACAAATGCTCCAGAGCTGAAAGCTACATTTGACTTGTCTCTTCACCCTAGATCCTCCTGGTTGGATCCCAACCGGGGGAACGTCTATTTAAGTTGCACATGCCAGGGGCATAGTGAGTTTGATTGCACCAAGGCCCTAGAGTCTGATGGTCCCAAAAGGTCCCTCTGCCCCATATGAGGAGACCAATACTACTATTAAAGTGTGATAACTAGGGGGCCCTGTTAAAGATTTTGCATTTGGGCCTAGGAGCTTCAAGTTATGACTCAGATACAGACCCTAAAAGTACAATTGACAAAGGGGTTATTTAAAACAGACAGCACCTTTAAAAGACCTTGCTTTAAGGGAACCTGTCACCAGCATTTCTCCTATTGAACTCTACTCACCCCTTGCTGGCCGCTGCTGTCAAATGTTCATTGGCCTTATCCCCTCTCCTAAACTCCTCCTCTGACCGTAAATAAGGGTCTGCAAAGATTTTGCGCCTTTTATGGTAATAATCCGGCAGTCTGGTTTGTTCCTCTTCCTATGCCCGCCCACCGCTGAATACCGGCCTACCCTGAATGCCGAAATCTCGTCATGTATGGTCCGAAACCCTTCTCTGCTTCGTCTGGGCCTCAAATCTAGTTACTGCATATGTGCCACTATGGTGTCCCGTTGTGCGCATGCACTAGAACAGGACATCGATGCGCAAGCGTGGGGTTTTCTTGTGTGCTTGGGGTGGCCAGGATCTGTCAGTCAAAAGTAAGGAGGCGAGTTTAACTCGGTAAAGCTTGAAGAATGAAGATATGATTCTTTTCGAACTAAGATATGATTCTTTTATGCTCATTAGCATACGGTGCAGGAACACTAAAAAAACTGAATACTAAAGATACAGAGTTTACTCATAAAGTGGGTCCCTACACTACTGGTTGCAGCACCGCATGTCGGTCGCTGCCACTGCAACACCACTCCTGCAGAAGCAGCAGTCCAGAGGCCCAAAAGCACCCATGATGTCAGGCTACGCCAAGCCTCCTTTTGCGTAGCAGCTATAGATCAATATATTACAAGTGGATGTGCGATCCATGTCTAGTCTCACATACTGAGTCTATGTCTATGTTGCTTCAAAATTTTGTATTGTCTAATAAAAATAATAGAGCAAGAATAACTGATTGAAATGCAATAATGGGAAAATACAAAGTTAAATTATAAAGCTTGAACACCACCATTAGACTTCTGTCAAAATACAGTATACTATGTATTGAAAAATCATTGAGAACACAAAAAGCCGTAAAAAGATCAAATAAGATCTTCTGAATTTAGCTTTACTCCCACCTAATGGCAAAGACTAAAACAGCATGAAATAATATCTAACAAAAATCTTACGGTTTTAAAATGTTCAAATTTGCGAAAAGATTAAAAAAAGAATAGCGGTTCTATGGTTCAAAAAAATCTCCAAACTAATAAAGCACATGAGAGCTGTAACTTTATAATATCATCTCTATTGCATTTTAGTCCCTTAGCTGTAAAGTAAGGATCAGCCGCTGCAGAATCAGAGCAGTATTTGTGTACATCCATCTCATCCATATAGACGGGATATTTGCATAGATCTCTATTGAAGTTTTCATGAACAAGTCTGCAACGTAAAGGAATGAAATAAGGAGTCAGTCTATCATACCGGACACAAACAAGTTTGTTTGCATTATCACTATTTCATATTGCGGTTCTCCTATGACAAGCTAATTTGGTGGTTCTCACAGCTGGAGCGCCCCGTCATCTGCTTCTGTCGATGCAGGGAGAATGAAGTATTACACTGCACCTATTGAGATCAATGAGTATTTGATTTGGTGCCAATGGTTCTCTAGAACGCAGAGCCGGGACATTTGGGATAGTTGTCCACTGCAGTTCTAGATCACATATGGTTACATTATAATAATAATAAAAATAATAATCTTTATTTATATAGCGCCAACATATTACGCAGCACTTTACAATTTAGAGGTAACATGAAACAAACAATATCAGACATTACATAGTGACAAAGTTCATTTGCAATTCAAACCTGAGGAGTGAGGACCCTGCTCGCAAGAGCTTACAATCTATGAGGAAAGAAGGGAGACACAAAGTGTAACAGTGTTTGTTCTGTACAATGGTCCGGCCATTTTTATACACATGGGGTGGTAACATAAAGCTGCATGAGCCGGTCACCAGCCAGTATCCGTGTATGACGGACATAAAGAGAAGGAGTGTGAGGGAATCTTATTCTGATGACTAATCTAAAAGGGGGGCCATGGAAAGGAGTCAGATTAGGGAATGTTATAGGCCTGTCTAAATTGATGTATTTTCAGGACACGTTTAAAACTGTGGATATTGGCAATTAATCTGATTGTCTGGGGTAGCGCATTCCAGAGGACGGGTGCAGCACAAGAAAAATCCTGGAGACGGGAGTGGGAGGTTCGGATTATGGAGGATTTTAATCTAAGGTCGTTGGCAGAACGTAGAGCCCGAGTAGGGTGGTGGACAGAGATGAGGGAGGAGATGTAAGGAGGTGCAGCACTGTGGAGAGCTTTCTGGGTGAGAGTAATAAGTTTGAATTTTATTCGGAAGGGGATGGGCAACCAGTGCAGTGACTGGCACAGGGTAGAGGCGTTGGTGTAGCGGTTGGTCATAAATATGAGCCTGGCTGCTGCATTGAGGATAGATTGGAGAGGGGAGAGTTTGGTGAGGGGAAGACCGACTAGTAATGAGTTACAGTAGTCAAG
This sequence comes from Rhinoderma darwinii, assembly GCF_050947455.1. Taxonomy (NCBI): domain Eukaryota; kingdom Metazoa; phylum Chordata; class Amphibia; order Anura; family Rhinodermatidae; genus Rhinoderma; species Rhinoderma darwinii. The sequence continues at coordinate 56,893,615 of NC_134697.1, read as the reverse complement.
ACGAGAGCGAATCAGAGCAACAATGAGAGTTTTTGCGGTTTCCTCCGTAAGAAAAGAGCGGATTCTGGAGATGTTTTTGAGGTGAAAATGACAGGAGCGTGAAAGTGATTGTATGTGAGGATTAAAGGAAATATCTGAGTCAAAAATAACCCCCGAGACAGCGGGCGTGCTGCTTTGGAGTTATGACAGTGCCACACACAGAGATGGAGACATCAGGTTTAGGGAGGTTAGTAGATGGAGCTCAGTTTTAGAAAGATTCAGTTTCAGATAGAGAGAGGACATGATGTTAGAGACAGCGGACAGACAATCACTGGTGTTCTGTATTAGAGCAGGGGTGATGTCACGGGAAGAGGTATATAATTGGGTGTCATCAGCATAGAGATGGTACTGGAAGCCAAATCTGCTGATGGTTTGTCCAATAGGCACTGTGTAGAGAGAGAAGAGGAGCGGACCTAGGACTGATCCCTGAGGAACCCCGATAGTAAGGGGAAGAGGAGAAGAAGTGGAACCAGCAAATGACACACTGAACGAGCGGTCAGAGAGATAGGAGGAAAACCAAGAGAGAACCGGGTCCTTAAGGCCAATACAGTGGAGCATGTTAAGTAGGAGTTTGTGGTCTACAGTGTCAAAGGCTGCAGAGAGATCCAGAAGAATCGGGAGAGAGGATTTACCGTCCGCTTTAGCCGCCAAGACATCATTTGAGACTTTAGTAAGGGCAGTTTCTGTGGAGTGTAGAGTGCATTGAATAAAGGCAGCTGGCCACACGTCTGAAGATATCTCAAACCTTGTCATTAAAGGGGAAACATTAGGATATAGGGGATTCACTGAAGTGATATATGAGTAAAATATAACATTTATTAATAACTCTCTAAAAACAGGGGTACAATCACCACTGTGAAAAAGCCCCACCGTGTGTATAAAAACGTATTAAACAATGAATACTGAGTTCTGATTCAATTTGTGAAACCTCTATAACTCAGTATTTGATAAGAATCTCAATACGGAATCAGCATTTGAAAAATGGGCATAACATTAGTCTTGACCCTAAATCACACTAGAGTCCGTGATAACCGCACCGGAATCTCCTAATGTTAAGGTATACAAACAATGCTACTGTTCCCTATGCTAAAAAATTCCTACTAACAACCGACCCTACGCGTTTCAATACTCATCATCAGGGGTCTGTAGCTTGGTCACTCTGGCCAGGATGCCAGCGATATTTAGTTCAGCAGCAGATATTCTGCTGTACACCATGGAAGCATGCTCACATAGATGTCAGCGGCATAGATCTGCTGAACTAAATATCGCTGGCATCCTGGCCAGAGTGACCAAGCTACAGACCCCTGATGATGAGTATTGAAACGCGTAGGGTCGGTTGTTAGTAGGAATTTTTTAGCATAGGGAACAGTAGCATTGTTTGTATACCTTAACATTAGGAGATTCCGGTGCGGTTATCACGGACTCTAGTGTGATTTAGGGTCAAGACTATTGTTATGCCCATTTTTCAAATGCTAATTCCGTATTGAGATTCTTATCAAATACTGAGTTATAGAGGTTTCACAAATTGAATCAGAACTCAGTATTCATTGTTTAATACGTTTTTATACACACGGTGGGGCTTTTTCACAGTGGTGATTGTACCCCTGTTTTTAGAGAGTTATTAATAAATGTTATATTTTACTCATATATCACTTCAGTGAATCCCTTAATTTTCCTATGTTGTGGGAGCACAATTGTATATATCGTTGAAATACAGTGAATGAAACATTAGGATATAGGAAGATAATTCTCCAATAGGCAAAAAAATATTTGCAATACTGAGCTCTTCTGGCAGAAGCGCTCAATATCTCCCGCAACATGGTCCGATTTTTATATAATTCTAGTTTAGATGGCAGGTAGGACTGTCTGTATTATAATAAGACATATGTTATGGTCGCCCCTCGAGACAGGAGCGGCCACTCACTGTGTCAATGTTAGATTTGGCTAGAGCTAAACCAGAGGGCGGAGTCTAAAGGATTTTACAAATTTCACCTTAAAATATCCCTCACGGATTTTGTGCAATGACTCCCCAGCTTGATTCTCCGAAGTAGATGGTGCTTTAAAAGCAAGGTACCAGTATTGATAAACAGAAGCGTAGTCAAACAAATCCGAGGTCAAGGCTGGTAGAGTTCATGTAACACGATAAGGGTGTGCGTATTTGCCATACGCCAAGTGGAAATTGGAAACGGAGTGTGAATTCAGCCTAAAGCTGGTATGACAGGGCCCAACGTGGGCCGTGTAAACGAGCGCGATCAACGAGACAGCTCGTTGATCGGCGCTCGTTTGCTCCTTTCACAAGGTGCTAGTATGGGGACGAGTGCTCATTACTCCGATCACTCGTCCCCATTCATTGTCATGTCGGCAGCACATCTCCCTGTTTAAACAGGGGGATGTGCTGCTGACAACAATAATAGTTTCAGTATTTGAAACAATACGATCAGCTGGTGAACAAGCGTTTGCTCATTCATTGGTTGATCGTTGCTCTATTTACACAGGGCAATTATCAGGAACGAGTGTTCGGTGAACGCTCGTTTGCCTGATACTTGGCCAGTGTAAAAGGGCCTTTACACAGATACAGAGAAGGGCAACAATGAAACAGTCCAGGCCAAATCTAGCAAATATTAAACACCCTCACAAATGGACAGAATCCAAAGAACTTTATTGCTCAGGCAAAGAGTGGCAGTCTGTGAAGGTTTAAATATTCAGAGGTGATCTTCAGCAGGGCTGTACCTTTAAGATGAAGGAGAGTGCGCGCACGTCGCTATGGAGAGATTGACGGGGCAGGGTGACAAGGAGCAGGACATCAAGTCGCGCAGGTAAGTGCAATGGTCGGCGTCACGTTATAACATGTAGCTGCTTTATAGAAATAACTTTTTCTGGGAGAGACTTGCTTTGTGTGATATGAAAAAAATATTTGACATATATAGAACTTCAACCACCATTGTATAAATTACTCCAAAAAGTTTTATAACTTTGCATATACTTTGTATTAACTATCTTGCACTGATAAGTTACAGCAATACTAAAGCTCACCACACACCTTATATAAAAATCGGCACGCAGATGAACAACCAGTCAGCCCTCCATCTTTACTGTAGGCTGACTTATCGCCAACACTACAGATGAATGGCAGTGAATGTAGCAGGAGTTAGGGTGCAGTCACACGTGGCATACTTGCTTTGTATTTACAAACTTTACAATGTAAGCCTATGGGAAAAATATTCTGCATGCAAGAACTAGAGAATTCTGTCTGAGTTGCCGAATATAATTTTTTTACTTAGGCATACATTTTCTGCAATGTATGTTTATGCCTCGGAAATACAAAGCAAGTAAGCCACGTGTAAGCCACGTGTTACGGCAATCTCTTCAGTGTCTGTTCAGAACTTGTCCTGGTAATTCCTGGTAATTTGTATTCTGGTAAATGTAGACTTAGTATATAGTACACCAGGCACTGTACAATAATCTTACAAATCCTAGGGAAATCTCTCTCCATAAAACTAGTTTTTCCTTTCTGCAACTTCCTTCCATCTATCCATTTCCTGTCCTTTACAAAAAAAATTAACATCCTCCTAATGAAACCTGTTGTCATCGAAAAGCATGAACAATGATAAAAGACAGGAAAATGGAGCATCCATGACCTAAACACTCACCAAGCAAAACAAACAACATCCATACAGATTTGGCTACTTTATGACGCCTCTCACATTTTGCTATTGAATTTATTGAATTTTAATCAGACCCAAGTGCAATGTAACACAAAATAGGAACCTACAGTCTAAGGCCTCGTTCACATCTGTGTCAGGCTTCCGCTCATGGGTTCCATTAGACCTTTCCGTCAGGGAGACCCATGAACAGAAACCAAACGGAAACCATAGCTTTCCGTTTGCATTACCATTGATTTCAATGGTATCGCTTCCGTTGCAAATGGTTTCCGTTTGTCTCCGTTCCGTAAGGTTTCCATTTTTTTGCTGGAAACAATAGTGCAGCCGACTATGCTATTGATTCCGCAAAAAAACAAACGGAAGGAGTGGATTGGGTAAAAAACAGCAATTCCACTTTTGTGTTTTGGGTTTTTCCACACAGAGGCATCCAGTACAAAAAAAAAAAAGTACACCTATACAGTGTCATATGTCAGAGACTCACGTCTGAGGTATACGTCTGGAAGTCTCCAAGACGTGACCAAGACGGGGAATTGCTCCTGATCAAGGAGACATGTGGTCAATACAGCACATCTCCATGCTTCTGGGCAGACAGAGGACCAGTGGGTGACACAAAAGATGTTCTTGCCATAAAATTAAACCATGCAAATATTGTTCCCTCATGGTATCATATAAAAGAAGGCACGCAAATATCATCAGTTATTACAATCCAAAATGACTATTTGTTTGTTTTACAATGCAAAACATCAGAGAAAATAATATAAAACAAATAAAGATCGTCTATATTTTCATAAACATTTTACCTACAGTACTCTAATGTCTAATATTGAAATATAAAGAACCAACAGTGCATTTCATTTGTTAAGCTGGCCATACACTATTTATACACTAATAAGAAACACCTCTTTTGGGATCTTTAAACTTCTTGTTTCATTATATTGCCCTGATGTACACCACCAATAGTAGAGATTAAATAAAGAAATGGGGATGTGGAAAAGAGAAAGAGGGCAAGAACTAAGAGATCACTAGATTCCCTAGGGTGTTCCAAAAGGGACCATTAACCCTATTTCTATATGGTAATCCATATTTACTATAGCCGTTTTTTTAATGGAGATCTGGTGATCTAATGCTTCTTGCCCTCTTTCTCTTTTTCACATCCCCTTTCCTTTATTTAAACTATTTATACACTATTATGTGCCAAAGCTAGCTGAACCTGTGGGGTCGACCAACAATTCAATGTTTATGGAAGTCTCCTGACAGTCCGCCAACAGCAGATGTTGTGAGGGAAAGAAGGATCGGGCATATAGGATTTCAACAAGCATGATCCTTTGTTTCCAATGGAGATACTAGTCCTTCTCAATGAATTAGAATATCATCAAACAGTTAATTTATTTCAGTAATTCAATTAAATAAGTGAAACTCCTATATTATATAGATTCATTTATTTCCAGCATTTTTTTTTTCTTTTAATGTTGATGATTAAGGCTAACAGTTAATGTAAACGAAAAATTTAGTCTCTCAGAAAATTAGAATATTGGGTAAAAGTTGAAGATTGTAGACTCATGGTGTCACACTCTAATCAGCTTATCAACACAAAACACCTGCAAAGGTTTCCTAAGTCTTTAAATGGTCCAACAGTCGGGTTCAGTAGGCTACACAATCATGGGGAAGACTGCTGACTTGACAGTTGTCCAGAAGACAGTCATTGACACAAGGAGGGTAAGCCACAAAAGGACATTGCTAAAGAAGCTGGCTGTTCACAGAGTGCTGTATCCAAGCATATTAATGGAAAGTTGAGAGGAAGGGAAAAGTTTGGTAGAAAAAGGTGCACAAGCAACACGGATAACCGCAGCCTTGAAAGGATTGTCAAGAAAAGGCCATTCAAGAATCAGGAGGAGATTCACAAGGAGTGGACTGCGGCTGGAGTCAGCTCTTCAAGAACCACCACAGACAGACGTATCCAGGACATGGGTTACATGTCGCATTCCTTGAGACAATGTCAGACGCGTCTTACCTGGGCTAAGGAGAAAAAGGACTGGTCTGTTGCGCAGTGGTCCAAAGTTCTGTTTTCAGATGAAAGTAAATTTTGCATTTCATTTGGATATCAAGGTCCCAGAGTCTGGAGGAAGAGTGGAGAGGCTCAATCCAAGTTGCTTGCGGTCCAGTCTGAAGTTCCCACAGTCAGTGATGGTTTGGGTAGTCATGTCATCTGCTGGTGTTGGTCCACTGTGTTACATCAAGTCCAGAGTCAGCGCAGCCGTCTACCAGGAAATTTTCGAGCACTTCATGCTTCCCTCTGCTGACAAGCTTTATGGAGGTGCTGATTTCATTTTCCAGCAGGACTTGGCACCTGCCCACACTGCCAAATGTACCAATACCTGGTTTACTAACCACAGTATCACTGCGCTTGATTGGCCAGCAAACTCACCTGACCAAAACCCCATCGAGAATCTATAGGGTATTGTCAAGAGGAAGATGAGACAAGAGACCCAACAATGCGGACGAGCTGAAGGCCGCTATCAAAGCAACCTGGGCTTCCATAACACCTCAGCAGTGCCACAGGCTGATCGCCTCCATGCTACGCCGCATTGATGCAGTAATTCATGCAGAGTCGGAGCCCCGACCAAGTATTGAGTGCATATACTGTAGAAACTTTTCAGTAGGCCAACTTTTCAGTATTAAAAATAATTTTTGAAATTTGGCTTATATAATATTCAAATTTTCTGAGACACTAAATTTTGGGTTTTCATTAACTGTTAGCCATAATCATCAACATTAAAAGAAAAAAATGCTGGAAATAGATCACTCTGTGTGTAATGAATCTGTATAATATATGAGTTTCACTTGTTGAATTGAATTCTTGAAATAAATTAACTTTTTGATAATATTCTCGTTCATTGAGAAGGACTAGTAAGCTGCTGCTAGAGGTGCCTAGAAGAAGCTTATTCCTCTCTCTTCAATAAAAGAAAGTTAATAAAGGGGTCAGAGTTAATTATTTTTGTCTGATCTGGGGTATGAATAATTTGGGGGTTTCATCAGAGGTCTAGAGACAGATTTAAGTGTCTGATCTGGGGTCTTATTTAGAGGTCTAATTTAGAGGTCTCGTCTACGGCCTGATTTAGGGGTCTGGTCTGGGGACTGATTTAGGGGTCTGGTCGGGTCTGATTTCGAGGTATGATATGGGGTCTGTTTAAAGGCTTCTGGTCTATGGTCTGAACAATTTAGGGGTGTGGTCTGGGATATGATTTAGGGATCCGGTTTTAGGTCTGATTAATTTAGGGGTCTGATTTAGGGTTCTGAATTAATTTAGGGGTCTAGTCGGGGGTCAGAGTTATTTTTTTTGTCCCAGTATTTTCTAGTTCCGCTCCTGCAGCAATCCAGTTGTAGTTAAAAATGTATCCTTTCGTTAACCAAATAAAAGCGATTACATTTTTAACTACCAGTGGAATTCTTTAGTTTATCTCTACAGTTGAAGGATCAGTTGTACTGTATACTTCTCTTGTTAATGCTAGCAGTGTATCAGGGGTCATAGCATAGTAGTTGGGGTCAAATATGTGAGTGCATTGCTTGAAAAATTCCTGAATTGTCCAGCAAGCACAACCTGCAAAATTATGGTAGACATGGTAAAATGAGACCCTCAGAGCATGCCACATGACATATTTCCCCTATGATCAGCTCTGACGGACTCATCTTACTACAGCCCCCAAAGCTGTGTGTTAGTAAATCTTTATTGGGGACCATCAGGCCTAGAGACGGGGCAGAAAGGACCTGCATTTACTTCAGGTGTAAATTTACGCAAGTCTTTTCTGCACTAAAAACCTCCAGCGGTTCAGCATGTGAGTCATGGGCCGCTGACATGAGTCAGGGTAGCAGGCTTACAAGTTTTGCTATGGGCCCCACAATTACAAGTTCTGCCCCTGATGAGGCATATGTCCCAGACATACGAACCTTATAAATTACCTTATATCAAGTCAAGTCTCTAATGCAGAAAGCCCCCACCTACTCTGCTACTTAGTATTACTGTGAGCAATCTATAGGTGACATCATACCATACATTGAACACACATTAAAGGAACATGTTATGGCTGGTTTAAACATGGACGTAGATTGAGGCGACTCCTCATTTCTGGGATTTCACATGCTAATTAATAAACAAGTATTAGAAGACATACCTGTAACTAATGGATTGAGAAGCTCTGATGTAAAAGAAAATGTGTTTTTTTTTAATGAATTGGGATTAACTGCTTATCCGCCAATTAACTGTTTGAAACTTTTCACCACTGACGTGAGCATTACAGTGGGGGAAATCTCACTTTAGACTAGGACTCTCGTTTCGCCTTAGCAAGTAAGATTAAAGGGATTTTCTAGGGATCTCATTGATGCGGCTGTTATCACCAGAGAAACTGCAATGTAAATGCGGTGATGATGGCAAAATCAAGTATTAAACCGTTTTCCATCTATCTATCTATCTATCTATCTATCTATCTATCTATCTATCTTCTATCTACCTATCTTCTATCTACCTATCTATCTATCTATCTATCTATCTATCTATCTATCTATCTATCTATCTATCTATCTATCTATCTATCTATCTATCTATCTATCTATCACAGTTTGCGATAAACTCAAATACTGGTAAAGTGAATAGTAACAACTACAACTAAGGTGAGAGTAGTTCCTACGCACAACCACTCTATATAGTTATGTTTTGTCGGTTATTTGTTGATCTTTATACACATGATTTATATGAAGGATGATATAATGATAAAAACTGTTTGTGATGTAAAAAAATACTTGTCTTTGTTTCTTCGGTTGTTCAATTTGTCTGCAGCTATTTCGTAGTTATGTCAGTTTGTGCAAATGTCAAACATTACAGCTCTAGTGGCAAAAAAACAACAACGTAAACATATAGGAGGATACAAAGTAGAGTAGTAAACAGCACCAGTAAATCACAAGCCACCAGAAGAACATCCTCTGCATCAGGGATGGGACGAGCTCTCTTGGTACCTAAGGCAGTGTTTATAGAATGTGCCCCCCCCCCCCAGTCCATGAATTTCAGTTTCAGCATGATCGCTGTCAGATAGACGATCAGTCATTAAACTGCTCCCTGGCCCACTCAGGGCTCATTCAGACGAGTGTATTCCTCGACCATCTGCTGCGCATTAAAATAATTCACAGCACACGGACCCATTCATTTCATTGGGGCTATTCACACATGCGTTGTTTTTCCGCGAGTGTCCGTTTCGTGATACTCACTGCATGTCCTATATTGGTGCCTATTGAAGTCTATAGGTGCGTGAAAACCATGGACATCACATGGACGACATCCATGTGCTGTTCTGGTTTCACGCATCAGTTACTAAAGAAATGTAGAGAAATAAAATAAAAAAGAAGTACTTGCAGAGACGTGAAAAACGCATGCCACACGCAAAGCACACTAATACCACTTCGCAGCGCACACGGACAAGAAATGTAGGAAAAACGCAGCATTTTTTACACATGCAAATCGGACACGCTCATCTGAATGTAGCCTAAGGGTAGCGCTCATTGGACCCCAGCGGCTATAGTATTATCAGCAGCTTGGTCACAGTGTCCAATTGACTATACAAAAAATTTAAAAGCAGAACATTTTTTTCATCTATATATTGTAACCCCCTTCCTCAAAGGTGCCCTAGGCAGCTGCCTACTAGGTGTCTCCCTCGTTCCAGACTGGCTTTTAAATCTTGCCAGTCAGCAGGGAATAGATGACTTTGAAAACAATTACTGTTGGAACAAATGCTTTTGGTAACGTTGGACCATGTATAAATATATGATGAGAAATGTTACACAGTGGGCTGTTCAGTCTACGCCATCCAGAAAAAAATCATACATAAACCATAGCACATTGGTTATCAGTTTTGACTCATTTCCTCCCCTGGGATTGTCTGCTTTCCACAAATCTTCCTTCTTATTAGGGATCTATGGCTTTCACCAAAGGCACAGAGTTTCTGGAGAATCCTGTGGCCTGGAGGAAGGATGCAAGTATTTCCTTTAGTAATGATAAGATTTTGGGCACCATGTATATAATACACGATAAGAAGTGGAGGGCGCTACTAAAAGGTAATGCACATGTACTGAAAGGACATTTTGCAAATGGAAGTATGTTTTAGAGTAGACAGTGGGGGGAACATTTTACCAGGGTCAGAAAACTGGCGTAAAAAAGTAGCAGATTTTGGCGCATGCCATAGTTGTGCTTAAGTTTACGGCTTTTTACTTTTTTCACCATTTTTCCAAGCTGCCGAGAAAATGGGGCAGGGCTTAGCTGAAGGGGACGGAAAGACAGATTTACTATAATTTACTCCAGAATTTTGGTGTAAATTATAGTATGAAATTTGAGCTGGCAAGCTCAGGTAGCAGGTGCCCCCTGTTTTAGTAACACCATGGATTCTTCTTAAATTGGTTTTATGTACATTAACCATATTCATTGTAAAACGAAAAATTCTACAACTTTCTAATAATCTTTATGTTTATATTTTTTGATGTCTGCTTGCAGTCAGTGAAATATATTTTTTTTATTAATTTACATTCAGAGGCTAAAGACCTGATAACACAGGCGTATTACGTTTTTACATAAATAATATTACAGTTTTCCTATCTCCAGAGCAGGTATAAAATTAAAGATCTGATTTGGTTTCTTAGTTTTTTTGTGTTAGAACAGGTTTTTTTTTTTATATAGCACTGACAGCAAACAGATGTCTTACAAATGAATTGATAAAGTATATAACAAAGTTCCATGACTTTTCATTAAACAGTCAATAAGCTTTATTTATATAAAACTGAAAAACCTCTTTTACGGCATTTATTCTACACGTGAAAGGAGCTGCCCTTGACTTTCCACTGAGGGCAGTAATGCAGAATAAAAAGATAAGACACGTTCAGGAATTAGAATCACAAATAGAATCCTGTGTTCTAAGTTGAGAAAGAATCATGCTGGGAAATAGTTCTATTGATACAACATTCGACTTTCGGTTCCATGTTATCTCCAATATGAAATATTTTCTCATATAATATACATAGAAAATGTGTTTCTTTAACACAGTTCTTAATTCTACTCTTGAGAATACTGTAAATGTCACCAGCTGTCATTTTGTACTTTAGTAGGAATTTATCGTAATCCTCTTTTATGCAATAAAAAAACAATTATTTCTCTAATGATGTCTTTATTCCTCCCACACATTTCTCTGCCTCTTACTCATATACTTCAGCATTATGTTGTTCTCTTGGCGTCTTTTTATGGCATGTCTTAGGAAATTCAGACAGTCTGAAAAGATCTCGAGAATACAACCCACACTCCACAGCAGAGGTGCACAGAGGGCCACATGGTCAGGTTGTACCACTCCCCAAGAGCATTCCCATCTGAGACATGTATGCCTAATAAGCAGTGCCAGCCACACAGTGCCCCCTTTAGTGCCAGCTACACAGTGCACCCCCATTAATGTCAGCCCCACAGTGCACCAATAACATGGCCAGCCACACAGTGTCCACCATTAGTGCCAGCCACACAGTGTCCACCATTAGTGCCAGCCACACAGTGTCCACCATTATTGCCAGCCGCAGTGTCCACCATTCATGCCAGCCACACAGTGTCCACCATTAGTGCCAGCCACACAGTGTCCACCATTAGTGCCAGCCACACAGTGCCCCCTTTAGTGCCAGCTACACAGTGCACCCCCATTAATGTCAGCCCCACAGTGCACCAATAACATGGCCAGCCACACAGTGTCCACCATTAGTGCCAGCCACACAGTGTCCACCATTAGTGCCAGCCACACAGTGTCCACCATTATTGCCAGCCGCAGTGTCCACCATTCATGCCAGCCACACAGTGTCCACCATTAGTGCCAGCCACACAGTGTCCACCATTAGTGCCAGCCACACAGTGCCCCCTTTAGTGCCAGCTACACAGTGCACCCCCATTAATGTCAGCCCCACAGTGCACCGATAACATGGCCAGCCACACAGTGTTCACCATTAGTGCCAGCCACACAGCGCACCATAAATACTCACCTGACTCTTCTCCCGTGCTGCATGCTGCTCCCTGCTGCTCTTCTCCTTAAGGGTATGTTCACACGCACAAGTAAAAACGTCTGAAATTTACGGAGCTGTTTTCAAGGGAAAATGGCCTCTGATTTTCAGCTGTTTTTTAATCAGATTTTGGAGCTGTTTTTCCATTGACACAATGAAAAACAGCTCCAAAAATGGCTCAATAAGTGACATGCTCCTTCTTTTTACAGGGCGTCTTTTTACTCGCCGTTTTTTAAACAGCGGCATAAAAAAAAACACCCCGTCCGAACGAAACAACATTTTTTTCATTGATTTGTCTGCGTTTAGCTACCGTTTTTCCAGGCTTATGTTGTGGCGTTAAACTCTGCATGTGAACATGACCTAAGGCCCCATGCACAGAAATGTGTTTTTGAGGTCACAATTCACATGCAAATCTGTGGGGGAATTGTGCTCCCATTCATTTCTATGGGCCCATGCACACGACCGTGGTTTCCACATTGCCCAGGAGCCTGGACCGAACAAAGATAGGTCTTATTACGGCCGTATTTTGCGCTCCAGGCTCATTGAAACGAATGCACACGACCATGTGCACAGCCCACGAATGACACTCCGCAGCCATCCGAGTCGCAAATCATGGGCCGTGCACACCACTACGGTCATGTGCATGAGCCCTAACATGGAAGATACAAGTGAGCAGCCACTAGAGGGCGGTCACATATAGCTTCCAAGACCTGCACTGATATTTATGATCAGCACAGGAAAGAGAAGACGGAGCTGCCATCTAATCAGGCACTCTATTCTCTGTTATGCGCATTTCCTAGTTATGCCCCTTCTTTCAACTCCCCAGGCACTAATATTTCGGTAGTATAGTATATTTTTTCCACCCACCAAGATTTCAATCCTGGATAGCGTCCGAGAGAACGCCACTGATGACTGGCCATAAAACAATATTTATTTCATATTTAAACAATCACTAAACTGTTCTACACACAAAAATAGTAAAAAGTGATTTGTGTTCACCATTATATGTACCCAGTCTCCAGAGATCAGGATGATGACAAGACACAGCTGGACCCTGAGTGACAAAGCCACATGAGACACAACATCCCCGAAAGACTGAATTAATGAGCAGCAGCAATACATGACCCTGCACCTCGGATCACCCCAGCAACTGTTCCAAAGGCATCTGGCCCATCAGTCAAAACCCTTCCCCCACCAACTCCATTGTATCAGGATGCAGCCATAAGGGTCACATCAAGACAATCGGAGAGACTGAGGGGAAGAAAAATAAAATGACCAATTACAGAAGAGGAATATTCTATGATTTGTATTTTCCCTCTAATATAACAAACAGCAAAGTATTTGTGTTGTGCACATTTATATCTAAAGCCCGTGAATAAATTGCATGTAAGGCAGTTTCTTGCTTCTTGTGCATTGTTTCAACGCTGAGAAAGTAGTTGAAATCCTTGTGTATGGTTTCATCTTTACATACATTAAAGGGATTATCTCATGAAGACAACCATCACCATTTGCCTTATTACGGCATACAGACATCATAAAAGAAGTCCCAGATCGTTCATGTATTACATGGTTGGTCATTAATATGAAAGGCCGGCATGTCATACTACATTTCCCCTACAGAGGTCACTGAAGGACAAATGTATGGCCTGCCAGGGCTTCCAATCCGCTATTACCGCCAGGGTTTCAAAAGCCGGACCAATGGCAGATTGCTGATTGCTGGGGCGGCTGTCTTAAGAGATGGGATTGTCTTGATGACACGCTAGGGGCTCTAGTGACATGTGGTCGCAGGCGAATCACTGTAAAATCAAGGTAGTACTTTAATGCAGCCTCGATGTTTCCTTAAGGGAGGGTTTAGTAAAAACTCTGCCGCCAATTTTAACTCCACAAATGACGCCAGTAAATATAATATAGCAATGAAAAACGTCTACAAAGGAAAATAAAAACAAACCAAAAAACAATAAACAGCTTTAAAAAGAAGCAAATATTTTACTATCCGAAATGAAAATGAGCTTTATTATGTGTTACATTTGAACAGTTCCATTACACAGGTAATACAAAAATAAAGTTTCTACAAATGTTGTCACTGTCCTAGTATGTTTTTATTACAATGATGCAAACATGCCACAACTGACTTGTACTGCCACCTGCTGGACGAAGGTGTAATGTACACAGTCCAAATAAGTGTGTAGTGTTTTATTGTAAGTGGATACAGTAACTCAGTGCTCCTTAAACTTTTTCTACTGTGGCCTTACCAACATGGTGATGACTGGGCCATTTGTGGTCGAAGTCCATGGCAAAATGAAACATATTAATTAATTTACTTTTCATTTGTCTCCTGAACCCTGGATAACATAAAAATAAGCACAAATCAGCAGGATTGTACCAAATTGTTAGTGCTAGGGGGAGATCTTAATACTGTAAGGTCGTCTAGGGAGGATAGGAGCGCATTGTCTATTTCGCATAGGCATAGGGATTTGATCCTGACAGAATTTTTGAGACGCACTGCCCTCACAGATGCTTGGAGGTGTTTACAACCTGATGCTAGGGAATTCACACATTATTCCCATGTCCATCAATCGTGGTCGCGTATCGATTATTTACTGGTGAGTGATACCTTTTCCCGCCGGTTACGTGACGCGACAATAGAGGACCTAGTCATTTCTGATCATTCCCCGGTTACAATTACACTGGCCGACACAGTAGCTAAGGGACTGGATTTTATATGGAGGTTCCCCTCCTTTCTGGCGAAGGATGAGGGCTTCTTACAGAAGCTAAGGGGATGGTGGATGGAATTTGATGGGGATAATGCGTCACATCGTTCGGACCCATCGTTGTATTGGCGTACAGCTAAAGCGGTGATTCGCGGGAAAATTATGCAATTTATGTCTATCCTTAAACGCAAGACTACCGAAGGGTATCAGAAGGCGAGCGAGAGATTGCGGTGTGCATAAACGGCATTCCTACAATCTCCGACAACGCCTCTGGGGGATGAATAGAGGGAAGCCAAGCGGCAATTTGATCAATGGTTAGATAAAAGAGAAAATATTTATCGGTCCCAATTTGACACTGATCTTATGCGGCACGCCTAGCGAGGGGGAGGTATACACCGTCACACATTTTAACCCTTAAAGATACCAACGGCATTCCTACATCGGATCGAAAAAAAATTAACACTATTTTGCGTACATATTACCAAGCCCTTTACTCAGATACGCCCATTGACTCCCAAAAAGGTAGGGAATTCTTGGAGAAGGTCAGTCTGCCTGGACTCACTCAGGAGCAGAATGATTTCTTGAGCGCAGAGGTCACATTGGAGGAAATCACGAGTACCATTCGGACCCTATCTAATGGAAAGGCCCCGGGGCCAGATGGGTTTACGGGAGAATTTTTTAAGTCACAGAGGAAGTTAGCCCCATCTTGATGGAATACTATAACGTTTTACTAACGACATACTTTTCCAGCTGAGGCCAAAACAGTGCATATAAAGGTGTTGCCCAAGAAAGGGAAGGATCCTCTTGACCCGGGGTTCTATCGCCCTATATCATTGATAGACCAAGACCAGAAGTTACTATCTAAAATTTTAGCAAATGGCTTGGCTCTATTTTTACCTACATTGGTGGGAAAATCCCAAGTGGGCTTTGTTAGGGGTAGGGCAGCAGTGACAAATCTGCGAATGGTGTTGACGGTGCTAGAAACAGTCAGGCACGATCCCCAGCCAGCTACCCGGCCGGCACTCTTGGCGTTAGACGCAGAGAAAGCTTTCGATAACATCTAGTGGGGATGGTGCTGGATAAGATGAATGTCCAGGGAGCCTTTAGGATCTTTCTGAAAGGTGTTTACGCTAATCCCCAAGCTCGCATTCATTCCTCTGGATTTCTTTTGGCTCCCTTTCAATTGTATAAAGGGACCCGTCTGGGCTATCCCTTGTCTCCACTATTATTTAATTTAGCACTGGAACCTATGGCTAGATTTCTGGAGGAGTCCGCAGTGTTCAGAGGTATTCAGATGGGGTCTTCGGAGGTTAAGATAGCCTTATTTGCTGACGATGTTATACTTTTTATGTCAAATCCTCAGGAGCACTTACTACCGGTTTTTCGTTTTTTGCATTACTTTGGGCAGTGCTCGGGGGAAAAAGTCAATGTAGCTAAAAGTGAATTGCTGGAGTTGGGTAAACCGTTACCTAGGACCTTTTGGCAATCCTTGGGATGTGGGATATCTCCGGTTAAACAGTGTATTACTTATCTAGGCATTAAGATAGGGAAGGTGCCTGAAACCCTGTATGGCCTGAATTATCCACCGCTATTTAAAAAAATACAGGCGGAACTCACAAGATGGCGTCAGTTGCCGTTATCCCTTCTGGGGAGGTGCCACTTGATTAAGATGGTTAGTTTCCCTAGACTTTTCCCTTTCAAACACTCCCGCTTTTGCTGAAGCATGTGGATGTATCCAAATTGAATTCTTCATTTACAAAATTCATATGGGCAGGAAAGAGGCCTCGCATTGCAGTCACTAAGCTTATGCTAGGTAAACATGAGGAGGGGCTGAAGTTCCCAAATGTCAGGGGTTATAACGTGATATGTCTCTTCCGCCATGTAGTGGCTCCATGAAACGAGTCATTATTCCAACTTAGACCTGGAAAGGGCGTATGCCTCACCCTGGAATTTGAAAGCCTTGTTACACTGTAGAGTTGCTTCTCTTCCGTGCCGTCTCAAAACCTCCATTGTTCTGAGGGACACAGTCCTAGCCTTGAAAGCGGTTCGTAAATTCTTTGACCTGCCTCACTTACTCTCTAAACATATGCCGTTGTGTGGACATCCGGAATTCTTACCGGGAGTAGACAGTGGGGATAGATTTACCTCCTGGGGGGATGCAGGCCTTCACTGCGCAGGTGACCTTATGCATGAAGAGGAAAGGAGATGGTTAACCGGGTCGGAAATCAAAGCCAAACTTAGGCCTTCAGAAGGTAATTTTAATTTTCTCCAAGTTCTCCAGGTGCATTCATTTTGTACATCTCGGCTAAGGGATTTGAATAAAGAAGCCACCACACATACTCTGGATGAGGTCATAGGTCCACCGTCTCTTCGGGAGACTATTTTGAGGTTGTATAGAGCACCTGGGGAATGTTTTGTTCGCCCACATCCACGATCTATGTTCAAAGTTTGGGAACGATGGACTCAAGATCCGGCTATAGGGGAGACCATATTGGAAGGTTGGGAGACGGTACGGAAGGTTATTGTGAGCGAGAGCTGGAGGGAAACCTATTTTTAGTTAATGCATTCAGCTATATATGGCTTTAATATTTTACCTTCACAGTCCTTCCCCGATCGCATCACTGGTTGCCCAAAATGCAGCACCCCTCTGACGAATTTGTGGCACGGAGTATGGGGTTGTGCTCATACTCAACGATACTGGGTGATGGTACACAACTATATTTCGGATCATTGGAAGGCAAAACTTCCAATGACGCCTCAGGCACTGCTGTTCCATCAGGCGAGACCGCCAGAGGACGATGGTACCCCCCTTGATACACACAATTTTACTGGTGGCCTTGAGATGCCTGCTCTGTAGATGGCTGGAAGCTGACACGCCGGGTCTTGACATGATCGTGTTACGTTTGAAACAGTTATTAGCTCTTGAAAGGGTGGAGGTGGAAAGGCAGAAAGAAACGGGAGCTAAGAAGCTATTTGCTAAATGGCGAATATTTATTGAATCGCAGTGCACAGCTGCCGAGGTGGCAGAAATTGTTACGCCTTGTAGGCACACAGCGTGGTATCATACGCAGCTTCTGGCAGGGAATTTAGGAGGCTTGCAACTTTAGCCTTGATAGGGGATGGTAGTTGGGAGATCTCGGGCTCTCGTTAGCACTGGTTTCTTACTATTATAGTCTAGGCGCTGTTAATGTTTGCTGACCTAAGTCGTGTTCAGGGGTAGAAGAAGTCCTGTTCTTTCATTTGATATGGGAATCGAGACATATGCCATGATTGTATGTTATTTTGCAGTTTCGTGTTGTTCACTTGTGACGCAACTTTTATGTGATATGTTTATAAGAAAATGTGAAAATTGTCAATAAAAATGATGTTTTAAAAAAAAATAAAAAATAAGCACAAAGAGACTCAATTGTGTTGCTTAACCAGAAATTGCTGCAGCAAGCGAAAGAACTGTTAGGGTATGTGCACACACACTAATTACGTCCGTAATTGACGGACGTATTTCGGCCGCAAGTAGTGGACCGAACACACTGCAGGGAGCCGGGCTCCTAGCATCATACTTATGTAAGATGCTAGGAGTCCCTGCCTCTCCGTGGAACTACTGTCCCGTACTGAAAACATGATTACAGTACGGGACAGTTGTCCGGCAGCGAGGCAGGGACTCCTAGCATCGTACATAAGTATGATGCTAGGAGCCCGGCTCCCTGCACTGTGTTCGGTCCGGGACTTGCGGCCGAAATACGTCCGTCAATTACGGACGTAATTAGTGTGTGTGCACATACCCTGAGGCTTATGATCATTTCTGTGAAACCTGCCTCACCAACAGCTAGGGGGCGCCTCACAGTTTGAGGAGCATTGGTATAGCTAACCCATACTGGATACAGTGTTATACTAAACTACCTTCACTATTCACATCAAACCATGACAAAAGTGAGAGCACAGAAAAGGCGACACAGGTTGACGTAAAATTGCAGCATTACCATGACGTGCATGCAACTTCAATGTTTCCCAATGGGAAAAGAAATTACAAGGAATTTTGCTATGTTTGGAGTTTTTCATGATTTTTGCAAGGTCGCTTGCAAATTTAATTGAAGTTGCATACAAATCGCAGTAATAATTTGCAGGCAACTGCATGTCAAATACTGAAGCCACATCAAAACCAGTACGTGATAGGCTGGGTTCACACCACCTATTTTCAGACGTAAACGAGGCGTATAATGCCTTCTTTTACGTCTGAAAATAAGGCTCCAATACGTCGGCAAACATCTGCCCATTCATTTGAATGGGTTTGCCGACGTACTGTGCAGACGACCTGTTATTTACGCATCGTCGTTTGACAGCTGTCAAAAGACGACGCGTAAAATTACAGCCTCGTCAAAAGAAGTGCAGGACACTTCTTGGGACGTTTTTGGAGCCGTTTTCTCATAGACTCTATTGAAAACAGCTCCAAAAACGGCCAAAAAAACGGCACGAAAACGGCGCGAAAAACGCAGCGAAAAACGTGAGTTGCTCAATAAGGGTATGTTCACACGTAGTCAACAAAAACGTCTGAAAATCCAGAGCTGTTTTCAAGGGAAAACAGACCCTGCTTTTCAGACGTTTTTTTACCAACTCGCATTTCTCGCGGCGTTTTCACGCCGTTTTCGCGGCGTTTTTTACGTCCGTTTTTGGAGCTGTTTTCATTGGAGTCTATGAGAAAACAGCTCCAAAAACGTCCAAAGAAGTGTCCTGCACTTCTTATTACGAGGCGTAATTTTACGCGTCGTAATTGCCGTACGACGCGTAAAATTACGCGTCGTGTGGACAATACAGCGTTACACCCATAGAAAGTAATGGGCAGATGTTTGACGACGTATTTGAGACGTATTTCCAGACGTAAAACGAGGCAAAATACGCCTCGTATACGTCTGAAATTTGGCCGTGTGAACATACCCTAAACGTCTGAAAATCAGGTGCTGTTTTCCCTTGAAAACAGCTCCGTATTTTCAGACGTTTTTGGCTTAGCGTGTGAACATACCCTAAATGTTTCCTTAGACGCCGGGTACTGCAGCAACCCAGAAGGAAGCGTGGAGAGGATGGGAGTAGTAGTGGTAGTAGTAAAATGCGGTGTTCACAGTGGCTAGGGTCGTCTCACAAATCTTCTCTCACTCCCAGGGCTGGCACAGTGAAGAGCTGGTGCACTATAGGATGGTGGTAGTAGTAGTAGTCCCCCGGGGCACACCCTAGGATATTTGTCTCCCAGCCTGGTGTATGTTGGGGTGCCCTTGATGGCGTAGTGCAATAACACTTTTACCTTTACTGAAGACTGTCAATTTTCAACAGTCACAGTTGTGGTTGTAGCAGATTTCATAGGAAACAGTGCAGGACTCACTTCTTTCCTTTCCCTCTTGATCATCTATTCTAGACATGCAGTTCCCAGTTGCAGTTTGCAGAATTTTTGCTTCTGTGAAAAAAAACTGAAACCTAGCGAACAGGGGCAAACATAATGCATCTGAAACAAAAGAATTACCATGGAAATCAATGGTAAATCTAACGGAAGCGATGCTTTCCGTTTGGACTCTCGTTCATTTCTTCCTCTGGCAGAAGAGAGCTAAGCGGAGCTTAACGCTAGTGTGAAAGGAGTCTTAAGTAGTGTAATTATTCCCATACACTACAGTACAACTCATTGACAAACTTGTTTACTCATATTATTACCATCATTTTAACATCAACAAGTAATATTTGAGTTACATCACATTTTGTAATGTCATAATTCCAATACTTGGTAACTGCCACAAGAGGGCGTACTGGGTTTCTCAAGAGACCTTTTCTGTATTTTTACATTTCTTTGGCTCTATTTCAATCCTATCATTCCATGTACTGTATATATGTTTTAGGTGGAAACGCTCTGTTATGATGTCATATCACTCACTATATGATACATTCATTTTACTATTAGGCTTAGGGACCACACAAGGCAATGCAATAAGATTCAAGTGAAATACTGAAGAAAATTCCTATCAGGTGTGAAATCGTGTCCAAAATATATCTATGCCACACATGCAGAATGATGACTACATAGCGCCACACATGCAGAATTATGACTACATAGCGGAGGAATACAGGACATAATTGTTTCCTTCATACAGTTCTCCGATAGTGTGAAGGTCTTTTTTTTAAATAAGAAATGTTTACGTTAAACTATAGTTTTTTTATTTTTTTATTGAAGTGAATGGCAGATGGATCCAAATTAATGGGTATGCATTTGCATACGTTTGTATCTGTCTGAAGAAGGAAAAGACAAAAATAAACTTTACTTCCTCTTTGAAAAAAAGAACAGATCTGTAGAACAGATACCAACTGCTTTTAGGGCCTTTTTATACCGGCCAAACGAGCGTTCACAGAGTTCACATTGTAAGGAGGGCAACGATCAGCCGATGAACGAGAAAATGCTCATCCATCCGCTGATTGTATCGTTTTAAATGCCAAAACTATTATCGCTGTCGGCAACAAATCTTCCTGTGTAAACAGGGAGACGTGCTGCCAACATGATAGAAATGTATGGGGATCGGTGAAAGGAGCAAACAAGTGCCGATCAATGAGCTGTCTCATTGATCGGCACTCGTTTACACGGCCCACGTCAGACCGTGTAAGACCACCCTTTGTTTCACAACTTTTCTTATAGTTCAGTGCAATAGTGGCATACAGTTTACTATATACAGGGGGGGTATGTGGCACTATCTACATGGGGTGCATGTGGCACTATCTACAGGGAGGTGTGTGGCATCATCTACAGGGGGTGTGTGTGGCATCATCTACAGGGGGGTGTGACATCATCTACAGGGGGTGTGTGTGGCATCATCTACAGGGGGTGTGTTTGGCATCATCTACAGGGGGTGTGTGTGGCATCATCTACAAAGGTGGTGTGTAGCATCATCTACATGGGGTCTGTGTGGCATCATCTACAGGGGGTATGTGTGGCATCATCTACAGGGGGGTTGTGTGGCATCATCTACAGTGGGGCAGCATGGCATCTACAGGGGGCTGCGTGGTACTATCTACAGAGGGCATTGCGGTATTATCTACAGGGGGCATGCGTAACAATCTACAGGGGGCACTGTGGCATCATCTACAGGGAGCCGTGTGTGGTATTATCTACAGGGAGCAGTGTGTGGCAATATCTACACGGAGCAGTGTGTGGCATCATCTACAGGGAGCAGTGTTTGGCAATATCTACAGGGAGCAGTATGTGGCAATATCTGCTGGGGCAGTGTGGAGCGCCATCTACAAGGGGCACTGAGTGTGGCACTATCTATGTTGGTTTTAACACTACCAGTAGTGGTCAGCACATATCGCCAAGCCCTAGCGATACAGGGAGACATCACCTGCCTGTAAACAACCGGAAAACCAGAGAGAGATACTGGCTACCAAAATAGTTGTCAGACAAACCAGTACAGAAGTTTTGTTGGTTTTTTTGTATGCAGAAATTTTGGAAAGCCACACCCACCAGATAAGCCACACCCCATAAGACACATCCACCAAAGACGCCACACCCTAAGTGTCCCTGGATAAAAATTCGAATGCTGGCAACTATGAAAGTCTATGCGGTGTATTTTTTTCATATTACACTCAGTGGCAAGCGTATGTGACAGTTTAGGCTATGTTCACACCTGCGTTGTGACTTTCCGTTGTTCTGCCCTGTCAGAGGAGCAGAACAAGGGAATAACGGAAGCAACGGTTCCATTGCACAACGGCCACCACTGGCGGCTAATTGAACCCATTGACTTTAATGGGTTCCGTCGACATTCCGACGGGGTGTCCGTGGTTTTACCAAGGTCTTAAGCAAGCAGTTGCGTACGTTCAGTGGAACAGTTTCACCAAAGTTACACCAAACACTGTGTAACAATAGCCTAATATTTTATGAGGGAACCCCGTGAACCATCTATTGTCAATATTTCTGTATTTTTCTAGAATACTGTATACATGAAAAGATAAAAAGCAGCCACGAGAGCTGTAAATGTCTAGTGAATATGGCGCCAGGATTTTGCTATGAGTCATGTTTACAAACCCTAATCTTTGCACCTGGATGAGTTCACCTCCACAGCTCTACATCCAGTCCTGCGGCCAAGAATTATGTTGTAACACAAAGGCGCAGCTGGGAAGGCAACAGGGATTGTAAATAAAGTTATCTTTTGAAGTAAACTCCTGCGTTATTGTTTTTAGTTTGGTATGTATTTTTATTATTTTATTTTTTATAAAATGAAAATGATGCATCTCGGGCATAAAGAATTGTTGTAGTGGTTTATTTGTGTTAGGGTATGTGCACACACACTAATTACGTCCGTAATGGACTGACGTATTTCGGCCGCAAGTACCGGACCGAACACAGTGCAGGGAGCCGGGCTCCTAGCATCATACTTATGTACGATGCTAGGAGTCCCTGCCTCGCTGCAGGACAACTGTCCCGTACTGTAATCATGTTTTCAGTACGGGACAGTGGTCCTGCAGAGAGGCAGGGACTCCTAGCATCGTACATAAGTATGATGCTAGGAGCCCGGCTCCCTGCACTGAGTTCGGTCCGGTACTTGCGGCCGAAATACGTCCGTCAATTACGGACGTAATTAGTGTGTGTGCACATACCCTTAGGGTATGTTCACGCAGCTTAGCAAAATACGTCTCAAAATACGGAGCTGTTTTCAGGCGAAAACAGCTCCTGATTTTCAGACGTTTTTGTAGCAACTCGCGTTTTTCACTGCGTATTTTACGGATGTTAGTGGAGCTGTTTTTCAATGGAGTCAATGAAAAACGGCTCCAAAAACGTCCCAAGAAGTGACATGCACTTCTTTTTCGCGGGCGTCTTTTTACACGACGTATTTTGACACCGACGCGTAAAATAACACCTTGTGGGAACAGAACACCGTAAAACCCATTGCAAGCAATGGGCAGATGTTTGTAGGCGTATTAGGGGCGTTTTTTCAAGCGTAATTTGAGGCGTCAAATGCCTGAATTACGTCTGAAAACAGTGTGTGTGAACATACCCTAAAAGTAAAAGGGGTTATCCCTAGTGGACAATATCTTTCTTAAAAGCAAGCTGCCCTAGTGATATCAGCTACAGATGGCCACATATTTCAATACGGGAACAGTGGTACTTTACATTGCTTATTCAAATGAATGAGTGACAATGAAGGACATGCTTCTTATCCGTCATCCATAGGCCCTAATAGGACATATGGTCAGGGGTTGTGATGTTGGGACAACGCCTTAAGGCCGGGTTCCCACGTAGTGTAAACGCTGAAACAGAATTCCGCAAAACATTTACAGTAGCAGCAAAGTGAATGAGATTTAGAAAATCTCATGCCCACGCTGCGGAAAAAAACCTGCAGTGTAAAAGTTCATAAATTGACCTCGTGCGGATATTAAATCTGCAGTATGTCAATTTATGCTGCGTTTTCGTTTCTTTTCTGTTGCAGGTTTTCCCCTTTGAATTTAGTGGGGATACAAAACATGAAACAGAAAGTCTAGTGTTGCGACTTTTGCTACAGAATCGCAGAGATTCCGCCGCAAAAATAGCAAGTAAGAATAAAAACGTTATACTTACCCAGAATTCCCTGCTTCTTCTCCAGTCCGGCCTCCTGGGATGACGTTTCATCCCATGTGACTGCTGCAGCCAATCCCAGGCTGCAGCGGTTACATGGCCTGCAACGTCATCTTAGGAGGACGGACTACGCACAGAAGAGAGGGAGGGGTTAAGCATAACTTATTTTTTTTAAGCACTTCTTTCCGCAGCGGAAATGTGGTGCGGTTTTTCGGACTGAATGTGCTGCGGGTTCCAGGTCGGATACGCTGCACAGTTTTTACGCAGCGTATCCGACCCATGGGCCTTAAAGACCTGGCCTTAAGGCTGGATTTACATGAGCATGTGCGTTTTGCGCGTGCAAAAAACGCGGCGTTATGCACGCGCAAAAGGTACTTAACAGCTCCGTGTGTCATCACAATATGATGCGAGGCTGCGTGATTTTCGCGCAGCCGCCATCATTATGACACTGTTGTATGTTTGTAAACAGAAAAGCACGTGGTGCTTGTCTGTTTTCATTCGTCCTTTTTACTGCTGTTGCGCGAATCACGCACGTCACACAGAAGTGCTTCCGTGTGCTGCGCGTGATTTACACGCACCCATTGACTTCAATGGGTGCGTGATGCGCGAACAACGCACAAATATCGGACATGTCGTTAGTTTTACGCAGCGGACTCACACTGCGTGAAACTCACGGACAGTCTGCACGGCCCCATAGACTAAAATAGGTCCGTGCGGGGCGCGTGAAAATCACACGCGGTGCACGGACGTATTACACGTTCGTCTAAATAAGCCCTAAAGATGATACATGATAAACATCAGACTCAACCAGTTCCCACAAATAACAATTTAAAAAAGTTTTTTTTCTTTTTCGGAAATATCTTATTAAAAACTAAGATGGCGGATGACATGGCTTAACTGATGACAAGTTGTTTTTTCCCTAGTGTACAGCTTAATAGTAATTTAAGACATCATGGTGACTTTCTAGCAATGAAAGAAGGGATACAGAGACATAAGAGTTCTTAAAGCACACGTTGCTCTTAATATTATATTAATATTCTTGT
Source organism: Rhinoderma darwinii (assembly GCF_050947455.1). Classification (NCBI taxonomy): domain Eukaryota; kingdom Metazoa; phylum Chordata; class Amphibia; order Anura; family Rhinodermatidae; genus Rhinoderma; species Rhinoderma darwinii. Next base: position 56,868,525 of record NC_134697.1, on the reverse strand, counting down.
AAGAGCTTTACGCCAAGGCTGCCTGTCCCTGTACTGGATACGAAAGCCTTTATTTGGCTGGGAACATGAACATTTGGACAGTTATCACACAACCTGTAGCATGGACCCTGAGAGGTCTGGCTGCAATATTTAACATTTTTGCGTTTTGGGTATTTTTTATTTCTGTATAATTTTTTGGTACATAAAATGTAGCGTTTAATTCATATTTATTTTTATTTTAAAGCAGGATGTGCAAAACATTTATTCCACCATTGATTTTTCAGTGTTTTTGATTTAAATTAAGTTTGCAATTTATTATATACGTTGTAAGGGTTAAGGGTATATATTATATATGTATTTTTATGTACTATTTTTACTAAAAATAGTTGTTTATTGTTTTTTTTTTTTCATATGTGTGTTTTTTTTATAATAAATTATTTGTTTAAACTTAGTTCTTTTTTTGGCCCACAAGGACTTTTTTCATTATAATGCATTTAAATACCTATGTATTCCAATGCATTACTGCCTGTGCATGTGAAATGCTGTTAGGGCATACCTCAGAACTGCCCTGTTGGCTTTTGTTGGGCCCAGGGTTGTCCCTTAAAACCATCAGCCCTGGTGATCGCCATCGCTGACGATCAGATACAATAGATATACCCCTCCCTTCTGATTCCGCTGTTGATTGAGGCATCACAAGGGTTAACAGCCGGGATCAGAGTAGTCTCCAATTCCGGCCTTTGCCGCTGGGTCCATCACAGCCGATCCCAGCTCCCATTCCCCGCAGGGGGTCACACAGACAAACACTGTAACCTTTCGATCACAGCACTGTAGATGTACATCACTGGGCAACAAGATCTGGCTCCCTGCGCTGTAAATTTGCAGCGCATGTCACTAAGGGGTTAAGTCATGAGCATAACTACCAGTGTAGCAGCTGCTTATCGGCCCAGCAACTGAGGGAGCCACAATCACAGTTAAAGGAAGAAAGAATGAGAAGAAGGTAAAGGGGCTGTAAGAGATTAGGAAAAATGGTCCGCTTTTTGCCCAAAACAGCGCCACTCTTGTCCAGGTGCTTTGCCTGTTATTGCAGCTCAGTCCCATTAAAGACAGACGAAATGTAGGGCGATTAGAGGTCAGTGAAGAGAAGGGAAGATTTAAGGGCTGGAGAAAAGACTACTATTTAGCAACTGTCCATCATTAGCTGCTGAGGGTGGTTATAGTGGAATAAGGGCCCTTTTCCAAACTTTTCTCCTGTGGTCAGTCGCACCTATGCCTTAAATGCTAAACATTTTAGCCAAACCCGCCGATGTAGGTGGGATCAGTCATCTATTCAATGTATATGGCAGTCCCCTGACTTTCTCCAACAGTTGATTTCAGGGGAAAGAAAGTTTGGGTATGTTGGATTTCAACATGCCTTATCCTTTGTACCTGTGGGAGATAAGCCGCTGCCAGAAGTGTCTAGCTGCGGCTTAGTCCCCTCTCCATATTGAATTTAACATGCACATTTGTATGCTTATGGTGAAGTTGGGAGGAAAAGCTATCGGCTGAATGAGCATTCAGCTGGCAGCTATCTAAAGTGTATGGCTAGTTTAATACTTTAATATGACATAGTATCAGTATATATTAGAAGCTGGTTTCACACGTGCATTACATTTTAAAGACATATATTCCTTTTGTTTAAGTGTTACTGTATGGCTAGAGCTACATGGCGACTTTGGCTGCATCACAGGTCGCACAACTGAAGATCGCTGTGTCGCACTGCCAACATCGCAGGTAGTGAAAGTGAATACAGTCTTTGCGACCCACAAGTTGCAGCGACACGACAGTTGCAAAAAGTCCAGCGGGTTTGGATTTCTTGCGACAGGTGTCGCGGAAACTGGTGATTAGCAAAGCGACTTCATTCAGTTTCATTACCTGTGATTAAGCATGTCACAGCGATCTTTGTCCGTGCGAACCGTGTTGCGGCCAAAGTCACCATGTAGCCCTAGCCTATATGGTGTTATTTACTATACATGTCATTCAATGTAAACATTTTAACTGTTGCAGCAGATTTAGGGTTCATTCAGACGAGTGGGTATCACGTCCGTGTGACGGCCGTTAAAAACAAAGGCCGTCACATGGACTCATGTATTTTAATGGGGCCGTTCACACGGCCATTGTTTCAACGGAGCGTGTGAAGGGTCCGTGAAAAAATAGGACATGTCTTATATTACTGCGTGTCACACAGCCCTTTATAGACTCTATTCTTTGGGGGATCCGTGACAACGCTTCCCGCACGTCCATTTTTCACGTCCGAGTTTGCCGACGCTCGTCTGAATGTAGCCTTAGACTTTTTACCATTTATGCCTATATACAAACCCATCTTTGAGAAATCTTCATCCACAAGGCTGATACTAGATCCCACCCTTCAAGGAATTGTATTTTGAGTGGATTATCACACCAAGCTATTGTCAGAAGACTTTCACACCTTGCAGCTGTCCATAGACATTAGATATTTGTCTACCAACAATCTACTGTCTATGAAGTCTGGCTCTGCACGTGCACATTTGGCCAAACAAGGGTGTCTATAGACATTAGAGGAAGCTCTTCTAAACCCGCTGATATCAGCAGGACTGGCCGACTATCTAATGTATATGGGGATGTCTCCACCCACTCCTGATGGCAGATGTCGGTGAAAAGAAGAAACGGTATGTTGGATTTCCACATACTAATCCTTTGTTCACTCAAGAGATAAGAGGGGTCTGACAGAGACTTATTTCCCTCTCCCCATTGAATAGGGGATTCGGGGGGAATAGCTGTCAGTTGATCTTGAACTGCCGAGAAGCTGTTTTTATCAAATTATATACCGCATTACCACATAAAAGCCAGTTGCATCAGTGATGTAGACAGGGAAAGGTACCTAGTGCATGTAGATACCAATTATGTTCAGTAGACCCTCATACTCATTCTAGTTATTTTAGAGGGTATTAGATGGCAGTAGTACCCTACCACTACTATTATTAGTATACCATACACAGTGGAATGTAATATTTTTTTCAGCTGAAGCTTAGTCTTATGCAAATGAAAGGAAATAAGTGTGTCACCATGTCACCTAAGGGGACATATGGCTCATGCTTAACTAGATATACAGCGAGTGGGACAAACATAGAGTTTCCAGACATCAATTAGATTTCTGATATTACACAAGGTACCTACATTTTTTTCACTGCTAGAATATTTCTTGTTAAATTTGAGGTTTAAGGGTTTTAATACATTGACCATTGTAAAGGATCTGCCAGGCACAACTTCTGTGTATACTCCCATAGGTAATCAGTCTGCACCTGAGTCTATGTCTCTGAGACTGACTCCATCTTCCACCACTCAGGATGGCAGGCTTAGGAGTGGGAGAGCCTATCGCAGCCTGGCCAGACGGAGCTAGCTCCCGCCCTCTGTCTATTTATACCTGCCTTTCCTGTTCCTCCTTTGCTTGTGATTCTTCTCGTGTGGTTTTCTGGCCCAGCTACAGCTTCTAACTATTTGATCCTGCTCCATACTGACCCTGGCTTACTGACTACTCTCCTGCTCTGCGTTTGGTACCTCGTGCACTCCTGGTTTGACTCGGCTCGTTCACCACTCTTGTTGCTCACAGTGTTGCCATGGGCAACTGCCCCTTTCCCTTTGCTTTGTGTTCCCTTGTCTGTTTGTCTCGTGCACTTACTGAGCGTAGGGACCGCCGCCCAGTTGTACCCCGTCGCCTAGGGCGGGTCGTTGCAAGTAGGCAGGGACAGAGTGGCGGGTAGATTAGGGCTCACTTGTCCGTTTCCCTACCCCCGTCATTACAACCATACTAATCAATACCCAGAGGGCTGTAGATTACAAGGCTAACTGATATTAATGAGGATGTCCCACCATTAAATATCATATTCATTGAATAGATCATAAAAAATTAACAATGATTGCCATTTACATGCTGTTAGAAAAACCGATCCAATAAACCGTTACCACACTTACTTACATAGTATGTCACCACCAGGTGTTAAAAGTATATAGCAATGTGCACGTTCACCTACTGAGCTGAGTGCTGGAGGACACCCATGCTAAGTTATTATCCCCACAGGCAGGTTTCTTGCATAGTGATCCTTTGTTCACTTCGGAGTAGCCAATAGAAATAGCTTTCCTCCCTGCTTGTCAGGGAAGGAGCAGAGCCTCTACAGTAGCATGTCAGTATAGCTGAGAAAACGGCTTATTCTCAGCTTATTGGGATTGTAAAAATCTGCACTTTGATAGCACTTATGAACCTTGTACATGGCCACTCAGTCTTTATTGCTTTATTTCCTTATATTTGAATTTAATTTAATTTTAAAAAAATGTAATAGAATTTTTTAATTTAAAGACAGAAGGGACTATATGTCAGCTGCCAGAAGGGGGAAGGAGACTGATTCTGCTCAGAGCTCAAGAACCACAGATTTACGGCAGCACCAAGGGGGACACAGGGAAGCAAAAAAAAGATAAAGTGGTATTTTTAGATGCTAGAAAAACGGCAAATTACTTTAAAATCACTATTAACAGTATTTTTAGACTCTTAATAAAAAAAAAAAATCATGTGAGAATCTCGTTAAGTAACAAAGATGGAGTGGTAGGGAAATAAGATCACATAAAGCCAACAGGAAATTGTTCTGAACTACCAAGGCACGCGGCCTGTTATGAAGGGTAAATGTGCCTTCAAATCAGATCATTACACATCAAAGTCATCCACAGAAGTGATCTGTTGAAAGTGATTAATTTGCAGTAGAAATATTTATCATAACCATAAATTACATTAATATGTCAAATTACCAGGCTCTTCTTTTGCTTTTTGCGATATGGACACAGGATTTTGATATGATATAACAAATTGAAGGTGTTGCTTATAACAAAGTACGACCAGTGTAGTAATTAATAGCTCTAATTAATTAAATCAAAATTTACGAGTGGTCTTACTGAAACAACAGGACATGATTGTCATGATGTGGCATGGTGTAAAAATCACGCAAGGCCAGCCTTGGCATCCAGAGAATACATGTACATTGACATCCCCCCACTATGTCACCATACAGAACCTACACAGCACCCCAGTTGTGTGACAGTACCTTCTATCTCTCAAATCTTCCAATGGCAACAGAGCTTGTCTGTCTAAAATGGTAGGTCACCCCTTTATATTTTTCTTCTGGTGGTTGAAATTGTATGTAGGTGAAATGTATACTGTCTAAGATGGAAAGACAACTGTGTGCACTGCTAAAATCTGTCTCCAATGATGGTTCTGTTGAAATTATTAATAACATGTCTGGAAATCTTTTTTTCCCCAGATGTCTGACATTTTTTTCATATTTAAAGTGTATGACTATGTCATTGTGGATAAACCTTAGACAAAAGAATATAACCAGTTTAATGTTTGACATCTGTTGCTTACTTTATTTGCTCAAACTGTACATTTCTATTAGTATTACCAGTGGTAGTAGTTGTAGCAGCAGTTTAATGTACTAGTGAATGAGAATTGCTTTATACAATGCACCATTTCTATCTACTACGCATGGTATTTACATTTCATATCGCTGAGAATTACAGTAAAGTTCACTCAATACTTTTTATGTTTTGCAATTCTTATACACTTTTTCTTTTTCTTTTTTTTTTATGATAGAAATCGGCACAGATTTTAGACAGGTGAGACAGATATATCTTACTGTTCTTATTTTTCCTATCAAAAAGAAAACCGTAAGACTATAAAAGTTCAGTGGTAAATCCCTCCCTCCGTACTAAAAAGCATAGTACATAAATCAGATCTTTTGACTTTCTACACCAGAACCCGGCTACCACTCTTGACAAACAATAGTCTTGACTTCCATTGTATAAGTTAGTGAGTGTCATCTGTCAACATTACCAGAAAAATACAATAAAATCACTTTATTCTCAAATCTGGTCTTGTAAAGTTGCCCAGGTACATTAGATAAAATTCGGCCAAACCCTCTGTTTTCGACAGAATCGTCCTACAATCGAATGTGCATGGTTCTCTCCCGACCATCCCTTAATGGCAGATGTCGGGGAAAGAAGGTTTATTATTCCTCTCTCACCAATTTAATAAACATTATGCATATGGAGGAGCCCGAAGAAATAATGGACAGTTATTTAATGTATATGTCAACCTTATGACCCCAGATCATGTTCTGTGGCAGAAATAAGAGAGAGGCAAATACAATTTCAGAAGTCAGATTAAAGGAGTGTGTGTGTGTGTGTGTGTGTGTGTGTGTGTGTGTGTGTGTGTGTGTGTGTGCGCGTGTGTCAAAAGCACAACTCCTGTTTTTTGTTTTTTTACCAGGAACTGCATTTGAAAATAACCCATTTTAAAGAATCTATCTATCTATCTATCTATCTAATATCTATCTATCTCATATCTATCTATCTATCTACAGTATATCATGTATCTCATATCTATCTATCTACCTATCTCATATCTATCTATCTATCTCATATCTATCTATCATCTCATATCTATCTATCTATCTATCTAATATCTATCTATCTATCTAATATCTATCTATCTATCTATCTATCTATCTATCTATCTATCTATCTATCTATCTATCTATCTCATATCTATCTATCTATCTATCTATCTATCTATCTATCTATCTATCTATCTATCTATCTATCTATCTATCTATCTATCTACAGTATATCATGTATCTCATATCTATCTATCTACCTATCTATCTATCTATCTATCTATCTATCTATCTATCTATCTATCTATCTATCTATCTATCTATCTATCTATCTATCTATCTATCTATCTATCTATCATCATCTCATATCTACCTATCTCATATCTATCTATCTATCTATCTATCTATCTATCTATCTATCTATCTATCTATCTATCTATCTATCTATCTATCTATCTATCTATCTATCTATCTATCTCATATCTATATATCTCATATCTATCTATCTACCTATCTCATATCTATCTATCTATCTATCTATCTATCTATCTATCTATCTATCTATCTATCTATCTATCTATCTATCTATCTATCTATCTATCTATCTATCTATCTATCTCATATGTACCTATCTCATATCTATCTATCTATCTATCTATCTATCTATCTATCTATCTATCTATCTATCTATCTATCTATCTATCTATCTATCTATCTATCTATCTATCTATCTATCTATCTATCTATCTATCTATCGTATATCATGTATCTCATATCTATCTATCTATCTATCTATCTATCTATCTATCTATCTATCTATCTATCTATCTATCTATCTATCTATCTATCTATCTATCTATCTATCTCATATCTATTTATCTCATATCTATCTGTCTGTCTGTCTGTCTGTCTGTCTATCTACATTCTTCCCTTAAGAATTTGCCTATTTAATTTAACTACTTCTAAAAATAAAATTCACAAACTAACACACAGCTAGGATGGTCTTGGACGACATCTCAGGAAAGCATAAGTTCTTAGCCAAAAATATTTTCAGGAAATGTTACGTTCCCAGATATACTCAGATTTGCTGAGCATGTGCAGATTTTTCAGAGCCTCTCCAATTACCAAGAGCCACAGGAAAAACCCCAAAGAAATGAGGTAATGGTACAACGTCTCTAGGGAGAAAAGCTACGCTTCACACTAGTGCTGTTTTAAGCAACTTCTCAAAAAAGTAACAATAGCATCTCGATACAAATAACATATCTGTATGTGTCACATAAAAGAATGCATAATTTAGCATAGTTTATCCAACTGTAGACACTCTTTGGGTATGAGGACCCTTATTTCAATCAAATTCCTTTACATGCGTTGAATATAAATGAGCCAGCTTAGCAGTATACTATTGTCCTGAACTTTTATCTGAGCTTCCAATCTGCTTAAAAATCACTAATCAAGAGCATGACCAGTAAACATTCAATATTTGGCTCCTGAATTCCCACCCTAATTGGTGTCTGGAGGAAATCCCCCTATTAACACTGTCAGCAGAAGCATTTAAGATAATGGATGAGGAACTTGGAGTTGGCAAAGCTTTGAAAGGAGGTCATTATTTACAATTAAAAGGGATGGCGTAAAAGTTAGACGAGCTGGGAACACCAAGTCTCAAACTAATAGACTAGTATGGAAAATGATGTGTAAGTAGAGTCAGCTGGCTTAAGTATTATTACATGTTACACACATCTGTATCACCACCATATAGTCCACCATCCTAATACAACCAACTGGGTCAATAACACATGAACATCTGTGCTCACCGGCACTCATCCCGTGTACAATTCAATTATATATTAATGCACAGACTTTATTTAATTATGGATAATTAATAACTTAACCCAAAGAGCTGACAATCATCCATACAGAGAATGGCGGTACTTCTGAATATTAATAAGAGAGTACTGAGCAGTAATATTTTCTTACCTTGGTTGTGAATGCTGCATGGTTGAGACTTGTTTATGCAACCGATGATAATTTGCCCTTTTAAAAAAGACACCCTAAGATAGAAATGACGGCCATTAGATCAAAGCATATACAAAGTGAAAGGCAACAGGTTGAGTGTAAGTGCAGACATACTAAGAGGGTAGCACATAGGCATTAAAGGGAAGTTAGCAGTGCAGGAGACTGTCTGAGTAGTTTGGCAAAAAAGATCAGACAGACCCACTCAGATAACAGACTGGGGGAGGCACAAAGAGTGCAATGATATAGGAGTAAGAGACAGTTACTTGTATATGCAGGACTGAGACAGGGGATTTCAAGAGGGAATCAACTCACAGCTATACAAAATCCAGATTATGATGGGGTAAGGGTTTCCTCGCTCCTTGATTCGGGGCAGCTTCTCTCCTGACTCTCCCCTCCTCAATACTGGGGTACCCCTTACTTCTTGTATTGTCTTCTCTAGCTGAATACAGATGTGCACAGAGAGGCGGGATCCTTCTTGCAGTTCTCTGCTCTCAGTCTGTACACGCTCCTCCCAGGAACACCATCACACTGGAATTAGGAGGTGGGGGGGGGGGGTTAACTGTGAAACCCCGGCTTGCATAGACACCCAGTCTCACTTCAAATACTGAGCTTGTTCTGCACTATGAATGCCCAGCCCTGCTGATGTTATCTTCTTTACATTACACGTAGTTTTACATAGTAGCAATTCTGCGTCACACAGCAACGTTATCTTCTCAGGATCTTAAACATTTTGGGTGATGTAGGTAAATTTTTACAGCTATATCTTACTTCCAAAACGCCCTAGTAATAACCAGGTTCACATATCACTTGTAAAAATAATTTTCTCTTGCATTTTCTCTTTTTAGTGAAGGTGCAATCGAATCTTAGAGAAGAGAAACAGATGACGTAATGTAGCATGACTGTGACGGTGTTAAAATACAACGGACTAATTGAATTCCACCTTAAAGTGGTTTTCCCAACATTTATGGCATATCCACGGCATATACCATAACAGCACTTGGACCTGTACTTATCTCCAGAACGGCGGTCACCGCACGAGAATGAATATACAGGTGGCTATATGACTCTCTCCATTCATTTCGATGGGAGTTACAGAAATAGCCAAGCTAGTGGGTTCCGTTGTTTTCAGATCTTCCATGTAAATGAACCCATAAGAGACAGACAATTTTTGTTTTTTAATTTCCGTTTCTCCATCGTCACTTTCCAAGAGCCATAACAGTTTTAGTTTTCAGCTGTATGAGGGCTTGTTTTCGGCGGGACAAGTTGCATTTTTTAATGGTACCATGTAATGTACTGGGAAATGTAAAAAAAATATTTGGTAGCGCATATCCGGTATACATGTACAGCGCATGACACTAAGAAGTTAATGAAGAGTACTGTGCAGCCACCACTCTATTCATTTTTTACCTTGATGTGGTGACTGGTGACGGATGTCATGGAGAGAAGTGCGGCATTTATCAGGCATTAAATCTCCACCATACTTTGACTTCTGCCTCTTCCCTGTTTGCAGAGCCTTTTTTCTATCTCTCGTTAACTTGGCTGATCGGATCGTGACAGAGTGGCTAAGGTTTACGCTCCGTTAACGCTGTTTGGTGGTGAGTCCTCCCAGTTGACAATTTATTAATGTATTAGCATTTTAGCCGCAGAAAATAACGGGCTGATGGCAGGGGAAAAGAGTCACGAAGAAAGATTTCAAAAAAGGCTCTGCAATCAGGGGAATGGCGTAGATTACACTTTTTTGGGAACATAACAGGTTCTCTTTAAGAAATGTTCAGTTAGACATGTCAGAAGATAGCACAAGGTGATATTGGGTGAACCTCAACCAATTCCTAAAAAGAAGGGTTCGTATTAAAAGGCCTTTCTGAGCTTGTTGGAGATTCTCATAACTTGTCCTTCACAGGGCTTTTTCAGATGTGCCACTCAGGGGTGTAGCTAGAGGGGGCTGGTGGGGCATTTCTCCAAAGTGCTGGGTGCCAAGGGGGTGCGCCACCAAACCACTCTGCCTTGGCCAGAGTATGAGAGAACTTTTTTCCCCGGGTGAAGGAATGCCAAGCAGTGACACTGATGCCACTGATTTTGTGTCTGTGCAGAGAGTTTTATCAAGTATTAGGGTATGTTCACCAAGGCCAGCATAGGTGCGGAACTTTGTTGTGTCAATGACATGTCAGATTATAGCTTAAGGTGGGATTCATATATAACTGTTATGTTATGTCTCTTTTTGAAAAACGTAACTTATTAACGCATCTGGATGTACAGTACATGTACAGCCTGGTGATCTTACTCATATAGTTTTGGTATTGTGCCCACGCAATCATCCGTGGGCAGGCAGCTGTGATTGACAGCAGCGCTCCCTCATTAACAGCTGAGATCTGAGAAACCAGTGTGCTGCCTCACTGTGAACCTACAGTAGATATCCAAGATTTACATTAATGTACAGACAGCTTGGGTATTTTGAAAGGACCCTAGGAGTGTCCTGTGATAACACCTTAAGCTGGCCACAGATTTTAATACAAGTCACACACTCCAGTTTTTGGAGGATCAGGAGCCTGAGAGTACCACAATAATAAACATAGGTTGCCGCTTCATGTGTCTGACTGCGACTTATCCCTCTCTCCCCATTAACATATACATGCACACTAGAAATCCAACGGGTATGGCCGGTTCTAGGTTTGCCCCTAACATTTGCCTGTGCATATGATTATGCACGGCTATAAAACTTAAAGTTTCAATTTAAAAGAAAAAAGTCACAAATAAACACAATAGACATGAAAAAAAAAACTTATTTGCAATAATCACAGAGAAAAATAAAACACCACAAAACTGCAAAGCTGGCATATACCCTAATGGCTCCATCACTGATACATACAGCTGGCAGCGGTAATAGTCGTGGATATTTCATGAAAAAGGGATATCCATTTCCAAGGTCTACTGTATGTCTGCAAGTGTGCGACTATCAATAGGGAAAGCACATATATTATCCAGTTTTAATTATATGGTTACATGCAGTGTATACCAAAAAATAGGGAACAATAACAACAATACAATGGTAATAAGAACTATTCCCTCTGCTTTTGTTTTGGAGCACAGGGTCACATTTCACGGACAATAATGTGATTTTAACCTTTTGTTATGCAGAAGTGTGTCAGCTCCATTGTACAACACTGCAAGGGACTACTATAAAGCATATTGAATTGACTAAAAGCCCTTTTACACGAGCCAATAATCGGGAAAACAACCACTCATATGTGTAAACAGGGCAACGATCAGCTGATGAATGAGCAAACACTCATTCATCGGCTGATCGTTTTGTTTATGCAGCAGTAAATATTATCTTGTCGGCAGCACATCTCCCTGTGTAAGGCCCCATGCACGCGACCGTAAAAAAAACTCCGTAATTGCGGACCTCAATATGGTCCACAATTACGGTCCGGCCCGGTTCTATTGGACGCGGACACCTTTCCGTACCGCTACGGATAGGTGTCTGTGCCGTAGAACCATGTTAGGAATTATGGAGCATGTCCTACTTTTCGATTTTTACGGGCCGTGCTCCCATACTTTGTATGGGAGCACGGCACGAAAATGCGGCAGTCGGCGGTCGGCTGTGCTCACAATCGCGGGCCGTGATTATGGGCACGGCCGTGTGCATGAGGCTTAAATAGGGAGATGTGCTGCCAACATGATGGAAATGCATGAGGACGAGCGATCATAGTAACGAGCGCTCATCCTTATTCATTACTGATCATTGCTTCTTGTGAAAGGAGCAAACAAACGCAGATCAACGAGCTGTCTTGTTGAACGGCGCTCGTTTTTATGGCCCATATTGGCCGACATAAAAAGGCCCCTTATTACATGCATGTTTCCCAACACCTAACCTATTGTATAATGCTAGTGGCTTGAGAAACTGGCACATTGTATAAAGAGAAATTAAGCAATTACATTGTAGTTCCCATGATGATAATTGCTGATCATGTTGGGTTCCAGCAGAGATCTGCTTGTTTTGTTCTCCAAAGTAGACAACTGCTTTAGACAGGGTTGGACTGGCCTACTAGAGTACCAGAGTATTCTACAATGGGCCTAGGTTCTGACACAATTATGGGCTTCAAAGGTCCAGCAGAAGACAACCCCATTTAAAGCTGATTTGGAGCCCAACATTTTCTACTACTGACAATTTTTATGGGTTGATCCACAAATAAGTGTCACGAAGCGGGTTAGTGGACCCACTAGGCCGTACCGCCGTAGTGGCAAGGCAGCTGGCCAAACCACAGGAAACCCCAGAAATACAATGTCCCGCACAAGGGTACCTGAATAGTCCAGATGGTGGCCGCAGCTCTGGCACAGATGAGATGGGTGCAGCGGATGGCGCCATACGTGGCGGATTACACAGGAGCCACAAGTTGCGCCAGACGTGGCGGATTCCTCCGGACGTGGCAGATGACACAGGACGTGGCAGATTCCTCTGGACATGGCAGATGACACAGGACGTGGCAGATTCCTCTGGACGTGGCAGATGACACAGGACGTGTCAGATTCCTCTGGACGTGGCAGATGACACAGGACGTAGCAGATTCCTCTGGACGTGGCAGATGACACAGGACGTGGCAGATTCCTCTGGACATGGCAGATTCCTCTGGACGTGGCACGACTTGATACTAAGGCAAAGCATGGGAAAACAGGAACGGGGAACAAGGCACGGGTAACAACAGGAACGGGAAACACTAAGGGACCATTTGCAAGACAGACTGGGAAAACTAACAACGCTCAGGCAAGGATTAGAAGGCCAGGGGCCTTCTTATAGACCAGGAAATCGTGGCAGTTGATGATGATGACGATTTCCTTATTGCACGCACTGGCCCTTTAAGGCCGGGCGCGAGCGTGCGCGTGCACCCTACGGGACACAGCCGAATGGAGCAGAAGTGAGCGCTGGTGTCTCCTAGGAGGGAGACGGGGACCAGCGCTCACAGATGCATGCCTGCGGGCGTCGGGAGGTGAGTGAACCCGACGGCCCGCGGCCATGGACGCTACAATAAGTGATTGCAATGCATTAATGATATAGCCAGTGTGAGCAATGAAAAAAATTACGATGTAATTAAAAGTGGACATGCACATGTTCTATACGGATTAATGGTACTCCCTCAAAACTGTTCCTTTTCTGAGCCTGCGGTCCACTAAAGGAACGATTATGAAGGAGTACCGTAGTCGACTGTGCTATTCATTCTGTCAAAACGACGGAACCCTTAAACAACAGTGACAAACGGAAACTATTTGCACCGGATTCGTCACCATTGAAATCAATGGTGATGCAAACGGAAACCTACGGTTTTCGTTTATTTCAGTTTGGATTCCATTCATGGGTTCCCCAGATGGAAAGCTCTGATGGAACCAATAAACGGAGTCCGAACGGAGATGTGAACGAGGCCTTACATCTAATTTCACCTGTATATATTTACCTAAGATAAGGTAAATATATACAGACCCAGAACCAAGCTCAGTACATAAATATACAGCCCCAGAACCAAGCTCAGTACATATATACAGTGCCAGAACCAAGCTTAGTACATAAATTCAGCCCCAGAACAAAGCTCAGTATATATATACAGCCCCAGAATCAAGCTCAGTACATAAATATACAGCCCCAGAATCAAGCTCAGTACGTAAATATACAGCTCCAGAACCAAGCTCAGCGTATAAATACAGCATCAGAACCAAGCTCAGTACATAAATACAACACCAGAACCAAGCTCAGTACATGTATACAGAACCAAGCTCAATACATAAAAAGAACACCAGAACCAAGCTCAGTACATAAATACAACACCAGAACAAAGCTCAGTGCATAAATACGGCACCAAAAGAAATCTCAGTATATATATATATATATATATATATATACAACCCCAGAACCAAGCTCAGTACATACAGTATATACAGCCCTAGAACCAAGCTCAGTACATAAATACAGCCCCAGAACCAAGTTCAGTACATATATACAGTCCCAGAACCAAGCTCCGTACATAAATATAGACCCAGAACAAAGCTCATTACATATATACAATGCCAGAAGCAAGCCCAGTACATAAATACAGCACCAGAACAAAGCTCAGTACATATACACTACCGTTCAAAAGTTTGGGGTCACCCAGACAATTTTGTGTTTTCCATGAAAACTCACACTTATATTTATCAAATGAGTTGCAAAATTACTAGAAAATATAGTCCAGACATTGACAAGGTTAGAAATAATGATTTTTATTTGAAATAATAATTTTCTCCTTCAAACTTTGCTTTCGTCAAAGAATGCTCCATTTGCAGAAATTACAGCATTGCAGACCTTTGGCATTCTAGCTGTTAATTTGCTGAGGTAATCAAGAGAAATTTCAACCCATGCTTCCAGAAGCCCCTCCCACAAGTTGGATTGGCTTGATGAGCACTTCTTGCGTACCATACGGTCAAGCTGCTCCCACAACAGCTCTATGGGGTTGAGATCAGGTGACTGCGCTGGCCACTCCATTACAGATAGAATACCAGCTGCCTGCTTCTTCCCTAAATAGTTCTTGCATAATTTGGAGGTGTGCTTTGGGTCATTGTCCTGTTGTAGGATGAAATTAGCTCCAATCAAGCGCTGTCCACAGGGTGTGGCATGGCGTTGCAAAATGGAGTGATAGCCTTCCTTATTCAAAATCCCTTTTACCTTGTACAAATCTCCCACTTTACCAGCACCAAAGCAACCCCAGACCATCACATTACCTCCACCATGCTTGAGAGATCGCGACAGGCACTCTTCCAGCATCTTTTCAGTTGTTCTGCGTCTCACAAATGTTTTCTGTGTGATCCAAACACCTCAAACTTCGATTCGTCTGTCCATAACACTTTTTTCCAATCTTCCTCTGTCCAATGTCTGTGTGCTTTTGCCCATATTAATCTTTTCCTTTTATTAGCCAGCCTCAGCTATGGCTTTTTCTTTGCCACTCTACCCTGAAGGCCAGCATCCCGGAGTCGCCTCTTCACTGTAGACGTTGACACTGGCGTTTTGCGGGTACTATTTAATGAAGCTGCCAGTTGAGGACCTGTGAGGCATCTATTTCTCAAACTAGAGACTCTAATGTACTTGTCTTGTTGCTCAGTTGTGCAGCGGGGCCTCCCACTTCTCTTTCTACTCTGGTTAGAGCCTGTTTGTGCTGTCCTCTAAAGGGAGCAGTACACACCGTTGTAGGAAATCTTCCGTTTCTTGGCAATCTCTCGCATGGAATAGCCTTCATTTCTAAGAACAAGAATGGACTGTCGAGTTTCACATGACAGCTCTTTTTTTCTAGCCATTTTGAGAGTTTAATCGAACCCACAAGTGTAATGCTCCAGATTCTGAACTAGCTCAAAGGAAGGTCAGTTTTATAGCTCCTCTAAAGAGCAAAACTGTTTACAGCGGTGCTAACATAATTGCACAAGGGTTTTCAAGTGTTTTCTAATCATCCATTAGCCTTCTAACACAGTTAGCAAACCTAATGTACCATTAGAACACTGGAGTGATGGTTGCTGGAAATGGGCCTCTATACACCTATGTAGATATTGGATTAAAAACCAGACGTTTGCAGCTAGAATAGTCATTTAGCACATTAACAATGTATAGAGTGTATTTCTGATTAATTTAATGTTATCTTCATTGAAAAAAACTGTGCTTTTCTTTTAAAAATAAGGAAATTTCTAAGTGACCCTAAACTTTTGAACGGTAGTGTATACAATACCAGCACAATTACAGCTCAGTACAGAGATTATTTGCAAATTCAGTTTATTAACCCCTGCCAAATAACTTTTCACAACATAAAACGACAGCTCCCAGTATAGTCTGAACAATGGTAAGGATATGCTGGGAGTTGCTGTTTCACAAAAAATAATTACTACTGTTGTGTCCACGGTCGTTGACCGCCGGCACATCCAACCTACTGGAAGCCGCAACCGAAAATCACTCTTCATGCCGGCGTCTCCCTCCCCAGAGATGCAGGCACATGCGGCTGCAACCTCCACACTGTATACCTGTATGGTGCGCGTACGCACGCTCATTCCCGGCCTTAAAAGGCCAGTGGATGCACCAGTTTTTAGTTCCCCGGCCAATCCCTAATACATCCTGGACTATAAAAAGGGCTCTCCCCTTCCTCTCCTGGTCTGAGCGTTGTTGTGTCTACCTATGTTCATTAGCAAATGGTCCCTTAGTTGTTTCCTGTTCCCAGTGTTCCCGTATCCTGTTATTGTGATTGTTCCTGAGCGAAGTCTAGTGTTGGAGTCGACTTCATCCTCTGTGCCACGTCTCATCTGCCACGCCAAGTGTCATCTGCCATGCCAAGTGTCATCTCTGCCGTGTAGTCTGCTATGCCATAGTGTCTGCTACACAACGTGTCTGTCAGAAACTTCTATACATGTACTCCAGTTCTAAAGACTGTTATTGACTTTTGTATGGCCAGCTGCTACTCCGCAACGGCAGAGCGGCCTAGTGGGTCCACATACCCCAAAATCGTGACAACTACCATCCGTCATCTCGCTGCAGATCATACAGTGACTACAGTACTCATCAGTCACAGGGAGAATAAACATTTACATTGAATGACTCACAGGTGGCATCTCAGATTCTTTTTCGTTCTTTTTCTCTTTTCTTCTCCATCCAGTCCAGACCTCTATGATGACTTCTCCTGGCCATGGCTCATTTCTGCAGAGTTTGCCTCTCAGATGTCTCCAGCTCCTCACTTTTCTAACATTTCCGCACCTATAAACGAAGATAAAATTCTCATGGTGCCACACATTACGCCCCTAAATATAATAGTATCACACACTGCACCCCTGAATACAATAGTACTATACACTGTGCCCTGAATATAATAGCACCATACTCTGTCCCAATTAATTAAATTGTGTCAAACACTGTAAAGTAAAACACCACACACACACAGACAATGCCCCTATAGATAGTGCCAGTCACAACACCCTCAGTAGATAGCGCCAGTCACAATGCCCCCTGTAGATGGCGCCAGTCACAATGCCCCCTGTGGATAGCCCCAGTCACACTGCCCCCTGTAGATAGCCCCAGTCACAATGCCCCCTGTAGATAGCGCCACTCACAATGCCCCCTGTAGATAGCGCCAGTCACAATGTCCCCTGTAGATAGCGCCAGTCACAATGTGCCCTGTAGATAGCTCCAGTCATAATGAACACCCTCTACATATTGCCCAGTGTAGATAACACCCCCTGTATATAGCGCCCCCTGTAGATATTGGCCCCTGTAGCTATTGCTCCCTGTAGATAGCGTCCCCTTTAGGTATTGCCCCCCAACGCTGCCCAGAGAACAAAGAAAAAACATTATCACATGTCCCCGTTCCCGCGCCGTCCTCCAGCGACACAGGACTGGTCAGAGACCAGGCGGCATCATCCAGAATAATGGCGCAGTCGGTGTGATGACATTATCGCCTCAACTGCGTCATTAGTAAATTGCCGAATGGGAGGAAGGGAACGGATAGTTCCCTGTCTCGCCAGCGCTAAAGTAAGCAATTGTATCCTTGCTCTAAGGACGCAAACACAATTGGATGAGATGAGAGGTCCCACTTCACCTCGGTTCCCTGAACCGGATGTAATTTTAACAGCCGATACGGGAGAACCGGGGTAAACTGGGCCACCTTTCAGCCTCGGGCACTGGGCACTTGCCCAGATTGCCCTCATTATAATCCGCCCCTGGCATCCTGCAAAGTATGATGTACTTTTACAGCTGCTGAAACGATAGATTTCAGCTTTGGTAATTAAAAACATTGACTAGTAAATCTTAAATCCAGAGGATGACTTAATATAAAATCCATCTTGTGAAAAGAGCAGCTAATATCACCGACAAATATCAATATATATATATATGTTTCTGGAGTTTCTGAGAACTGGAGATAACTGAGATTAAGTAGTGATCATGAGACAGACATTGTTCTGGACTTCCTTTCAATAATCTTATTAAAGAAAATTACAGTCGGCCTAAAGACTGAAATAGCTGATAACGGAATAATAGATTGTAATTATCTGTACAGCATATGAAGATAATATTTATCTTAGATGGAGTGTAATGTATAGTGTAATGTTGAGTGTATAGGGTAAATTCCACAGTAAATCTACAGCACAATACCTGGCATGTAGATTCTGGTGCGGAATCATCACATATTAACTGCAGATTTGCAGCAGAATTCTGGCCAGATTTCTTCTGCCAAGTTTGAACTCTTAAGGGGGTTTTACACTGGGTGATTATCGTGTAGATGAGCCTTCATATAACGTTCGTTGCTGATAATTGTTCTGTGTAAACAGGGGCAGCGATCAGCAGATGAACGAGCAAACGCCCCATCATCTGCTGCTCGTATCAATTTAAAAAAGTTAAATATTATCGTTGTCGGCAGCACATCTCTCTGTGTAAATAGGGAGATGCACTGCCGACATGATAATAATGTATGGGGACGAGCGATCGGAGTAACGACCGCTCAACCCCATCCATAGATCCGTGTGACAGGAGCGAACGAGCGCGTCGATCGACGCTCGCTGCACCGGCCGAGTGTCGGCCGGTGTAAAATGCCCTTTAGATTGACTAGTGTAGGAACCCTATTCTTGTGACACCACAGCAGAGCAGAGAGTATATTTTTCTTTTCCTCAGTCAAATATAAAGTCTTTATTTGGGTGTCCTATTATGTATGCCAAAGTTACATGATTGAATGACCATATATAGTATAAGAAGATCACCATTTTATATGCTGAATTTAATAAGGTTGGTTCTTCTGAGGTTTCCCAGCTGTGGTAGCATCGCCCTTTTTATTGTGAGATACAGGTTGAGCATCTTCTGCAGACAGCTGGAAAGGGACAAATGACTGTAAATATCAGTGTCTGTTTTTTTGGCATTAGAATCTACACTAAGGAACACTCAAAACTGAATTGACTAGTTAAAAACTGACAAATTGGCATCCCAACTTGGCCCTTTAGTAATTTTTTTGTAGCCAGAGATCATATACCCCAACACAAGCAAATATATCTGACTTTAATTAACAGAAGTTGAGGAAATATATGTAGCAATATGTACTTCATGAATAAAAGTATGTGGTCACCTCTTGTAATTTGTGGGTTTGGTCATTTCAGTAACAGTTATTGCTAATAGTAAAATTACGAGTTACCGTGACCATTGCACATGTTCAATATTTCTTCATGAACAAGAAATTTCAGGCAAAATGTCAGAATTCTAATGATCATTGCATTACTTTGCCACTAGAAAGGCGTTCAGTGACATTCAATGTGGCACTCTCATAGGATGCCATCTTTGTAATAACTTAGTTTGTCAGATTATGTCAGGATTCAGAACTCCTGTGTTCCATTCAGTAGCTGTTCTCATTGTGCCATCAGGGATGATAGACAGCTCTACTGATGAATCTATTTTTCAGGTTTTCTTGATTCCTGCCTCTATTGATTTCTTGCTTTGAATGGTTTCACCCTTCTGGCTTACTATAAAAGCACTTCCTGATTGCCAGACTATTGAGCTACCTGCCTCTAGTCTGGTTCCTTGCTGCTTCCCTACAAACTGTTGGTGCTTATTTGTGTACCGAACTTGGATTGTTTCCTGACCACATCTCTGGCTCAAACTACAAACTGTTGCCGCTAATCGGTGTACCAAACTTAAATTGTTTCCATAACCACATCTCTGCCTCACGCTACAACCTGTTGCCACTTATCTGTGTACTGAACTTGGATTATTGCCTGACCACGTCTTTGCCTAAGGCTACATTCACACGAGAGTATCAGATTCACTTCGCGTGAAAAACCCGCGTGAATGTGGTCCGTTATGCGAGTGGCATGCGTTATTCATTCGTTATTCATTTTTAAAAAAAAATATTTTCAATTGAATTGATGTGTAAATCACGCACAGCACGCAGATCTGCATCCGTGTGCTGTGCGTGATTTTCATGCACCCATTGACTTCAGTGGGCGATAGGTGCGTGAAAAACAATATAGGACATGCAGTGAGTTTTACGCACAGCACACGGACGAGTTTTACGCTCGTCTAAATGAGCCATTACTCTACAAACTATTGCTTCTTATCTATGTACCGAACCCGGATTGCTTTCTGACCATGTCTCTGCCTCACACTACAAACTGTTGCCACTTATCTGTGTACCGAACTTAGATTACTTTCATAATTGGTCTTTGCCTTTATCTACAAACTATTGTCACTTATTTGTGTCCCGAACCCAGACTGTTATTTGACCACTCTTGCTATTATGACCCTCCTGCCTGATTGTTTTAGACACTGATCTCTGAATATGCTACAGAGCTTGTCCCGGTAGAGCTGTCCAAATTAACTATAATATTTGTGAAGTGGAAACCTCTTGTAGCAATGACAGTTCAGCCACAAAGTAGTAGGCCACACAATGTCATAGAATCTGTCAACAAGGGGTAAAGCACATAGAAAGGGAAAATCCTATGCCCCCATCTGCAACAACCACTACCAAGTTCAAATCTGCCTCTGAAAGCAGCATCTCCACAAGAATGTCAGGAACTCTTTGGACCAGGTTTCCATGGTTGAGCAGACACACACAGGCTTCATATATACAATTTCAGTGGTTTGGACAGTTTCTTAGAAAAACAAGGTCTATAAAAAAATTATCTGATTGTCCTGCACATCCCTGACTTTAGGCTATTTAAAAACCTTTGGGAAGAATTAGAATGTGACTCAAAAGCTTATAGAATGTGCCTGATCTCACTAACGATTTTGTTGCTGAATGGTCATGATCCCTCCCCATAGTCGTGTTGCATAACCCCAGTGTAAAGCTTTTCTAGAAAAGTGGAGCGTGTTACAGCAGCAATGGGGGGGACACAATTCTACTTTAATGTCCATGCTTTAGAAATGAGATATATAGCACAAGCACATATCAATGTGGTGTCTAGTCCCCATTCATTAGGTCATGTAGTGTATGTGTGGTTAGATTTTCTACCATGACCCCACTTTGTGAAAAACTGTACATAATAGAATTATTTGATTTAAAATGGTTAACACATTGCACCTTACATTTGAATCTTCAGTGGGAAGCACTGTAATTTGTAACAAATGTAATACAACTAATATAAGTGGCACATACTTCAATGATCTGATTCCTACGATAGCCAGAGAAAGAACTAACCGGACGGCACAATTTCACCAAGAACACCCCACCTTTGACTTCAGCAAAAAATTGAGTGTTTAACTGGCCCCAAAAATTAGGTGCCTCTAGCTAGTCCAGTGGATAATTCTCTGGATAATGTTTTAGCTGATTGGCAACAGCAAATAAAGTCTATTTAACCATACAGGGAAGGGTATAAAGTTGAAAAAATGAAGCAAGGTGCAGCAGTTCAGAAGTTGGCAATGGGAGTCAGGCAAAGACTGATGCAGGACAGGGCTGCGACATAACGTAGTCAGGAATCAAGGGGTCAGTAACGAAGACGTTGCAGAGCTGGGTATGCAGTTCAGTCGAGTCAGTTAGTAGAATAGTCAGACGAGCCAGAGTTCTGTAACGGACGATGTAGCAGAGTTGAGTATGAAGTACAATCAGGAGTCAAATTAAAAGTCAAACAAAATAAACAAGGTAAAAGAGCCCAGCTAGGCTATACACCTAAATAAATGGCACTGACACCAGTGTAGTAGGGATTTAAATATTGTGCTCTGTGTCCCTATTTGCTGGGCGACCAAGCTCTCAGCTGCATGGCATTGGTGCCTTCCCCACTGCAATACTTATTGCGGTTGAAGGGGAGAATTAGGTGATTTCTCACTGTCATGTGCGTATATTAATAGGTTTCTCCAGTTATAGAAAACTTCTGACATGTGATAAACATGTATTATATGTATAGAGAGCTGGACCCCTACCGATAGCTAGAACGAAAGGGCTTACATTACAGTCTTTGGCGTGTCTTCAAGTCTCCCAAATAAAGCCGACGTGGCACACTTCAATCCAGTGATCTGTGGGAACTTCTGACATGATTAAAATTATTTAGTAAAAAAACAAAACATAACTGTGGGTACATGCAAGAGACTTGACTAATTGACACACAAACACGCACGCACGCACACACACGCACACACACACACACACACACACACACAAAATTTACCATGCCAGAAGTATTTGGACAATGACACAATTTTCAGAATTTCGCCTTTGTACAACACTACAAGTTCATTTAAAACAAAGCATTGCAGATGTGATTTAAGTGGAGACTTTCAGCTTTAATTCAAGGGGATTGACAAAAATATTACATTACCGTTTAGGAATTACAGTTATTTTTTACATAGCGCCTCCATTTTCACAGGCTTAAAAGTAATTGGACTAACTAACATAATTATAAATATAAGGATTATTTTTAATAATCAATGACTGCCTGTAGTTTGGAACCCTTAGATATCACCAAATGCTGAGCTTCCTTCCTTGAGATACTTTGCTAGACCTTTGCTGCCGCCGCCTTTAGTTGCTTTGTGTTTGTGGATACTTCTGCCTTCAGTTATGTCTTCAGTAAGCGAAAAACATTCTCAAGCGGGTTTAGGTCACGTGACTGACTTGGCCATTGAAGAATATTCTTTTTTTTTTTTCCCTTGAGAAGCTCTTGGGTTGCTTTCGCGGTATGTCTTAGGTCCTTATCTATCTGTACTATGAAGTGCCTTCCTTTACATTTTTGCAGCATTTAAATAAAATTGAACAGAAAGTCTCGCTCTGTAAACTTCAGGATTTTCTCCTGCTACTTCTCTCTGCAGTAACATCATCAATAAACACCAGTAATCTAGTTCTAGTGGCAGCCATACATGCCCATGCCATAACACCGCCTCTACCATGCGTGACAGATGATGTGGTATGCTTCGGCATACTGTTCCCTATCCATCATTCTGGCACAAGTAAATCTTGGTTTTATCTGTCCCAAAAATCTTTTTCCATGACTGGGCGGCTTTTTTCCCTGATGTTTTCTAGCAAAGTTTAATCTGGCCTTTTAGGTTCTTGAGTGTTACCAGTGGTTTGCATCTTGAGGTAAAGTTTCTGCTATCTCTCTGATAGTTGTTCTGTTCTTTCAGCCTAATGATGGTCTCCTTCACGTGCATTGACAACTCTTTAAAGTGCATATTGAGAGTTCACATGAACAGCTACCTACTGCAAATTCAACACTTGGCATCAACTCTAGACCTTGTATCTCCTGAATGTGTCATGAAATAAGGTGGGAACCGACCACATCCGGCCATGAAACTTCTTATCAGTCAATTGTTCTATTACTTTTAAGCCTGTGAAAATGCAGGGACTATGTAAAATATGTTTGTAATTCCTAAACAGTTAATGCAATATTTTTGTTAAACCCCTTGAATTAAAGTTGAAAGTCTATACATCAATCTTGATGTCTTTGTTTCAGGTCCATTATGGTGATGTGCGGAGTAGAAATTAGGAAAATTGTGTCATTGTCCAAATATTTCTGGACTCTGAACTAATATATATAAACCAGCATTATTCTATGGGATTGGGTTCTTGCATTAACCCACATATATGTTTTGTGGGGTGACTTGTTGGATGGGACCATTTTTTGTGGTGTGTCCATGTTTTGAATGTATGTTATAAAGGATACATTATTCATCGTAATTTGGTTGTGTGTCTGTTGAATGTCTTCCCTCTATTCTTCTTTTTTCTAATCTATCTATAGTCATTTTTCATAACTGGAGATACACTTCAAGCAATAATTTTTGATTAAAAAAAATCAGAAAAAATTAGTAGGTTACGGAAAATCAGTGATTTATTAGGTGCAACAAAAACCGAGCAAGAGTTTTTAATGCTCCCACTTTCTGCCTTATGATAAAATGATCTAGTTTCTCTACCATCCAGCTTTACTCTCTTACCCCTTATTACATCTGGTAAAGTAAGTGCAAGGCAAGAATATAAAAAGGATGTTTACTGAATCTCATCCTTTTATTAGAGACGACTATGACTGATCCTGTCTTAATGTTCACAAAGATAACAATCGGAGCATGTCGCCAGTTATTGCAGATTTTTAAACACTGTTACCCAAATACAAAGACATTAAGTAATTAATGTTTATTGCACTAAGAAATGTAACATCGAATGTGTTTGGATGGAGACTCTGTGGTTTTAGTAGGTACTTGAATAAATAATATGATGGAAGTGACTGTGCGAAATAAGCTTGTATTTTACAGATCTATATTTACCACTTTTCACATTCCTTCCCTATCTGCAAACCACATACGTTTCCTTTCATCTTAAATGTAGTGTACCTTGAAGAATACAAGTCCGCAGACTGAAATTTTAACCCTTAAGTTTTCATGAAAATATATATGTATAAAAAGAGTCTGTACTGTGTACATAGGTTACAACTCTATATGAGTCACGTCACTAATTTTTAGTTCCCTGAACAATGAAGCTCAAATGTAACTGCAAGTCCGGTGACCATAAACAAAATTAAATCCATCGCAATATAATCAATATATTGAAATATTTTGCTGCATTGGATGTTTTAAAATGAACATGAACATATGAACAATATGGTACCATACGAACCTTTCTATGGATGCACAAACTCAAGTTCCATGTATATTTTATTCTGTATAATTCCATATGGTGTTCAGTACAGGTACTGTATGTTCCATATAATGGCACCTTAATGAGCAAGCCATTATTTTATGCACATGGACTACATAGAAAACTAAACCTGGGATATTTCTTTGGTATAACATGAGCACTGTATAAGGACCCATGCACACGACCGTGCCCTTAATTACGGTCCGTGATTACGGGCACAGCCGGCCGCGGACACAGCCGTCCACATTTGCGGGCTGTGCACCCATTATAAAGTATGGGAGCACCGTCCGTAAAAAAAAAAATAGGACATGTCCTATTTTTTACGGAAGGTGTCTACGGCACGGACACCTTCCCGTGTCAGCCATAGAAATGAATGCATCCGTAATTATGGACCATAATTACGGTCCGTAATTAAGGACAAAATCTATGGTCGTGTGCATGGAGTCTTATGGATCGTACCACGTGGAACTGGGACAGACCTGTAATGCAGTTGTGGCATGTGTCTTTAGATTGAATTTAGTGTTCAGGTGTTTGTGCAAGATCTCTCCATGAGAAATATTATATGAATTCCTTCAAGTAAAAACACTTTTCTACTAACTGAAGAAAAAACACTTCTGGTAGAATGTTAAATGTAGAACCCCATCCCCAAAATGTATATTCCTTGTAAAAGGAGTATTTACAGGATATGTCATAAATGCCTGATAGGTGCGGATGACGGTTTCTAACTCTGAGACCCTCACCTATCTGTGGAATGGAAGGCCCGTGACCCCCTTTACCAATTCTGTGTAGCTGCTTCCCCCTTTGCATGCAATGGAGTTGTATTTGTGTGTGCATGCAAGTTTATTCAATAGGGGAGAGGCTCTTTTTCCTTTGGAACTAAACCTGTTTTGGGCTAAAATCCGCACCTTGTGAACACACTTTTATATAGACTCTGTAGAGAATATATCAGGGACCACAACTATATGGACTACACATTTTGTTAACAAATATTGCATCTAAGAGCAGATATGTGTCCTCTTCATGAAAACCTGAATTTATGTTTTATTATAATCTCAAATTTAATCTATCCAACATTCCTATAGAATGTATTTTGGCCCTGGGTATCTATCACATAGGCTACGCATAGTTCACACATCGATGTAGACAATAATGGAGACAAAAACAGACATTACATTTTGCTGTAAATAACAATAAAATAGTGATGAACTGACAAAAGGAATTGAGGTAATCGAAGGAGACAATTATTTCACGGAGTGCACAAAAATCTTGCTTCATCTAGTTTGGGAGAAAGAATACTCTAAAAATAGTAGAAAAATACATATGGTGAATACAAATTCCTGGGCATTGCTAGTAGAGCTAAAGCTGGCCATACAATTTCTGATCGACTTGTCATTCACAGTTGAGCTATGAAGGTTGTTATTTTGGACGACAACGCCATAAGTTAAAACGACTGGTCTGGGTTATTGATGGGATGCCCCTGACAACAACCAAAAAAAATAAAAGCACAAAAAGGCTCTGACAGCAGAAAACTGCTTAAATCAGCCTTTTTGGCCATTCAAACTCAGTGTATGGTAAGCTTTAGGCCATAAATGTAACATATTATCATTAAAATATGTTCTTTTCAAATTTTGATTATTTAAATTTGAATTAAGGGAAAACTTGACACCTATTACAACCTTAAAATGGATTAACATAGACAGATTTTGTCTACCAGTCATGCCGATATCATGTGGAGGGTTGTTCAGAGCTGGTCATTGACACACACAAAGAGACTGAAGCAATAAAAAAACAATCCTATTCCATAATTGAGTCATCGGTCGGGTCACTATTGACATGCTACAGTTATTGTGATAATGACGATTGTCATACAAAAAATTAGTAAAGGGGGTTTTATACTGGCCAATTATTGGGCAGACAAGCGTTCATAAAACGCTCATTGCTGATACTTTCCCTGTGTAAACAAGGCAGCGATCAGCAGATGAACGAGTAAACGCTCTCTCATCTACTGATCGTATCGTTTTAAAATACTGAAATATTATCGTTGTCGGCAGCACATCTCCCTGTGTAAACAGGAAGACGCGCGGCCAACATGATAATAATGTATGGAGACGAGCGATCGGAGTAACGACCGCTCGTCCCCATCCATAGTTCCTTGTGACAGGAGCAAACGAGCGCCGATCAATGAGCTGTCTCGTTGATCGCCGCTCGTTGCACCTGCCAAAATTGGCCGCTGTAATAGGGCTCGAGTAGATCAGATACAATTTTCTGAGATAAGAAATATTTAAAATCAATCAATTATTTAAACAATAATTGATTAATATTGGTCTGAATGGTTCAATTGGAGCAAACGTTTGTAAACCCATTATTAGTTTTGGTCCCTGTATCACCATTTATTTCAGCGACCCCTAGAACAACAGAGAATTCTAACATTAGTTCCCAGCTTTTACAGCATTATTTTCTACCTGTCTCCCCATTGACTTCAAAATAAATAACAATGCATGATAAAACATACATCATTCCACTGAAAGCAATGGGGAAATGTATAAAAGCCTTGTAACCAATGACAACTAAAGCTGTTTTTCAAGAAGAAAAAAGAAACTGGATTGTCTACAAAGTTATAGTTTGTACACAACGTTAAAGAGACACTTGAGCATTTTTTTTTTTTTTTTTGGACATATAATGGTGTCTCACCAGCAATATTCTAGCAGTGTCATTTGCTTCTTCCCAGATCAATATCATCCAAACATTTTAAACCCTTTCATTATGGGCAGCTGTGCCATGTGATCCTTTGTCTCATCACCAGTCTAGAGCTTGCACCTCTATGTATACAGTGAGTCATTCTCACCTATGTGGAGGAGTTCCTGTGAATTAGAGGATTATATCAGCATCTGTCGAAACCCCCCCCCCTGACACCTCCCCTCCCCATCAAGCTTGCCATCCTTATTCCACTGTATCCCCCCCCCCCTCCCATGCGTAGAGTGCAGCTGAAGAGATAATTCCTGCCCTATCTAAGGGAGCAGGAGTGCAGTGATATAGTGAGTGAGTCCATACAATGATTCGCTGCAGAATTATAAAACTGACCCCTGACTCACGCTGTCAATATTATCTGTGAGTGCTGTGTGCAGAGACAAGTGTATTTCTATGACATGTTGCTTCAGCCTTTCTCCCCTGCCTCCTGCTTGTAAGAGCTGACAGGGAGAAACCAATCATAAGAAGAAGGCAAGGGAGACATGCTGAAGCTGCATCTCATAGGATAAACAGTAGACTCTGCAGTGTAATTTATGGGAGTTTTATATGACTGAGCTCCTTCCCTTGCTGTCCTTAGAGCAAGTGCAGTGTGATGAGACTCCGCCCCCTCTGCCTATGAAGAGCCAGAGGCAGAATGGGAAATGTAGGCTGCAGGGCTGCACAATAGACTGCATTAGGAGAAATGATTCAGAGGGGAAGAAGAAGTCAAAATGGTGGATGACCCATATATGGCACATTAACTAAAACCTGTATACACAAGGCATACA
This sequence comes from Rhinoderma darwinii, assembly GCF_050947455.1. Lineage (NCBI taxonomy): Eukaryota > Metazoa > Chordata > Amphibia > Anura > Rhinodermatidae > Rhinoderma > Rhinoderma darwinii. The sequence goes on along the minus strand of NC_134697.1, from coordinate 56,839,980 downwards.
AAACTGCCTTTACTTTATTCTTTAATAATAGCCTATGCCGCACTATACAGGCAAAAAATAATTTACTGGAGTCATTCATTAAGTTGGACAAAGACTGAGAAACATGATATGAGTTACCTCCCCTCAGTCCACCATAAGCATATAACATCTATGGGGAGAACTGAAATGAGCGGCTGCCAGTCACATCTGGTGCTGCTTATTTCAGGTGAAATATTAGCTACAGTTAAATTTGAACTCAACCTGCCTGATCCCTGTTTTCCCCTATGGTCAGATCTGCTGACAAAAATCTGTCTATGGCCTGCTTAAAGATCTATTGCTGTTTTTCTCTGTTTTTGGAGCAATAATTATGGAATTATATGAGAAATATATTCTGCACTCTGTGACTTTTATTTTCTTTCAGTAATTTAGAAGCTGTCCTGAATTGTATCTATTTATATTAACAAAATGGATGCTGATGAATATTGATTATAAGGACCACCCTTGTCCAGCCCTCTTAGAATACAGGATTTAGATTTTGATTGGTCAATCATGTGATCTCACATACTTTGATTGGTAGTCATGATTGGTCAGAGCCCTTATTGCAGCTCCAGCCTTTAGACTAATTTAGACACAAGCCGCCCCTTCAGACTCATACACTTCAAAGTGAAAGTTGTTATATAATGGCACAAAAGAACACAAAAAAAAATAAAAGATATAATTTGCCTGAATATATCATAAACTAATACTGATTACACCCTAAAAATTAGTGAGTACTACACTTTAATAGGTTGACAAGGCCTCTGAGGGAGGGCGAATTTTAATGAGGGGGAATTGTAGGACTGAAAGTTGTATGGTCCGTGGATGCAGGGATTAAATCTATTGTCTATACGACACTGTGGAGTATGTAGTGCAAGATAAGTAAAGATGCCAAATAAATAGTGACCATAGGACTAAGTAAGTAAGTGGCAAATTTTAAATACATTTATACATATATATGGTAACTTTGCGGAATTCTTGTAAAATGTTTATGTTACAAAAGGAAAAAAGCTATAAATGGCTTAGTCCTTCAGTTTGGGGGAATTACTTTGTTCATTATTTAGCTACAAAAAAAACATGGTTGCTTGCCTCCACTTTATACCACAGGTTTTTTTTTTGTCCTACTTTTAGTTCCTTTGTTCCTTAATAATTGAATTCTGCACACCCCATATGTTATCCAAGAATATACATGTGTAAGAAATTGATGCACTGCTGGAATATGTCTGGAGCCAAGAGTAAGGAAACATCTAAACAAAAGAGTGACGAGGGCTGAGTCCAGTCTTATAAATATATACATTACAGAAGTATGAGAAATTCAGTGTCATTTATTTCCTTGCAATGGGATCTATCCAGGAAGCTAACGTCCATTGTTTTTGTTAGAGCAGACACATTTGAATTTACATTTTGTGATGGCTTATATTTAAAATAAAAGTGAATCAGAAAAGACAGTAATAACAAATACTTCCAAAACACATAGGGGGCGATTTATTAGGACTGGTGTTCCACACGCCAGTCTTAAACTGAAGTTAGTTAAAGTAAAATGCCCCAAATATATTAAAAGGCGCACACCTTCTTATAAATTTGGCAAATTCTTAGACTGTCCTAAAGACAGAAAATAAAATCTACGACAGCTATGAACAGGCGTAAAATTTGCGCCATTTTTGTCTCTAGTAATAATAAATCTGTCGTAAAGTTGTTGGACATGCCTCCTCCTGGTTAACCCCATCCACTTTTATGGCCAAAATGTGCAACTTCTTTACGCCACAAAACTGGCATATATCACTTGATAAAATTTGCAAATCTTATGCAAAAAAAGAATGTTTAAATGGGTTATCCAGGCTTTTCGAGTAAAGACCATCGATGCATGATCTGTCTTTGTCTGACCCCCGAGACCCATGCCCATGTCAGTGTTTATTTCTTATCAAGCCTATTCAGCCTGCTCACTTGAATGGGCTGAGCTGCAGTACTAGGCACAGCCGCTGTAAAGGATCTGCCAGGCACAACTTCTGTGTATACGCCCATAGGTAATCAGTCTGCACCTGAGTCTATGTCTCTGAGACTGATTCCATCTTCCACCACTCAGGATGGCAGGCTTAGGAGTGGGAGAGCCTATCGCAGCCTGGCCAGACGGAGCTAGCTCCCGCCCTCTGTCTATTTATACCTGCCTTTCCTGGTCCTCCTTTGCTTGTGATTCTTCTCGTGTGGTTTCCTGGCCCAGCTACAGCTTCCTACTGTTTGATCCTGCTCCATACTGACCCTGGCTTACTGACTACTCTCCTGCTCTGCGTTTGGTACCTTGTGCACTCCTGGTTTGACTCGGCTCGTTCACCACTCTTGTTGCTCGCAGTGTTGCCGTGGGCAACTGCCCCATTTCCCTTTGCTTTGTGTTCCCTTGTCTGTTTGTCTCGTGCACTTACTGAGCGTAGGGACCACCGCCCTGTTGTACCCTGTCGCCTAGGGCGGGTCGTTGCAAGTAGGCAGGGACAGAGTGGCGGGTAGATTAGGGCTCACTTGTCCGTTTCCCTACCCCCAATCATTACATAATCATAAGCCCATATACCTAGTCTACCCTGGTCCCTGACACTACTATGGACCCCCTTGAGACCCTGGCCCAGCAAATGCAGGGTCTCTCCCTACAGGTCCAGGCCCTGGCTCAGAGGGTCAACCAGCCTGACGCTACCATGGTAGTGCCCCTCACCTCACCTCTTGAACCCCACCTCAAGTTGCCTGACCGGTTCTCAGGGGACCGGAGGACTTTTCTCTCCTTTCGGGAGAGTTGTAGGCTCTACTTTCGATTAAAGCCTCACTCTTTAGGTTCTGAGAGCCAGCGGGTGGGTATAATTATGTCCCAGCTCCAGGAAGGGCCCCAAGAGTGGGCCTTCTCCTTGGCTCCTGACGCCCCTGAACTTTCCTCCGTTGATCGTTTCTTTTCTGCTCTCGGACTCATTTATGACGAGACTGACAGGACTGCCTTTACCGAGAGTCAGCTGGTGACCTTACGTCAGGGTAAGAGACCTGTTGAGGAGTATTGTTCTGACTTTAGGAAGTGGTGCGTAGCTTCTCGGTGGAATGACCCTGCCTTAAGGTGCCAGTTTAGGTTGGGTCTGTCGAACGCCCTGAAAGACCTGCTAGTTAGCTATCCCTCTTCTGACTCCCTAGACCAGGTTATGGCTTTAGCGGTACGACTTGACCGACGTCTCAAGGAACGACAACTTGAACGTTTTTGTGTTTTCCCCTCTGACTCCCCCATGATGCCTCCCGAGGTCCCGTTGCTTCGCTCTTCCACGGAAGACTCGGAAGTACCTATGCAACTCGGGGCTTCCGTGTCCCCCCGTCAACGTAGGGAGTTGCTCAGGAAGAATGGTCTCTGTTTCTATTGTGGGGATGACAAGCATCAAGTGAACACCTGTCCTAGGCGTAAGAATAAGCAGCCGGAAAACGTCCGTGCCTAAGTGATCATCAGGGAGGTCACTTGGGCGCACAGGTATTTCCCGTAAATATGAAACGCAATAAAATCTTGCTTCCCTTTCAGGTCTCTTTTGGTGGTAGGTCTGCTACCGGCAGTGCCTTCGTGGATTCAGGGTCTTCTACTAATATCATGTCTGTGGAATTTGCTATGTCTCTAGCTATGCCTTTGATTGATTTGCCTAAACCTGTCCCGGTAGTGGGTATCGACTCCACTCCTCTTGCTAATGGTTATTTTACACAGCATACCCCTGTTTTTGAACTCCTTGTTGGCTCCATGCATTTGGAGCAGTGCTCTGTACTGTTGATGCAGGGGTTATCGTCCGATTTGGTTTTGGGCCTTCCCTGGTTGCAGTTGCATAATCCCACATTTGACTGGAATACTGGGGAGCTTACCAAGTGGGGTAATGAATGCTTGACGTCATGTTTTTCTGTTAATTCTATTTCTCCCCCTGAGGAGGTGAACACGCTACCTGAGTTTGTTCAGGACTTCGCTGATGTTTTCTCTAAGGAGGCCTCCGAAGTGTTACCTCCTCATAGAGAATACGATTGCGCTATCGAATTGGTACCATGAGCTAAGCTCCCTAAGGGTAGGATATTTAATCTTTCTTGTCCCGAACGTGAAGCCATGAGAGAGTATATCCAGGAATGCCTGGCCAAGGGTTACATTCGCCCCTCTACTTCTCCGGTAGGTGCTGGCTTCTTCTTCATAGGGAAGAAGGATGGTGGTCTTAGGCCATGCATTGACTACCGTAACTTGAATAAGGTCACTGTAAGGAACCAGTATCCCCTTCCTTTGATTCCTGATCTCTTTAATCAGGTTCAGGGGGCCCAATGGTTCTCTAAGTTTGATCTACGGGGGGCGTATAACCTTATCCGCATCAAAGAGGGGGATGAGTGGAAGACTGCGTTTAACACGCCCGAAGGTCATTTCGAATACCTCACCATGCCCTTTGGGTTGTGTAATGCTCCTGCGGTCTTCCAGAATTTCATAAATGAGATTTTAAGAGATTACCTGGGGGTATTTCTTGTAGTGTACCTTGATGACATACTGGTGTTTTCCAAGGACTGGTCCTCTCACATTGAGCATGTCAGGAAGGTGCTCCAGGTCCTTCGGGAAAACAAACTGTTTGCGAAAACCGAAAAATTTGTGTTTGGGGTACAGGAGATACCATTTTTGGGTCAAATCCTCACTCCTCATGAATTCCGCATGGACCCCGCCAAGGTCCAGGCTGTGGCGGAATGGGTCCAACCTGCCTCTCTGAAGGCGTTACAGTGTTTCTTGGGGTTCGCTAATTATTACAGGAGATTTATTGCTAACTTCTCGGTCATCGCTAAGCCTCTTACGGACCTCACTCGCAAAGGTGCTGATCTCCTCCACTGGCCTCTTGAGGCTGTCCAGGCTTTTAAGGTCATTAAGAGGTGCTTTATCTCGGCCCCGGTGCTGGTTCAGCCCAACCAAATGGAGCCATTTATCGTGGAGGTTGACGCATCCGAGGTGGGAGTAGGGGCTGTCTTGTCCCAGGGTACGAGGTCCCTCACCCATCTCCGTCCCTGTGCCTACTTCTCCAGGAAGTTTTCGCCTACTGAGAGTAACTATGATATTGGCAACCGCGAACTCTTAGCCATTAAATGGGCATTTGAAGAGTGGCGCCACTTCCTGGAGGGGGCTAGGCACCAGGTAACGGTCCTTACCGACCACAAGAATCTGGTTTTCCTAGAATCTGCCCGGAGGCTAAACCCGAGACAAGCTCGATGGGCGCTATTTTTTACCAGATTCAAATTTTTGGTTACTTATAGGGCTGGGTCTAAAATATTAAGGCCGATGCACTGTCGCGTAGCTTCATGGCCAGCCCTCCTTCGGAGGAAGATCCTGCTTGTATTTTGCCTCCTGGTATAATCATTTCTTCTATTGATTCTGATTTAGTCTCTGAAATTGCGGCTGGTCAAGGTTCAGCTCCCGGGAACCTTCCTGAGCACAAGCTGTTTGTTCCCCTGCAATACCGGCTAAGGGTACTTAGGGAAACAAAGACTTTTTGTGAAATACAAGGATTTCCTATAATAAACATGTCAGGAGAGGTGACACATTCTCTATAAATCTAGTGACTCACAGGTGACGAAGTCTCAGATTCTAGTATTTTTTTTTCTTCTCCATCTGGTCCGGACTTCATGACAACTTCTCCCGGCCATGACCCATTTCTGCAGAATTTGCCACTCAGATGCCTTCAACTCTTCACTTTTCCAACATTTCCACACCTATAAACGAAGATAAATTTATCATGGTGCCACACACTGTGCCCCTAAATGTAATAGCACCATACACTGCGCCCCTGACTATAATTGTGTCAAACACTGTAAAATAAAGCACGACATACACACAGCCCCTGTAGATAGAGCCACACACAGCATCTTGTAGATAACGCCACATACAGCCCCGTGTAGATACCGCAACACACAGCCCCTGTAGATAGCATCACACAGTCTCCCCTTGTAGATAGCGACACACACCCCCCCCTGTAGATAGAATCCCACATAGCCCCCTATAGATAGGGGGACACTGCCCCCCTGGAGATAGCTCCACACATAGCCCCTGTAGATAGTGCCACACACAGCCTCTGTAAATAGCACCACACACAGCCCCTGTAGATAGTGCCACACACAGCCCCCTGTAGATAGGACCACACACAGCCCCCTGTAGATAGCGCCACCCACAGCCCCCTGTAGATAGTGCCACACACAGCCCCCTGTAGATAGTGCCACACACAGCCCCTATAGATAACGCCACACACCCCCTGTAGATAGCGCCGCAGACACCTCCTGTAGATAGCGCCACCCCCCTGTAGATAGCATCACACACAGCCCCCTGTAGACAGCGCCACACCCCCCTGTAGATAGCATCACACACAGCCCCTTGTAGATAACGCCACACACAGCCACCCATAGATAGCATCACACACATCCCCCTGTAGATAGCATCACACCCCCCCCTTAGACATCGTCACACACACACCCCGTAGATAGCGCCACACACAAACCCTGTAGATAGCGTCACACACAGCCCCCAGAAGATAGCGCTACACACAGCCCCCTGTAGATAGCATCACACACATCCCCCTGTAGATACTGCCACCCACAGCCCCCTGTAGATAGCAACACACACAGCCCCCCATAGATAGCATCACACACATCCCCCATAGATAGCATCACACACATACCCCTGTGGATAGTGTCACACACACAGCCCCCTGTAGATAGCATCAAACACCTCCCTCTGTAGATAGCTCCACACACGTCCCCCTGTAGATAGCGCGACACACAGACCCCTGTAGATATAATCACATGCAGCCCCTGTAGATAGCACCACACACAGCCCCTGTAGATAGCACCACACACAGCCCCCTGTAGATAGCGCCACACAAAGCCCCCCTGTAGTTAGCGCCACAAACCCCCTGTAGACAGCGCCACACACACCCCTGTAGATCGCGCCACACACCTTCTGTAGATAGTGCCACACACCCCCTGTAGATAGTGCCACACAGCCCCTTTTAGATAGTGCCACACCCCCCCTGTAGTTAGCGCCACACACACCCCTTGAAGATAGCGCCACACACACCTCCCTGTAGATAGCTCCACCCACACCTCCCTGTAGATAGCGCCAACCATACCTCCCTGTAGATAGCGCCACACACCCCTGTAGATAGTGCCACACACACCCCCTGTAGATAGCGCTACACCCAGCCCGCCGTAGATAGAATCACACACAGCCCCCTGTAGATAGTGCCACACCCATCCCACTCTAGATAGCGCCACACACCCCTCTGTAGATAGCGCCACACACACCCCCTGAATATAGCGCCACACACACCCCCCTGTAGATGGCGACGCAGCCCCCCCTGTAGATAGAATCACACGCAGCCCCTGTAGATAGTTCCACACACAGCACCCTGCCCTGTAGATAGCTCCACACACAGCCCCCTGTAGACAGCATCCCACACACCTCCTGTAGATAGCGCCACACAGGCCCCTGTATATAGCGCCACACACAGCCACTGTAGATAGCGCCACACACATACCCCTTAGATAGTGCCACACAGCGCCTCCTCCCCTTGTATATAGTGCCACACAGCGCCTCCCCCTTGCATATAGTACTACGCCGCACCTCCCTCCCTTGTATATAGTGCCACACAGCGCCTTCCCCCCTTGTATATAGTGCCATACAAGCGCTCCCCCCTTTATATAGTGCCATGTAGCGCTCCACCCTTGTATATAGTGTCGCACAGCGCTACCCCCCTTGTATATAGTGCTACACTGCGCTCCCCCCTTCTATTGTATAGTGTCACACAGCACCCCCCTTCTTGTATATAGTGCCACACAGCGCTTCCCCCTTTTTGTATAAAGTGTCACACAGCGCTCCCCCTTCTTCTTGTATATAGTGTCACACGGCACTCCCCCCTTCTTGTATATAGTGTCACACAGTGCTCCCCCTTCTTGTATATAGTGTCACACAGCGCTTCCCCCCTTCTTGTATATAGTGCTACAAAGCGCTCCCCCTTCTTGTATATATTGTCACAAAGCGCTTCCCCCCTTCTTGTATATAGTTCTACATCGCTCCCCCCTTCTTGTATATAGTGTTACACAGTGCTCCCCTCCCCCAAAAAAATTTATTAAAAAAAATAAAATAGAAAATATTTCACTTACCATGCCCCGTTCCCACGACGGACGGAGTGCTACACATCCTGGCCTTTAAGGATTTAAAGGAGACATCCACCCAAAAACGAAGAAAATTATTATTTCGATTGAGTTTTAGTGTTTTACCACCCAATAACACTGCACTAACCAGGTTTGATGAGAAGATCAACCCCACCCCCACAACCTGAGAAGATTGTTAGACCCTGCCTTTTTTTTATAGAAGGAATGACAGGTCTGCGGCATAATTTTGTTTCCTGTCACTTCTGGTCATTGAATAATGCTCCCAGAAGAAATGAAGAGAAGTACAGAAGAGCTCATAGAAGGGAAGTATACCCACATTTAGCTTCAAAACAGTAGCATTGTTTAAGGCCCATGTACACGGTCCAATAATTCTCAGAACAAGTGTTTTAACGAATGTTCGATCCTGATCATAGGCCCGAGTAAACAGGGCAGCGATCATCCAACAAATGGGCAAATGTTCATTCGTCGTCTAATGACATCACTAGTGCTGCCTATAAATCATTGTTCTCAGCAGCACATATCCCCATGTTAATTATTGTACATCCCCATAGAGTAAAGCATGGGCCAGTGTAAAAGGGCCTTTGAACAAACGCTGATTGATGATATAACATGATATCAAAAGTACAGTTTGGGGGTCACCTAGGTAATAGTGACCACTGCATAATAATTTTTCATGTATCCTTTAATAAGATGTTTTCTAGAGAACATACAAAAAACACTAAACTTCAAAAAGGCCAATTTTCATGGGATAAGGGATGACCTTGAGGGCATAAACTGGCTCGTCTTTTCCTTACTAGTGCGCATGCGCCATCTCTAACTATGGACCTCCTAGCTGGTATAATCTCTGATAGGTCAATTTACATGTTCATTAAGTTAGTAAGGGGCTCGACCGCCGCTTATAATTACGATTGGCTAACTATACGGACACACCCTTGTGTTCGTCATTGCAAGTTTATAAAATAAGGGGATGTTTGCAGTGCGCCATCATTATCCCTGGAAACCCCTGCAGATGCTACATATGTATTGAAACATGTCGAGCGGGCTTACTATTTTTAATACAATGCTCAGCCGCTAGATACAATTGCCTCTATTAGTTAGTGGAGATTCAGCGTTCTGCAACCGCTGACTCCAATTGAATATACTGGTCTAGATTAAAATGGGCTATTGATAGCTACCTCGCAGGGAACTTGCCCAGGAATTCACCTTCTAGCAGCAGGCATTGCTCATTTTAATAATTGTTGTTCATCTATTTGCTTATTATAGCATTTAAAGTTTTATTTTTATTTTATTTTTTATCGATCATAGGTAGTTGGCAAATTAGGGCTACTTTTGCCTTCGGGCATTGTTGTTAGCAATTGTTTATGTACCCACCAACTACCAGGGTCTTTTGTGTTGTTTTGTTAGTAAACTGGGACAATGTCCTCAAAAATAAAAATACACAAACTAAATGGGACATTTTTAAAAGCCTCTTAAATAGGTCCTGTGAAAAATATATACCATAGGGGAATAAACAAGCTAGAAACAGGATGAAACTGATGTGGTTCAATAAAATAGTAAGTGGGGGCAATAAATGATAAAAAGAAAGTGTTCAAACTACTAAAGCAAGATGGTAGTGACGAGGCATTAAATAATTATAAAGAAAAAAATAAGTTGTGTAAAAGACAAATAATGGCAGCAAAGATTGAAACAGAGAGACTTCGCCAAAGAAAGTAGAAAGATTTTCAAATACATAAATAATAAGAAACTGAAAACTGAAAGTTTTAGCCCTCTCAAAAATAATCTGGGTGTAATGGTCGAGGAGGATGTATTTACACATGAAAAGCCAATGTCAGATGACATGATTAGGGATAAAGTAAATTCTCCATTAAATGTCTCCTGCTTAACCCAGCAAGAAATGCAGAGCCGCCTTAAAAACGCTAAAATCGACATATCATCGGGTACAGATGGTATTAACCCCGTGTTCTGCAGGAATTAAGTACCGTGATAGACAGACCCTTATTTCTGATATTTAAGGATTCTATCATGACTGGGTCTGTTCCCCAGGACTGGCTCATAGCAAATGTGGCGCCAATATTCAAAAACGGGGTATAAAAGTGAGCCGAAAACTATAGAGCTGTAAGTTTAACTTCCATTATGGGTAAAATATTTGATGGTTTTCTAAAAGATGCTATTCTCGAGTATCTCAATGCAAATAAACTGTTAAAGCAGCATCGGCATGGGTTTATGAGGGATCGGTCCTGTCAAACCAATCTGATTAGATTCTATGAGGAGGTAAATTCTAGACTGGACCTGGGTAAGGCTGTGGATGTGGCGTATTAGACTTTTCAAAGGCGTTTGATACTGTGCCGCATAAAAGGTTGGTATATAAAATGAAAATGCTGGGACTGGGGGAAAATATGTGTAATTGGGTTAACATTGGGCTCAGTGATAGAAAACAGAGGGTGGTTATTAATGGTACATCCTCAGAGTGGGTCACAGTTACCAGTGGGGTTCCAAATGGGTCAGTATTGGGCCCTCTTTTTGTTTTATATGTTTATTAATGACCTTGTTGAGGGTTTACAGAGTATAATTTCAGTATTTGCAGATGATACTAGGCTCTGTAAATTTATCAACACAGAGGAGAATAATGTAATAATACAGAGGGATTTGGGGAAGCTGGAGGTTTGGGCAGAGAAATGGCAAATAAAGTTTAATGTGCATAAATGTAAGGTTATGCACTTGGCAGAGGAAACAAATGTTACAATTATGCATTAAATGGTAAATCACTGGGTAAAACTACCACTGAAAAAGATTTGGGGATATTGGTGGATAGTACATTTACCTTTAGCAACCAGTGCCAGGCAGCTGCTGTCAAGGCAAATAAAATCATGGGATGCATCAAAAGAGGCGTAGATGCTCGTGACAAGAACGTAGTTTTCCCTCTATGTAAATCACTAGTCAGACCACATATGGAATATTGTGTACAATTTTGGGAGCCTGTGTATAAGAAGGACATGGCTGAACTAGAACGGGTGCAAGGAAGGACGACCAAGGTAATTAAGGGAATGGGCGGATTGCAGTACCAAGAAAGGTTATCAAACCTGGGGCTATTCAGTTTAGAAAAAATACAGCTTAGGGGTGATCTAAAGACAAGGGGGCATTCTCTACGTCTAGAGGAAAAAAGGTTTCACCATCACCACAGGATGTTGTGATGGTTGATTCTTTGAACAATTTCAAGAAGGTTCTTGATGCCTTTCTTGAAAAATATAATATTACAGGTTATGAGTACTATATGCTGGAGATGGGATGTTGATCCAGGGATTTATTCTGGTTGCCATATTTGGAGTCAGGGAGGAATTTTCCCCTAATGAGGCAATTGGCATCAACCTCATGGGGGTTTTGCCTTCCTCTGGATTAACACGGTACGATTATTGGTTGGACTTGATGGAACTGTGTCTTTTTTTAACCCATTAGTGACCGCCCCATAGTGTTTTTACGGCGGCCACTAACGGGCTTTATTCCGATGCAGTAGCCTTTTTACGGCGCTGAATCGGAATAAGTAAACAGAGCAGGGAGCCGTTAAATCTCCCTGCTCTCAGCTACCAGAGGTAGCTGAGGGCTTGGGGCATCCCTGCTGTAACGGGTGAGATCGATATCAGTATCGATCTCACCCATTTAACCCTTCAGATGCGGCGCTAAATAGCAAGCGCCACATCTGAGTTGTTTTGGAGAGAGGGAGGGAGCTCCCTCTCATCCCATCAGCACCCAGCAATAACAGCACCGAGTGTCTGTGTCTCCGATGGCAGCCAGGGGCCTAATAAAGGCCCCCAGGTCTGCCTGTAGTGTATGCCTGCTAGGCCATGCCAGAGGCATGGCCTATCAGATACCTGTCCGTTTTACACGGACAGGCATAATACACTGCAATACAGAAGTATTGCAGTGTATTATAAATGTGATCGTAGGATCGCATAGTGAAGTCCCCTAGTGGGGCTAGTAAAAAAAAAAATGAAAAACCCACTTTTACCCCTGGCAAACTTTATTATTAAAAAACAAAATAAAGTTAAAAATTTACACATATTTGGTCCGTAACGACCCCAATTATAAAGTTATTACATCATTTAACCCGCTTGGTGAACATCGTAAAAAATAAAATAAAAATCAATGCAAAAATTGCTGTTTTCTTTGAATCCTGCCTTAAAAAATATTTGATAAAAAGTGATCAAAAAGTTGCATTTACTCCAAAATGGTACCAATAAAAACTACAAGTCGTCCCACAAAAAAAATCCCTCATACAACTGCATTGGCGAAAAAATATAAAAAGTTATGGCTCTTCAAATATGGAGACACAAAACAAATAATTTTGAAGAAAAAAAAAATGTTTTCACTGTGTAAAAGTAATAAAACATACAAAATCTATATAAATTTGGTATAGTTGCAATCGCAACAACCCGCTGAATAAAGTTATTGTGTTATTTATACCGCAGGAAAACGGCGTAAATTTAGGACGCAAAAAAGTGTGGCGAAATTGCAGGTTTTTTTCTATCCCCCCCCCAAAAAAAGTTAATAAAAGTTCATCACTAAATTCTATGTACCCCAAAATGCTGCTATTAAAAATTACAAATTGTCTTGCAAAAAACAAGACCATATACAGCTATGTCGACGCAAAAATAAAAAATAAAAAAGTTATAGCTCTTTGAATGAGATGATGGAAAAAACGTAAAAAAAATGGCTTGGTCGTTAAGGTCTAAAATAGGCTGGTCATAAAGGGGTTAAACCTTATCAACTATGATACTATAATCGGCTCTCTTTAATAGGCCCTTTTAGAAATCTGCCAGTGTAAACCAGACTTTAGATTTGGGATTATGAGTTTCCATAATCAAAAAACCCAGCTGTAGAGTTTAGCCCATGCTATGAGCATGGAATATCCTGGACTCATGTACTTCACAAATGGACAATGACTTGATATTGTTCAATACTACAAAAGAGAAAAACAGACACGGCGCCACATAGTGCAGATTATACAGGAGGTGTAAGAGCAACTATATTATTAATAAGTGCTCACCTTAGAGTGTTTAATACTGGCAGGTACAACACTACGAGAAAGATGTACTATGAAAAGAAGCTGCTGCCTGGTCCAAAGACGCAACAAACAAACAATACCTATTAGCCTGATGAAGACGGCGGTCCGGCGCCTTTTTGGTCCCTTTTCCTCTCCTTGCAATTATTATTGATATTGTTCAAGAAGTTTCAAAAAGTTTGACCAAAATATTTCTTTTTACATTTGTGGCATGGCTATAGAGGGTGCAGAGGTTGTAGTCGCTCCCAGGCCTTGATGCCTGAGGGGGCACGGAAAACATCAGTACTACACATTGACAGTTAAGAGATGTGATGGTGTTCCATGATCATTTCATGATAATGTAGTCATGTCTTATAATAATCTGTATCTATAGAGCCTATACAATGTAAAGTTATTCTATGAGACAGTTGGGCAGGCCCAGAAGTTTCATCTGTAATTTTTCTATGGAACTAAAGTACAGAACATCTGCTTTATGCAGGAAAATGTCTCCCTCCTTTCTATGCTGTCAACTATGAAAATAGGAGCGCTAAGTAATTCCAGTATCTGGTATTTATAGCATTTATTGCAACAATTTAATTTAGTAATTTAGAAAGAAAGCTTGTAGATATTATATTCGCATGAGCAACTGATATTCAAATATTATTCGTTTTCACCTTACTTTGAATGTTTATTTAACTTTACTTTGTTGAAAAAGTTTATGATTGTTTCCAGATGGGAGAGAGTTGTGGAGTTTTACAATATTTGTGCATTAAACTGAAATATCACAGTGTATGACGTTATGTACATATAAAGCGTCCTGTAAATCATGTGTGTTACAGCTGGGTTCTTATTAAGGAGACTACTAGTTTATTTGAGTTAGGCTTCATTCACACCTGCGTCGGGGTTCCGTTCATGGGTTCCGTGAGACCTTTCTGTCAGGGGAACCCATGAACGCAAACCATAGCTTTCCGTTTGCATTACCATCGATTTCAATGGTAACGCTTCCATTGCTAATGGTTTCTGTTTGTTTCCGCTCTGTAAGGTTTCTGTTCTTTTGGCAGAATCAATAGCATAGTCGTCTGCTCTATTGATTCCGCCGAAAAAACGGAAACCTTATGGAACGGAGACAAACGGAAACCATTACCAACGGAAGCGTTACCATTGAAATCAATGGTAATGCAAACGGAAAGCTATTGTTTCCGTTTGATTTTCGTTTATGGGTTCCCCTGACAGAAAGGTCTCATGGTACCCATGAATGGAACTGTGACACAGGTGTGAATGAAGCCTAAGGCGTTATTTTTATTAATCAACATATCCAATATGTACAAAATAGATATGTTTTATTATTAGAGAACAAACCATAAAAGGGGTAATGGTATAATCAGTATTGTTTCTGTAAAAACTACTATTTTTGCTATAAAAAATACCATAGCTGCATAGAAAAAAAGGGGGCAGAGGAGGACGAGTACTTTTGAAGGTAGTAATATAGGGGAAAGTATTATAATAATATTGTTCAGCACTACAACACAGTGAGTGTACACTCACCTGATTGAGTTGTGCTCCACATAGGCACAACTTTATGTAGCACTTCTCTATTTTATAGACCTGTCATTGGGACATCTGAGCCTCTTGTCACGCTGGTGCTAGCATATAATCCATCCATCTGGTCCCAAAGGTGCCTTTTTTCTTCAATCCTATATCTGAGTGAAAAATGGCATAGTCTATAACAGGCACTGCTCTTGATTCCCAAGGATCAAGCCAATCTTGTCAGTAGAGAAAACTATGTGTTTCAACCTGATGTGTGGGAGGGGATGAAACACAACATACAGCAAAAACAGAAAAAGATTGGATTTGCCTGATGATTGGAGATCAAGAACAGTGCTCATTGTAGGTGCTAAATTTCATGGACATATGATTGTAAAAAATACTGGAAAGTTTGCCGGAACTCCCAATGGAAATTTACAATGCATTTGTGAGCAGAGTCTTATCATAGTGAAGTTCATGCCTCTAGTGTGCACACACTGAATACCAGAGATGTAGGCATCAATTACAGACCATGGCATAAGATAATCAACTTGCATAAGTAACAGTTAAAGGGGTTTTCCAGTGAGAAGAAATTGATAGCCTATCTTTGGGATAGGGCGTCAATATCTGCTTCCCCCTTATTCCCTTTACTACTCTGTACTTTGAAACGCTGACACACTTGTAGCGGTGGTTCACAGTATTATAACCTTCTGCTATTCAGTTGAATAGGAAATGGATGTAATACTGTGAAATGCCCCTTCAAAACAGCTGATTGGCGCCGATGCCGAGAATCGGACCCCCGCCGATTAGATATCGATGGCCTATCCTAAGGATATGCCATTAATTTCTTCTCACTGGAAAACCCCTTCAAATGAATCACTTAATTAGTCCTTTAATGAATATTACTTGGCTATACAAGTAACTTCAAGAGTATGTTCACTTTAAGGGTATGTTCACACGCAGTAGCAAAATACGTCTGAAATTACGGAGCTGTTTTCGCCTGAAAACAGCTCCTGATTTTCAGACGTTTTTAACAACTCACGTTTTTCGCTGCGTATTTTACGGACATTATTGGAGCTGTTTTTCAATCGAGTCAATGAAAGACGGCTCCAAAAACGTCCCAAGAACTGACATGCACTTTTTTTACGCGAGTGTCTTTTTACGTGCCGTCTTTTTACAGCGATGCCTAAAATTACACCTCGTGGGAACAGAACATCGTAAGACCCATTGCAAGCAGTGGGCAGATTTTGTAGGCGTAAAACGCCCGAATTACGTCTGAAAACAGTGCGTGTGAACATACCCTAAAACGTAAACCTAAATTATTAAAATGTAAATGTTCCCCTATAACAGCTGCTAAGAGCTGGCATGAGGCGGTCCAGACTACACAACAAAGCTTCTATGGGGAGCTGTCCAGACTGGACAGCCAGATCACTGTTATAGGGGGTCCAGACTACACAACAAAGCTTCTATGGGGAGCTGTCCAGACTGGACAGCCAGATCACTGTTATAGGGAGTCCAGACTACAAAGTCAGGCTTCTATAGGGGGCACTCTAGATTACACAGCCAGACTGCTGTTGTAGGGGTGGTCCAGACTATACAGCCAGGCTTCTGTAGGACCTTCACCACACACAGCAGTTACCCTCAATATCCCATTCTTCAGGGTCTGCGATGTTGATATAAGTAATGTAGTTTAGCAGGGGCATCACATTTAAGAGTTGCTCTAACTGTCCCTATTCCTGACTATGACATTGAGTAAGTGGTCAAAAGTTGTTTTTTTTCCACAAATAGAGGCTTTGAAGTTCTAGCACTTGTGAAGCTATAATAACCTTCATTATTCATGGAGTTTGGTAGCTAAGCAAGGACATTACATGGGAGAGCTGCTATTAACTAGCCATAGATGTGAGAAAATATTTTCCGAAATGAACAATTTTAAATTTTCCCCCCAATTATCGGACATTGATTGGCCACATAGTAAGGCTGTGTTCACACGAGCACATTAACGTCCGTAATGGACGGACGTATTTCGGCCGGAAGTCCCGGACCGAACTCAGTGCAGGGAGCCGGGCTTCTAGCATCATAGTTATGTACGATGCTAGGAGTCCCTGCCTCTCTGCAGGACAACTGTCCCGTACTGTAATCATGTTTTCAGTATGGGACAGTTGTCCTGCAGCGAGGCAGGGACTCCTAGCATCGTACATAAGTATGATGCTAGGAGCCCGGCTCCCTGCACTGAGTTCGGTCCGGGACTTCCGGCCGAAATACGTCCGTCCATTACGGACGTTAATGTGCTCGTGTGAACCCAGCCTTAGGTTTCAATGACCGATGTCTAACAGACAATCGGTTAAAATTTTAATCTTTTGTGTTGAATTTTTTTCGCTGGTAGTTGGCCCTAATCTGTAATCTATGGGGCTGGTCAGGTCAATCGGAAGTTATATAAAGGTGTGCTTCCTCCCATCTTGCATGTCTATAGCCGGCTTTAGCTGTCCCTATGCCTGACTGAGGTCAATGTGTATTTGAGCAAAAAAGACTATTGTGAATTTATGACAATTATGTTATTATAACTACACCCTACAGCTTTAAATGATCTTGAATTGCTTGGTGAGAAATGACTTATAGCACTTTGTCCGGTGTCTTACATATTAATGAACACTTACTCTGCAGGGAGTAATTACCTTAAGGAGACAAGTGTCTGCCCGAAGCCATAGGTGTCTCCACCCAATATCATGCATTTACAGCCTTACAACTAGAATCAATGTATGCTCTGTAATTAAGAAAAAATAACAATACAGGAAATTACAAATTGGCCAATTTAGAGTCGGGATCTTGGTGTATTCTGTCAGTGTAGCTACTGTATAGTGCAATTAGAGAGCAAACAGAAATCATCTTAGTGGATCATGAATATGATTCTACAGTAGTAGTTTAAGAAAATAGTGTTTTCACAATGTGAACATACAAAGTATAGAGAATATATTTTGTTTTCATTTTGCTAGTCATTTTGCTAATACTTGCCCCTCTGAAGCTGATACCTCATGTTGCAAATTGGCAACAACTGTGTGAACAACTTGCAAGCTCTTCATACAAAGCATAGGGATCAAAACAAAGGTGCGCTAATGGATTTTTTTTCATTTAAGCTGCTCATTAACATTAGACAATCCTCGGCCAAACTCAATGAATTTGGCAGGATCGGCTGACGGTCTAATGTATATGGGGGCCACCTGACTTTCTCCCAATAGCAGATGTTTGGAGAAGGAAGGATCAGGCATGTTGGACTTCAACATGTCCGATCCATTTTTCCCACAGGAGATAAGGCCACTTATGCTGAGTGTGCATGTTAATGGGGAATTTGGAAGAAATTGCCCAATTCTTGTTCCTACCATAATGGAGAGTTGGGAGGCCCTCATACATATTAGATTGGCATCAACTAAAGAAAATTCAAGTTAGCTGATTGTTCCCCTTTGTTATTTAATGGTGCACATACATACTCAAAGACTGTAAATTAATTCTGCTAAAATTGGCCAGACTGGATGGAAAACCATCTAAACAATCATTTCCTAAGCACATTGCTAATAAAAAATAGATCAGCATTAGCAGTATGATGTGTCATCCTGAAGAGCTTGGAGTCTTCCAACAAGTTATGACCCTTTTACATGGGCCAGTGATCGGGTGTATAAGCGTTTGGACGAACACTCGTTCTTTATCATTGCCCTGTGTAAACATAGCAGCGATCAGGTGACAAACGAGCAAATGCTCATATGTTGGCTGATCAGATCTTTTTTGTGGCTCAAAAAATAGTCGCTTGTCGGTAGCGCATCTTCCCATGTAAATAAGATGTACTACCGACAAGATTCCATATGTACATTTCAATCATTGCTCCATTTAAATGGAGCAAACGAGTGCCAATTGACAGGCTGTATCGTCGACCAGCGCTCGTTTACCAGACGAGAAACTGCCTATGTAAATGCACCTTTAGTTGGTTGCATTTTTGCCCTAAGAAATGTCTAGGACAAGAGCTGCTCCACCATAAATGGTAGGCCGCTGTAGAGCATAAAGCAGGACCACTATGTGCTTTTCCTAGTGGCAAGATTTACTAACAATTTCCAAATTGACTCTGGAAGGAAAATCATGTCTCACATGGTTTTAGAATTTCACATTCAGTCCCATTTTAAAAATCGCTTTGTTTGCATAAACCAACCTTCCTGAGATGAAACTATACTAACCACTAGTTTTCCATGGTTCCGCTGGTCAAGCCTTGTGTATCCAAATTGCGTTTCTGTTGCTTATACCAACCAGAGTTCTGCTTTCACATAAGTCATACTCATATAGGTGCTCCAGATGTTGGCTTCAAAGATACACATGATGCTGTAATGTCCATGGCTGCGGGCCGTCAGCTCCAACCTCCCCCTGACAGCCGCAGCCACGAGTCGGCAAGCGCTGGCCCCAGCCTCCTCCTCAGGAGACGCCAGCGCTCGCGTCCACTCACCTCAGCCGGATCCCGTAAGGTGCACGCGAACGCTCATGCCCGCTCTTAAAGGGGCAGCGCGCACCGGACATTCTGATGACCCTTGACCTGTGAGTACCCTGGACTATGAGAGGGGTCCAGCCCCCTGCTTCTATGCCTGAGCATTGTTGTTGTTCCCTATTGTTTGTCTATGTGATGGCCTCCTAGTGTGTTCCAGTTCCAGTACGTGTTCCAGTTCCTGTTCCTTGCATTTTAATACCTCCCTGTCTAGCACTGTGTTGTGCCAAAGTCGTGTCGTGCTGTTCCACGTCTGACCTGCTTCACCTCGCCTGACGTCTACCTGCTGCCCAGTCCTAGCCGAGCCTGCCTTGCTACTGTCCGAGCTGCCACAGGTACCCTATACGAACTATAGACATTGTCCTGCACCCTGTTGGCCAGCTGCCTTACCGCCAAGGCGGTACGGCCCAGTGGGTCCACAGACCCTTCGTGACAGTTGCACCTACATAATATACTCTTTCTGCCGTACACACATTTATAATCCTATGGCTTATTTAATTATTTTCTGCAGAAGGTATAGATTTTTTGTCATCTATGCTAGCTAATACAATGATATTGTTTTGCTTACATAGTTATAAAATTAACAACTAGATTGGTTGCCAGTTTTCACAGCAGATGTATCTAACATCTAATGTCCTATTTATCAATGTACATAGCTGTAAGTACAATAGAAGTAGACCATGCAGCTGCTTAGGGGCTGATGGAAAAAGGTCTTATCAAGGCTCAGGTTAACCCATCTTTTTCCTAAATAGGTGATGAAAATCTAAACTGGCAGTGCAACCTTAGCAAACAGGGGGTAAGGTGTATCATACCTAGCATTTCTGTAACTGTTCCTATCCTAGCAAATTCAGACCTTCATGCAGATAATTATTTACCAAGCCGTCCATCTGATTTTAGAAACTGGCTAAAGTAAACCCAACTCTAGTCATATATTTGGTCTTAATTCCTATTGAAGTCAGTTGCACATGATCTAGTTGTCCAGATATTTTGTGCTTCAAGAAAAGAATCAAGGTTGACTCATATTGATCGGCTTGACTGTGTCTGTGATTTGCTGTTCACCATAAGGCTGGGTTCACACGAGCACATTAACGTCCGTAATGGACGTAAGTATTTCGGCCGGAAGTCCCGGACCGAACTCAGTGCAGGGAGCCGGGCTCCTAGCATCATAGTTATGTACGATGCTAGGAGTCCCTGCCTCTCTGCAGGACAACTGTCCCGTACTGTAATCATGTTTTCAGTACGGGACAGTAGTTCCACGGAGAGGCTGGGACTCCTAGCGTGGTACATAACTATGATGCTATGAGCCCGGCTCCCTGCACTGTGGTCGATCCGGGACTTCCGGCCGAAATACGTCCGTCCATTACGGACGTTAATGTGCTCGTGTGAACCCAGCCTAAGGATAAATAAGAAAGCAGCATATACATTACACATCACATTCCTGGTGAATACTAAACTGTCAGTAAGTACCTAATATTTTGTCTTTACAATTATAATAGTTTAAACATAAATTTGCAGATTTGAGTCAGTTTCCATTCTTGTTACCAAAACTCATTAAAATATGTCCCAATTCAATATACTATATTCCAAAATAACTATCGTAATGTAATTTTCCCATTAATAAGGACATTTGTTCAGATGCAGCTTTGCAGTTGGACACTATAAAGATTTATTATGTATAACAGAAAAAGAAAAACTTGATCCAGCGCTGGGTTTAAAAGGACGTAATATTCCAAATATATTAAAAAGTCCATATCACTGTTGCAACACGCCATGTGTAAAGACAAGTGATTTGTCTGAAACGCGTAGGCCTGCTATCTGATGCATCCACCCCTTTGTATATGGACTTTTTAATATATTTGGAATAAAGTTGGAATATTACTTCCTTTTAAACTGGATAAATTTTCTATTTTTCTGCTTTGATCTTTATCGTGTGCCGACACGAGGATTCGTGTGCTGTCTGGGCTCGGACATAGGATCGGTGAGCTGGAGGATTCCTCTCCCATTTACTTCTACTTGTTCTATACATCTAACTCATATATGAAGTCTATTATCTTCTCTAATCCATGTAAACAAACACAAAGAAATGGCCAGACGAAGGTGTTACTTTTTCTTTCGTTTCCAATAGGCTTAGGCAGAATGACCAGTTAATTGACTTGTGAATATGCATTAGCCATTCAAGTGAAGCCCAATAAAAGGCCAGGGCATGCTGTATGCTGTCAGAGAAGACCAACACACACACACATTCAGGGTGACAATGGCTCTCTCTTCCTATTGTATTATACTATTACTGCTCATACCTAGCGTAATCTCAGTAAAAAGCTACCTTAGATCAGATTCCGGTATAAAAAATGCTGTGAACAGGACGGACAGAGCAGACAGCAGGGTTGTTGACTCACCACATCCGCCCAAATTCATGCTCAGCCTCTTCCAAAGTTTTCATCGACTGGAGTCCATGCATGGCGTAGACCTGACTCCAGCGGCACCACGTGGATTTTCATCCAGTCCACAAGCTGATATTATAAGGAGCCTTGCAGCTAAAAGTAAGAATTACTCTATTTAGTCTGTCTTCAAACCTTAGATGTGTATTTCTTAGATCACAATAATTGTTTTATGTTACTCTAAGTAAGCAATAGCACAGGTGGAATTACAGTGGTGTTTTTTTGTTTTGTTGCATGACTTTAGAAATCTAACCTGAACATTATAATGTTTGCATACTAGATGCTAATACTGTTTGTGCCAATTGCCAATATTATAACCAGCCTTGTTATAATAATATCTGACCACTAATTTGCTATTCATTGCATTAATACTTGTATTAACCCTGTCTTAGAAGAATGGCAATTAATGGAGATATATTACTGAGCCGATGCACTAATTAACTTTATTGCTTTTAGGAGGCAATTTAATGTATCTAATTGTGTCTCGAAAATTGCAATGTATTGTATAACAATAGCTTTCATGAAGAAAGGCAAAATATCGGTTCAAGCATGTTTGTGGAAACCTAAAGGTGAAATCGACCTAAAGACATGTCAGAAGGCCATAACAGCGGATTTGGTGAACTCCAACCCCTGACAATTTCCTAAACTATAGAATTCCTGAGCAAATACTAATTAAAAACAATGGCAATATGCTTAGGATGTAAGAGAGCTCCAGTAATAAGACTTATGTTCTGCAAGTTGGTGTTGATGCACGATACTGGAACCCACTGATGTATTTATGACATGTCAGGAAACCCTTTTCTTTACTACTATTTGGGGGTGGGGGGGGCGCACATTACATAACATTTTAGAGAATTTAAAAAAAAACGGCAATACCCATATATATTGTTATTAAGTTATTAATAGAAATGCTCATGATAGTGTCAAGAACGAGTAGGCAAAAAAATGAAACATTTTTATTATAGGCTATTGCCTACTTCCCAAAAAAGAGACTATAAGACATAAACGGTGGCAATGCATAAAAATCTGCCATTTGAAGCACTATCCTATTTTTGATAGTTACCATTGCTAACGTAATCAATTCCTTGAATAACAATATATTAAGGATGTACTGTTCAGCCAGCTCCCTAAAATTGTATGTAATATGTTACCCAACCAAAGGTGCAATGTAATTCAAATACAACCCCTGTACTCCAAATATTAACAGACATACATGATACTAGATTATTTGGAGAGCGATTTTAATATTTAATGGAAAGTTATATCCAAGTTACCAAAATAATATTCTTCAGTCAAAATGAACAGCGTCTTGCATTTCTTATCTAAGCATTGAATAAATAAGAATTAGGATTTGGTGGGAACCTATTAACTAGAACTTTCAAGGTGTCTGATAGTCTGGGGTGATGATAGCAGTAATGACAATATGTGATAACAGATCTGTGTGATGCTGCTACTGTGTGTAGATATAATATTACATATGGCTATGTTCTTCAATATTTGCTTAGGAATAACACTGCAATGTTCTGAGCTTTATACTGAAGACCATATATTATAAAGTGCTGACGTATGCCTTTGTCTCTTTTGGGAATGCTTTATAAAATAGGATTTGCTCACAAAAGGAACCATAGGTTGTACATATTCCTGTTCTACTTTGATGTGTTTGGAGACCATCTAGTATAAATCTGCAAACCAGACACACTTTAGAGAAGTCCTAACACACAGCACTAATACACATCCTTTTCTTGGACATGTCTGAATGAGGTCTCATCAGAAGACTTCTGCCGACCTTGAGCCCCTCAGGAGTCCTCACCAGCATTGTTCTCTTACAGACTTAGAGCAGTCGATTGAGGCGCGGGCGGGTCAGACAGTCCTATAGAAAATCCACAAGTCCTGCACCTCTGCAATCCACATCTGAGGGCATTAAATTCAGCAAGGTCTTGATTGGATTACTTCAGCAAGAAGTCCCCTCTGCCCTGCCCTTGTCCACAGGCTCCCATAATGAATATTTTTACATGTTTATTTCTTAATATAAACTTCATGTTTTCCTGTCTATAATCTAATATATTTTAATTCAGCCCAAACTATTTAATATGTACTCCCTAAATATGCAAAGTTTTGGAGTGGACATAGTGTGGATATATTGGTGTATGGCAGTCTTTCAGTAATGTCTCTAATCTATATTTATATAAGTAGTTTAGTATATTGTGATCAGTAACATGAATTCTATATTACCAGTAATAATTGATTAAAGGGGTTGCCCACTTTTAAAATGTTTTATTAATTTATTTATAGAATAGGAAATTCATAAAGATTTCTAATATATACTTATTTAAAATTCTGTTCACATACCTTTCTTATATCAGGGCAGTTGCCTTTGACTAAGAAAAAAAAATGGTATAGCCTACAGATAGGATAACTGAATGGACTAAAGATGGTGGCAGTCATGTGACCCACATCATGTGACCCCTGGCTTTCAGGTAACACTGTGCAGGTATACGACAGGTGAATAATAGGTTATTGTGGAGCATAAATGATCAAGTATTCCTACATACAGTAGCATCTCCTCATCATGTCCGTGTCTGTGAGGAGCAGCTCTTACATTCTTCCCCCTGTCTCCTCTGTGTTTTTTTAAAAATATTTGACTTTATTAACAACATGACGTCCCATAAAGACAGGCAGCCATATTAAAAATCATCTAGAGACAGTGACTACACGCACAGTGAAGTAGCTGTTCATCATTATTCCACTATTAGTCCTATTCACTTATGATACTATTATATGGCCCGATATGGGCCGTGAAACGTGCACCAATCCACGAGACAGCTCGTTGATCAGCGCACATTTGCTCCTTTCACAAGGATCAATGATTTCTTATGTCTGGGGACGAGCGCTCGTTACTCTGATCCCTCATCCTCATACATTTTCATCATGTCGACGGCGCATTTCCCTGTTTACACAGGGAGGTGTGCTGCCGACAACCATGACTTTTAATGTTGCATAAAAGAGCAGATGAGCCGATGAATGAGCGTTTGTGTGTGTGTGTGTGTGTGTGTGTGTGTGTGTATAGGGGGGGTCATATGATGTGTGTGAGTGTGTGTAGAGGGGTCATATGACTAACGCCATGTTTAGTCATAGTCAGTTAGCCTGTGTATGCATTATAAAGGACTAATCTGTGGGCTATACCATTGTACTGTGACAGGGGCCTCATGCACTATAAGAAAAGTATGTGAGCAGAATTTCTAATACACGTATATTACAAAACTGTATGATTTCCGATTCTACAGATAAAAAAATAAAAAAAATAAAAAAACTGGACAATCCCTTTAAAACTAGGACTACTCAACAGGCTTAACTGTATGTAGTCCCGATGTCAGTCTAACAAAACAGACGGCTTGTGATTTTTCAGTGGTACCTGGACAGCCTATTATTGTTCTCATTTGTCTCAAGTGTGCAACATTTATGCAGTCCTTACTGCAGGTCAAATACCATAGAGGATGACCAGGCGGGTGCTGTGGGGCCCATGAAGAGATAGTAGGATTGTACAGGACTCCCGTTTGCAGAGGAAATGCCATGATAGCAAAGAAGGGGGCAGGGAATTGGCCCAAGAGTCATGGAAAGGATGTCTCTAGCTCTAGCTTATTTAATGCTGTGTAGCCAGACATTACCCAAATAGTATTCTATAAAGTTATACCAGAGGTGTAAAATGGGAGGGCTAACTGTGGAAAGTGCCGCATGTGTAGGGTGCCATGACAGGGACCAAGAAGCCATTTTGCTGTGGCTAGGGTATTTAGGTACAGGGCTAGACCAGTGAACTAAATCTTTCCCCCTAAAGCCTAGCTATAAGTCTGGATATGCAGTAAATTACCTATATATAAATAATTTACAAGTAGGTATTGGTTAAAAGACATAGCATATAACAATAAATAGTAGTCAAATTTACAGAGAAATAGGCCATTCAGCTGTGCTTCTATATATGCTGAACTGCATACACAGCACTTACAGCTTCTACATTTATTGTGTTTTCTGGAAGGATTAGTTAAGTGACAACCACTTTGTATGTTGTTTAAAACTTGTTTGCCACTTTTACAATTGCAAAGAAAGAAAGCGTGAAAACAAATCCTACAAGCATAAATTCACACATGGTCTAAATCAAATTAACAAAATCGAATCCCCCAACTACTAATACAAATAAGGTACACAAGGGGCGATGAAATGCGACAGGAGGTTGAAGTTGGTTGATGTAACAGGAAGATCCTTAAAGAAGATTCTTTGTTATAATATAGACTATGTAAAATAAATATAAAAAACTTTAAAACTATTTTTAATAATTCATTGAGCTGTATGGAAATACTTGTAGTTAGTGTCTCGGCAATGAATCAATTGCTTAACAGATATATAGTCAATGACAGCCAATGCCGAAGATAATGTTCTCCATTGTTATCATTCAGACTCACTAATGCAAAATGTTTTTGACTTTACTGCTTGCTGAACAGCAATGACAAAATACATATTCAGGCCATTGCTTAGTGAAGGACAGAACTGCCAGTGATTGATATGACTGAATCTCCATGCTCATTTGGAGATCAAACTTCCTATGGTGAAGAAGGACTTGGAGGGTTCTTTACAGTTAGAGTAGTCAAACTATGGAATGCCCTATCCCAAGAGGTAGTAATGGCAGATACTATGTCAGAATTTGAAAAAAGGCTAGATGATTATCTACTGACAAATAGCATTGAGGGTTATAATTTATCAAGCAATGAATGACGGGTAATTTATTGAGAAAAGTTGAATTTGATGGACCTGTGTCTTAATCGGCGATAACATAGTGGTCATCAATTCAGTGCTATATTAAGTATGATGATGGTATGCTGCATAGGGAAGACAAAAAAAACCCAGAAATTAGATAACACACTGGTCATATGACCATATTTGACTTATTATTAATATTATTATTAGTAGTAGTAGTAGTAATAGTATTAGACCGGATTCACACAAGCGTGTTCGGTCCGTGATATACAGACCGTATGCAAGCAGTATTTCCCGAACCGAACACACTGCAGGGGGACGAGCTCCTATCGTCATAGTTATCTATGACGCTAGAGGTCCCGGCCTCGCTGCGGAAACCTGTCTCGTACTGAAAACATGATTACAGTACAGGACAGTTTTCCCGCAGCGAGGCAGGGACTCCTAGCGTCATAAATAACTATGACGATAGGAGCCCGTCCCCCTGCAGTGTGTTCGGTTCGGGAAATACTGCTTGCATACGGTCTGTATATCACGGACCGAGCACGCTCGTGTGAATCCGGCCTTAATATTCTTAGTATTTTTGGTAATCTGTAGTGATGATGAATAGAATAAATGTAAAGTTGACACCTGTACAGATCCCTATGGCATGACATAGTCTAAAGAATCATATTGGGATGGTGCATACTTAAAGAATTAGAAAATATAGTATATTGATATGTTATTGAATTGCTGTTAGTTCCATTTTTATCAAATTGAATTTCGTTTTTATGTTCTTTCATTTAGGCATCGACAAAATGGAAGGAAGATGTGTCCTGGTGTTTGACTTTTCATCACTTGGCCATGATGAGGAGCTTCAGTTTGCAGAAGTCCGAATTAGAAAATCAGCAATAGAAAAGCCTTTAGGCGATGATACACAAGTGATTATGGATGTTTTTCATCACGATTCAGGATGCCAAAAGTCTGATGAGCTATGCAAAAACATTGTCAATTTGGGCAGGTTTAAAAGGGAACCTCGATCAAGAGCTTCAGAAAGTTGGATTGTGGTAGATGCTACGGAAATTGTCTCCAAGTGGTTTGACATTTCTAATAAATCTGGTATTCACCCTGCAAAATTTAAAGAAAGGTTCCTAGGACCAGACAGTGCCAAAAACAGATACAAAGAGCACACATCTGAAGATCAACAGGTGCTGATGTTTGTATATTCCAATACTTCCAAAAAGGAGAGGTCCTTGGTGACTGCCACGCTCCTACTAGATGCCACACAATCGAAATACCTTACTACAATGCAAGCCATGAAAAACAGCACAGTCTCCAGAAGACGTAGAAGAAGCCACATGATTAGAGACCACATGTTGGGCATGAAGCAAGCTCCACCTGTTGACAATCTAAGCAATCTTTGCAGACGAGTAGATTTTATTGTAGATTTCAAGATGATTGGTTGGGATGCCTGGATCATCCATCCAAAAAAATACAATGGCTATCGATGTGAAGGTACCTGCCCAAGTCCAGTGAATGAGAGTGTCAAGCCAAACAATCATTCATACCTGCAGGTAAGGAGATTTTATCAGTTAAACTAGTTGTAGGAATATATATATATATTCTATCAACTTTTATAAGCAACCTCAAGTTGAATTGGTTGCAGAGGAAAGATGCTGTCCACATAGTTATGCCTCATGCACACGACCATGTGTGCCGGCCGGGTCACATCAGTGATCCGTCGAAAGATGGGACATGTCCTATCTTTCCATGGATCGGAAAGTCGGGTCCGTTTTCACCTGCTAAAGTGAATGAGTCTGTGAAAACTATCGGGTGCCACTCGGATGCCGTGAGAAACGGCCCGTATGGCACTCGGTCGTGTGCAACGGGCATTAGATTACCTGCTTTGCTTATGGTCCTTATTGTACTATGTTAAATATTAGCTTTCAATTAGTACAAGTTAATTCTATTAATCAAGGTGCATTTATGGCCTCAGTAGTACGGTAGTTTGGGATTTTTCAAGGGTAGAAAGTAACCACTACAGCAAAGGAACTTTCATTTTGAACTTATAGGTAGAGTTTGACCTTCTTCAAGCTTGTTGTATCCTTGGCCACTTGCTGTGAGGAAAAGTGAGATAATCTCGCATTCTACACTCCTCAAGACAATCAGCAGGAAGTCCTGTACAATTAGCATATGGCAAGCTTCTTGTTTAAATTAAACAGATTAATGGCATCCTTTAGCAAAGTTTAATGTGGTGACAGAGCCTCTTTAAGGTTGAGATCACATGGCGCAGTCAAAATGCATTTGTTTGCTGTGAACTGTGGCAAAACCGCACCAATCTACTCAGATTTTAACAACATTGCAGCATACTGGGTGGTTTTGCTGCGATTTGCAGCAACAAAAAAACACATTTTGACTGCGACGTGTGAACCCAGCCTAAAGAATGTGTTGTAGAATAATTGTATTTAATCAACACAAAAAAATTATTATATTGATTTATGATGGTGAAGTAACTCATACATATACAGTGTTGGACTGGGGTTCGTTGGACCCACTTGAAGGGATGATTCTGAGGGCCCTTTATCTATAGAAAACATGTGCACGTCCACTTTTAATTTCATCATAGTCCATATTGTTATCATACACACTGGACATTTCATCAATTAAATCAAATAAGTTATTTGTGAATCATCCCATAAGAAATAGACCCTAGTGGAAATTGATTGGCTCCAAAACAGTTCTAAATGGGGTTTGTTTTCTGCGGGACCTTTAAAGGGTAACTAAACTGTCAAAAAACTTTTGACATGTCATAGTGATATGTCAGAAGTTTAGATCGGTGAAGGTCTGAGCACTGAGACCCCCACCGATGGCTAAAACGAAGCGGCAGAAGCGCTCGGGTAAGCGCTGAGACGCTTAATTTCTGATCAGCTTTTCTTGGAAAGCCGGGCAGTAGGCGTACAGGCTCATAGACTTTTTATTGTGCCCATACACCAATTGCTTGGCTTTCCAAGAAAAGCTGATCAAAAACTAAGCGGCTCAGCGCTCACCCCGAGCGCTCCTGACGCTTCGTTTTAGCGATCGGTGGGGTCTCAGTGTTTGGACCCTCAGCAATCAAAACTTCTGAGATGTCACTTTGAAATGTCAGACTTTTTTTAATGTTTAGTTACCCTTTAAGGCCCATTAATGTGTTAGAGCCTCGGCCCACCGGAGGATCGTCTGGTTCTCTGGTGGGCCAGTCTGATCCTGTACATATATTTATATTTTCCATAACTACCTCAGATCAAGAAAGGTCTTCTAATAAAACCTTCTATGCAAAGGGCTGGATTAAGGTTGGTGGAGGCCCCTGAGCAAAAAGTTCAGTCCACCTCCTGACCCCCATCTGACCCCCTAGTGACTCACTTTAGCACACACATTCGGCTCCACCTCTTCTCGGCTGGATAGAATTGCCGAATAGCCATCAGGAGATCCCTGTTTTCCAGAGAGGTGGATCTGCCAGAGGTGTACATTTTATAAACTAGCCATATAAATATTCAAACCAAAAACGAGAAAAAATGCAAAACTCAATTGTAATGTATCAAAATGTAAAATATATAATCTTTATTGAGAATACTAAAACAAAGCATATAAAAAGGTCCACGGACACACTAAAAGAAAGACGCACATCAAAAGACTCCTGCACATAAAGTGATAAACAATATCTACATGAGTCAGGAAATAAAGTATAGGATATAAATGCAGAAAAGAATGTACAAATGTTTATATATAGATATATATTCAATAATGAACTGCATCACAAACTGATTCTGAAGAAAAAATAACCATACTGACCCATAAGGTGCTGGAGCGATTGATAGACGTCCACCCCGATGCCTTCGTCTGGAGATGGTGTCATACTACTACATACTGCCTTTTAAAGATGGAACTAACCAATTGGATTTGTCAAGGGCCAGGTGTATATGTTCAAATATTTATAATGGTGCACTTAAAGGTATGTTTATCGGACGCACAAACACAGCGGCTCGCGTGCCCCGTGCACATGTTGTAATGCACTCACTTAAAGGGCCACCCATTTTACATATTGGGGCCCTTTTAAATTTATTCTAAATGTACTTACTTATAGTTTCATTGAATTTAAGAGATAGATAGATAAATAGATGATAGAAGCCTGGGCAAGCATTGTGGGAGGAGGAGGCTCCCTAGATCATCAAGGTGGTAGAGGACCTGAGACACGTGCCATTCCTATTTAGTCCCTCAAGCTTAGATCCAGCTTGTTTGGTTTTAAGGCTCTATGTTGTCCAAGAGACCCAGCAGAGTGACACTTGTTCTACAGTTCATATAAAACTCAAAATAATACTTATAATCTACATATGAAGACATCTACTATATTTCACCAGAAAATGATTAAAAATTATCTATAGTATCTTCTGGATTCATATGTATCCCTATCTATGTTTATATTGCAGAGCTTGGTAAACCTGTATAACAATAGAAAAGCCCCAGAAGTGTGCTGCGTTCCCACCAAGATGAGTTCCCTCAGTATGGCGTACTATGATAATATGGATATTGCTTTCCAAGTCCATGAAGCCATGATAGTAGAAGAATGTGGATGCCAGTAAAGTATAAAACAGCAAGTATTCACTATTTTCCACCTTGGCACAATTGATCTGACACTGCAGCAACATGGAAACGATGGATATATTGCCATGACGGTTTATTAAGATCGCTCTTGTGGACATCTTGTACATAAGCATCATAATAATGGGATCACTACATGATGATGACTGAACATACCGCACATGGACAGAACGGTTGGGATTCCCAAACCACTTTTTATCAATGTTATTATGTAAAAATGTATATAGATATAAATATATAGTTATTTATTTATTTTAAAGCAGTTTTATGTAATGTATATTTAAAATAAAGCAATATTTTAGATATTCTGTTCAACCTATTAAATAGACTTAAGAAACTTGGTAAAGTTAAAAATAATATATATATTATATGTTAGAGAACTTTCTATATTAAATGTACTGTGGGGCAATGGAAGCAAGCCCTCTAAGGGACACAAAATTGTAGTTGTCACTTTTAATTCCTGGAGACCATTACCCAGGAGCAGGGAGACCCACCTTACATTTAATAGTAACACATTTGTCTTTACTGGTACAAGGCAATATGGGGGCAAAATCCTAATCTAACCCCGACTAAAAGCCAAGACCTTAACATTTTGGATCATGTGAAGATTATGTCCCCCTAGGACATAAACTTCACTTGACACAAGTGTTGTTAAAGAGGCTCTGTCACCAGATTATAAGTGGCCTACCTTATACATGATGTGATCGGCGCTGTAATGTAGATTACAGCAGTGTTTTTTATTTAGAAAAACTATCATTTTTGACGGAGTTATGACCTATATTAGCTTTATGCTAATGAGTTTCTTAATGGACAACTGGGCGTGTTTTACTTTTAGGCCAAGTGGGCGTTGTACAGAGGAGTGTATGATGCTGACCAATCAGTGACCAATCAGTGTCATACACTTCTCTCCATTCATTTACACTGCAGATAGCAATATAGCTATATCGCTATGTGCTGCCACATAAACAAACTATAACGTTACTGCAGTGTCCTGACAATGAATATACATTACCTCCAGCCAGGACGTGATGTGTATTCAGAATCCTGACCACTTCTCTGCACTTCTCTGTGATTTACAGCATAGCAGGCATAGTCTCGCGAGATTACGCTGTAAACTGTCATTTACAACGAGATCTCGCTGTGGTGTGCAGTAAATCACAGAGAAGTGCAGAGAAGTGGTCAGGATTCTGAATACACATCACGTCCTGGCTGGAGGTAATGTATATTCATTGTCAGGACACTGCAGTAACGTTAGTGTTTGTGTATGTGGCTGCACATAGCGATATAGCTATATCGCTATGTGCAGAGTAAATGAATGGAGAGAAGTGTAGGACGCTGATTGGTCACTGATTGGTCAGCGTCATACACTCCTCTGTACAACACCCACTTGGCCAAAAAGTTAAACACGCCCAGTTGGTCATTGAGAAACTCATTAGCATAAAGCTAATATAAGTCATAACTCAGTAAAAAATTATTGTTTTTCTAAATAAAAACACTGCAGTAATCTACATTACAGCGCCGATCACATCATGTACAATATAGGGCACTTATAATGTGGTGACAGAGCCTCTTTAACACAAATGAAAGTAAAGATTATGTCCCTCACTAACCTTCATTTGACACAAATATATATAGACAGTGCCGTCAGGGGCTCCTCCAGGAGAGGAATCCCCGGCCAGAGCGTCGGCATGGCTCTGGCCAGGGATTACAGTCCAGGAGGAGCCCCTGACGTCACTGTCCATATATGGATAGTGATGTCAGGGGCTCCTCCAGGATAGGTATCCCCGGCTAGAGCGTCGGCAATGCTCTGGCTGAGGATTCCACTCCTAGAGGGAGCCCCAATGGAACTATCTTTGGGGGGGGGGTCACTATCTATAGGGGTGTGTGTCACTAATTGTAGGGGAGTGTATGTGTGGCACTACCTATGGAGGGTGTGACACTATCTAAAGGGGTGTGTGGCGCTATCTACAAAGGGATGTGTGGCACTATTTACCAGGGGGGGTGTGGCACTATCTCCAGAGGGCACTGTGGCACTATCTACAGAGGGCACTGTGGCACTATCTACAGAGGGCACTGTGGCACTATCTACAGAGGGCACTGTGGCACTATCTACAGTGGGCACTGTGGCATTATCTAGGGGTATGTGGCACTATCTACAGAGGTCACTGTGCCATGATCTACAGAGAACTCTGTGGCAGTATCTACAGAGGGCACTGTAGCACTATCTACAGAGGGCACTGTGGTGCTATATACAGAGGGCAATGGGGCATTGTCTACATAGGGCACTGTGGCATTATCTACATAGGGCACTGTCGCATTATCTACAGAGGGCACTGTGGAACCATCTACAGAGGGCACTGTGGCACCATCTACAGGGAGTACTGTGGCACCATCTACAGAGGGCACTGTGGCATTATCTACAGAGGGCACTGTGGCATTATCTTTGTGGGTGGGTGGGTGGCACTATCTACAGAGGGCACTGTGGCATTATCTACAGGGGTTGTGTGTCACTATCTACAGAGGGCACTGTGGCAATATCTCAAGAGGCAACTGTGGCATTATCTAGAGGGCACTGTAGTATTATCTACAGAGTGCATTGTGGCGCTACCAAAAAAGGGTCTCCCCAATCTTGACATCCTTGTGTCTGCCAAATGCTGCCAACTAAGCTGCCGGACTGTGACACTTAAGCTGGAAAACTGGATTGTTAAAATAGGCACGTGGAGTAAACTCACACATTTCCGGTAAGTTTAAACCTATCAGTATTATTATAGTAATGTAGTAGTGTTATTGTAATGTAGTAGTGTTATAGTAATGTAGTATTATGATAGTAATGTAATATTGTTATAGTAAAGTAATATTGTTATTGTAGTGTAGTAATATTATAGTAAGGTATTATTGTTATAGTAAGGTAATATTATAGTAATGTAATATTATTATAGTAATGTAGTATTGTTGTAGTAATGTAGTGTTATAGTAATGTAGTATTATTATAGTAATGTAATATTATTATAGTAATGTAGTATTGTTGTAGTAATGTAGTGTTATAGTAATGTAGTATTATTATAGTAATGTAGTATTGTTATTGTAACGTAGTATTATTATAGTAATGTAATATTGTTATAGTAATGTAGTAGTGTTATAGTGATGTAGTATTATTATAGTAATGTAGTATTGTTATTGTAATGTAGTAGTGTTATAGTAATGTAGTATTATTATAGTAATGTAGTATTGTTATTGTAATGTAGTATTATTATAGTAATGTAGTATTGTTATTGTAACATAGTATTATTATAGTAATGTAATATTGTTATAGTAATGTAGTATTATTATAGTAATGTAGTATTGTTATTGTAACGTAGTATTATTATAGTAATGTAATATTGTTATAGTAATGTAGTATTATTATAGTAATGTAGTATTGTTATTGTAACGTAGTATTATTATAGTAATGTAATATTGTTATAGTAATGTAGTAGTGTTATAGTGATGTAGTATTATTATAGTAATGTAGTATTGTTATTGTAATGTAGTAGTGTTATAGTAATGTAGTATTATTATAGTAATGTAGTATTGTTATTGTAATGTAGTATTATTATAGTAATGTAGTATTGTTATTGTAATGTAGTATTATTATAGTAATGTAATATTGTTATAGTAATGTAGTATTATTATAGTAATGTAGTATTGTTATTGTAACGTAGTATTATTATAGTAATGTAATATTGTTATAGTAATGTAGTAGTGTTATAGTGATGTAGTATTATTATAGTAATGTAGTATTGTTATTGTAATGTAGTAGTGTTATAGTAATGTAGTATTATTATAGTAATGTAGTATTGTTATTGTAATGTAGTATTATTATAGTAATGTAGTATTGTTATTGTAATGTAGTATTATTATAGTAATGTAATATTGTTATAGTAATGTAGTATTATTATAGTAATGTAGTATTGTTATTGTAACGTAGTATTATTATAGTAATGTAATATTGTTATAGTAATGTAGTGTTATCATAGTAATGTAGTAGTTATTGTAACGTAGTATTATTATAGTAATGTAATATTGTTATAGTAATGTAGTGTTATAGTGATGTAGTATTATTATAGTAATGTAGTATTGTTATTGTAATGTAGTAGTGTTATAGTAATGTAGTATTATTATAGTAATGTAGTATTGTTATTGTAATGTAGTATTATTATAGTAATGTAGTATTGTTATTGTAATGTAGTATTATTATAGTAATGTAATATTGTTATAGTAATGTAGTGTTATCATAGTAATGTAGTAGTTATTGTAACGTAGTATTATTATAGTAATGTAATATTGTTATAGTAATGTAGTGTTATAGTGATGTAGTATTATTATAGTAATGTAGTATTGTTATTGTAATGTAGTAGTGTTATAGTAATGTAGTATTATTATAGTAATGTAGTATTGTTATTGTAATGTAGTATTATAGTAATGTAGTATTGTTATAGTAATGTAGTATTATAGTAATGTAGTATTATTATAGTAATGTAGTATTGTTATAGTAATGTAGTATTATTATAGTAATGTAGTATTGTTATTGTAATGTAGTATTATTATAGTAATGTAGTATTATAGTAATGTAGTATTATTATAGTAATGTAGTATTGTTATTGTAACGTAGTATTATTATAGTAATGTAGTATTGTTATAGTAATGTAGTAGTGTTATAGTGATGTAGTATTATTATAGTAATGTAGTATTGTTATTGTAATGTAGTATTATAGTAATGTAGTATTGTTATAGTAATGTAGTATTATTATAGTAATATAGTATTGTCATACTAATGTAGCAATATTATAGTAATGTAGTATTGTTATTGTAATGTAGTATTGTTATAGTAATGTAGTATTATTATAATGTAGTATTATTATAGTAATGTAGTATTGTTATAGTAATGTAGTAGTGTTATAGTGATGTAGTATTATTATAGTAATGTAGTAGTGTTATAGTGATGTAGTATTATTATAGTAATGTAGTATTGTTATTGTAATGTAGTATTATAGTAATATAGTATTATTGTTATAGTAATGTAGTATTATTATAGTAATGTAGTATTGTTATAGTAATGTAGTATTATAGTAATGTAGTATTACTATAGTAGTGTAGTATTATTATAGTAATGTAGTATTGTTATAGTAATGTAGTATTAGTATAGTAATGTAGTATTGTTATAGTAATGTAGTATTAGTATAGTAATGTAGTATTATTGTTATAGTAATGTAGTGTTATAGTAATGTAGTATTGTTATAGTAATGTAGTATTATAGTAATGTAGTATTGTTATAGTAATGTAGTATTATAGTAATGTAGTATTATAGTAATGTAGTATTGTTATAGTAATGTAGTATTGTTATTGTAATGTAGTATTATTATAGTAATGTAGTATGATTATAGTAATGGAGTATTGTTATTGTAGTATTATTATAGTAATGTAGTATTGTTATTGTAGTATTGTTATTGTAATTTAGTATTATTATAGTAATATAGTATTATTAAAGTAATGTGGTATTGTTATAGTAATGTAGTATTGTTATTGTAGTATTGTGATTGTAATGTAGTTTTATTATAGTAATGTAGTATTGTTATTGTA
Source organism: Rhinoderma darwinii (assembly GCF_050947455.1). Taxonomy (NCBI): domain Eukaryota; kingdom Metazoa; phylum Chordata; class Amphibia; order Anura; family Rhinodermatidae; genus Rhinoderma; species Rhinoderma darwinii. Next base: position 56,803,301 of record NC_134697.1, on the reverse strand, counting down.
ATTAGTATTATTATAGTAGTGTAGTTTTATTATAGTATTGTAGTATTGTCATTGTAGTATTGTTATTGTAATGTAGTATTATTATAGTAATATAGTATTATTAAAGTAATGTAGTGTTGTTATAGTAATATAGTATTGTTATATTAGTTCAAATAACTAATTGATTAACAATAATTTTGTATTGTATCAAATTTGAAAGTAATCTGGCCTGTGAACTTCACATTTTTTCTGTGTGGCCCATTTACCCGACCGAGTTTGAAACCCCTGGTCTAGGACATAAGCTTCACTTGACAAAAATGTTGTTAACACAAATGAAGTATATGTTCCCTGTCAATATTTTTTTAGTGATAACAATTTATTTATTTATAAGTATAAACAAGCATAATCATACTGCATAATCCTAAACAGCAAACTGCTCTGAAATATGCTGAAGCTGAGTGTTAAATGCGTCTTTGCCGGACCGATCTCTCCACATGAATTCTGTAAGATTTGTAGGAAGCAAATCACGAAGAACACCCCTTTTCATCTTGATACAAGCCTTACATTTATTCCAGTAAGACTCTATATGTTGTGTGTGGGCACCAGTTAGAGAAACAAATAAAAAATTGGGATCACTGTGATTGACAGGACACGTTGATAACTCAAATTCAGTGCAGGTTGAGTATTGTTGTAGGCAGCCCAGAAATCACTGCACCGTCGAACCTGGGCGCACCACACGTCGAATAATAGGAAGGAGAGTTACAGCACTTCTATCAGGAACAACTTCCTTGTACCCAATAGCTAGCGTTGTTGCCGTGTCCACAATCCCAAAGACCCATATTTCGCGATCCGGGGTACAACCACAATGATATTTTATTTTATGACTAAAACAAGTCTCATCAACTTGAACATAATGACTGGGGCCACTAAGCAAAACTGGGTTAGTACAAAAATACACTCTCAATGCTTCAAGATAAAAGTTAAAAACGTCCGCTATGGTGCTGTAACGTCTGTGGTCGCTGACCACAAACTCCTTCCATCCAGTCGACGCCCTTCTCTCAAGAGATGTTTGCACATACGGCCGTCCTGCTCCACAGTGACCAAGAGGGTGCGGTCACGAGCTCAGTCCAGACTTGAGAAGCCAGAGCGCAAGCATGTTTGTGATTGAGCTAATTGGTCCAGAGTACCCTGGGCTATAAGAAGGTTCCAGCCCATCCTCCCATGCCTGAGCTTTATTGTGTATTCCTAGTCTGTCTTGCATATGGCCCCCTAGTGTTTCCTGCTCCCAGTGGTCCTGTTTCCTATACTTGTATCCTGATCTAGTGCCATGCTGAGCTGTAGTCGTGCTGTGCTGTATACCACGCCTGTCCTGCTTCTCCACGCCTGACGTCCACCTGCTGCCAAGCCTGCCTTGCTACTGTCCGAGCTGCCACAGGTACCCTATACGAACTATAGACATTGTCCTGCACCCTGTTGGCCAGCTGCCTTACCGCCAAGACGGTACGGCCCAGTGGGTCCACGAACCCTACGTGATAGGTGCGTACGTTATTCCAGTCAGTTGTGCACATTGTTTTGCAGAGGTTTTCCAAACACCGGAGGTCAGTAATGTGTAGACACTTTTTCAGAGAAATGTGTGATTTTTCAGAGAAAGCGCCCTTTCTGATGGATACACATGATGACACAGTTCTTATAAATACAATTCCAAGAATATCCATCAGAATATGGACGACGAGTGACCAACGTGGAGGTTGATGGCAGTTTTCGCAGTCCAGATTGTTTGCAAGTAAAGAGGTCCTCGAATTCATGAAACAGGAATCGGTTTTATTTGTACCTGCTATAATAGACTGGAGTGTCTTCTCAAAGAAATGTCCATCCATTTTAATTTATGGGCAACAAAAAATGGCAATTAATGGTGGAGATTTATCAAACTGTGTTAAAGTAAGAATGTCCTTTGTTGCCCATAGCAACCAATCAGAGCTCTGCTTTCATTTTACCTGAGCTCATTAATATATGAAAGCTGTGGGGTTGCTATGGGCAACAAAGGACATTCTTACTATAAGACAGCTTGATAAATCTTCCCTAATGTCATTGAGGAAGCGGGGGTCATAAACTTCACTTGTTCAATCAGGGAGGGGGACATAAACTTCACTTGTTCAATCAGGGAGGGGGTCCTAATCTTCACTTGATCCAACATTTTCCCTCAGAATATCTGGGCCTAGTTAGAAGATACTGAAGAATTTAAAGTTTTTGATGTGAAAGTGAAATCTTCTGCAGTGATTTCATGTCAGAAAGACTCCTATATACTATAGCTGTATATCAGAAAATGTTAATTCTATTTTCGTAGGGTCTAAATGAAGAAACTCCTGCCTTCTTAACCCCTTCCCAACATTTGACGTATCCATACGCCAAACTCGGGTAACGGAAGTATGGAACGGCCTCATGGAGTGAACCCGCTCCATACGATGCTGGTGTCGGCTGTTTGTTAGAGTTCAGAGTAACGTGCGGCATCGCGCTCGAGCGTGATCCCACTAGTTCAATTCAGTAAATGCTGCGGTCAATAGCGACCGCATTTAAACCGTTAGAAAGAGGGGGGCGACCCCCTCTAACAGCTCATCGCGCCCCCCGCAATGCAATCATAGGGGGCGATGGTTGCTATGGCTGCCTGGGGGACTAATGAAGGCCCCCAGGTCCGCCATCTTTGTGCAACCGAGGCAGGGCTTAATAGTTGCCTGTCAGAATCACGATATACTGCAATACATTAGTTTTGCAGTATATCGTGCAAGCGATCTAACGATCGCTGGTTGGAGTCCCTTAGGGTTCGTGAAAAATGAGTTTGCTTTTTTTTTTGTGTCAATTTTTTTTTAAAAGTTCAAAAAAACTCCCCATAGTAAAAAAAAAAAAAAAAATGAAACATAATTGGTATCGCCGTGTCCGGAAAAGTCTAAACTTTTACAATATATCATTATTTAGCCGGCATGGTGAACGCCGTAAATTTTTTTTATTGTAAACGCCAGAATCTCTATTTTTTTGGTCACCTAATCTCCCACAAAAAAATAAATAAAAAGTGATCAAACCGTCGCATGTACCCCAAAATGGTATTATTAAAAACTACAGCATATTCCGCAAAAAAATAAGCCCTCATACCACTTAATCGGCAGTTTTTACTTGCAAAAGTAGTAAAATATAGAAAAAAACTATATATATTTGGTATCGCCGTAATCGTATTGACCCACAGAATAAAATTAACATGTTGTTTTAATTGCACAGTGAATTCCGTACAAACGGCTCGCAAAAAAACATGGAGGAATCGCTGTTTTTTCATTTTCTACCCCACAAATTATTTATTTCCCGTTCCCTAGTACATTATATGGCAAAATAAATGGTGCTACGAAAAACTACAACTCGTCCCGCAAAAATCAAGCCCTCCCAGTACTACATCGACGGAAAAATAAAAAAGTTATGGCTTTTGGAAGGTGGGGAGGAAAAAAACGAAAATGAAAATCTGAAAAAGGGCTGCGGCGGGAAGGGGTTAAACTTATATAACAGGAGAAGGTTAACTACCAATTGTGAGCCAAAATACTGGCAAACTGGCATTCAGGAGCCTCAGTCATGGAAACATAGAAGCAGTTTTCAAATATAAACCCAATCCCTTATCACTATGGCAACAACTTCTATACCAACCCTGTTGTAATCTCAGAACATTACTATGCCCAGACCTAGTGACCGCAATGACGTTCCTAACTGTACTGCTACCAGCAGATTATCTCCATGCCAGGCTAGAGAACTTACACAATAGTGCAGCCTCAGATATTCCATACTGCAGTGCACTTACAGTAGTACAGTAAAATAGCAGTGTCCGCACCAGATAATGTCTTTTCCATGGTCCAAGTTACATTTTAACAGCAAGTCAGAAGCCATGTATCTATCTCTTCCTGTGCCAACCTCTTCTGTGGGATTGGCATTATGTGGGTGGGAGACTCTTAAAAAATTTAATGCATTTACCATCTCCATAATAGATCTGGGAGATATGGCGTCCGGCATTAGGGACGGATAACAGTATCTTTTTAATCTAGTGAAATCCAACCCATAGATTCTATAAGTAATGTATATGGTGATTTGAATTGGCCTATTATACTGGTGCCATCTGAATGATCTAATCTGATTACATATGGGCTATCTGCTAATGGAGGTATATATCTTTATGAGGCTTCTAAACACAAAATTCTCCTGAAGAACCAATGCAAAGTAGGCGAAATGCGCTGAGATACAAATAATCATTGTGTAAGGGCGGATTCACACGAACGTGTGCGTTTTGCGCACGCAAAAAACGTGGCGTTTTGCGTGCGCAAAAGGCACTTAACAGCTCCGTGTGTCAGCCTCGTATGATGCGCGGCTACGTGATTTTCGCGCAGCCGCCATCATTATGACACTCCGTTTGGATGTTTGTAAACGGAAAAGCACGTGGTGCCTTTCTGTTTAGTCATAGTTTGACAGCTGTTGCGCGAATCACGCTCGTCCCACGGAAGTGCTTGACTTCAATGGGTGCGTGATGCGCGAAATATGCACAAATATAGGACATGTCGTGAGTTTTTCACAGCGGACTCACGCTGCGTAAGAATCACGCAACTGTCTGCACAGCCCCATAGACTAATACAGGTCAGTGCGACGCACGTGAAAATCACGCACGTTGCACGGACGTATATCCCGTCCGTCCGAATAAGCCCTTAGGCTTATTTCTTTGTAGGTTTATCTATATGTTAATACTATCGCAAATATAGATGACCAAGTTGTGAGATTTATCTGAACATTGGTGTCATTTTTTCCGTTTATCAAAGGTGGTTTTAAACTAAAGATTATTACTAAAATATTATGTTTTGGTCTTTTTTGTTAGTGATTAGCACCAGCTGTGGTCCCAGTAATACAATAAGGGCGGATTCACACAAACGTGAATTGTGTCTGTGCAGGCCGCGTGGTTTTCACGCGGCACGCATGGACCAATAGAAGTATATGGGGCAGTACAGACAGTCTGTGCTTTTTGCGCAGCGTTTGTCCGCTGCGTAAAAAGCGCGACACGTTCAATATCTCGGCGTATTCCGCGCATCACGCACTCATTGACGTCAATGGGTGCGTGAAAACCACGCAGGTCGCACTTCCCTGCGAACTGCCTGTTTCGCGCAACAGCTGTCAAAAGGATGAATGTAAACCGAAAAGCACCACGTGATTTTCTGTTTACAAACATCCAAATGGCGTGTCATAATGATGACGGCTGCGCGAAAACCACGCAGCATATGATGCTGCCTCACAGAGCAAGTAAGTTGCATTTGCGCAGGCAAAACGCCGTGTGTTTTGCATGCACAAAAAACGCCACGTTCGTCTGAATCAGGCCTAAGGGTAAGACCACACGAAGCGGCTCAGACACGGTCGCGACGCGGCCAACAACCGCACCGGCACCATGGTCGGCGCGGCTGTCAAATACCGTTAATGGCCATGCGTTATTGCGGGTAAAACGGCCCTTTACCTGCAAAATGATGCGGCCATAAAGGGTGTATTAAGTACTGGCCGCACAATTTTGAAGACAAAATTTACCCGCAATATCGCACGGCCATTAAATAAGGTGTTTGACAGCTGCGCCAAATATGGTGGTGGCGCGATTGTTAACCGTGTCACATGTCCTTGTGGCCTTACCTCAATTGGCCCCCACCAGAGTGAGTATGCGTAATCATGTCTAACCATCTATTGGCAAGGGACTGCAGTTTGCATCAGGGAGCTCTCATGGCCAGAATTGGTCAGTTTCACTCCGAGTTTCTTATGAATCCCATATGCGTTTCTACCAATTTAACTTTTGAATGAAAGTTATATTTTAATACAAGGTTTATATTTGTACTGACTTTTTGTAGGACTACTAACTTACAACGTGGGCCCCGGGAACCTATAGTCACTCGGCACAATGAATGTGATCTCACTTAATGCTTGACATTGGTTTGGCATGGGTTTTGGGAATCAGGAGACAGTGAAAAAGTGGCCACAAGCAGAATGATTGGTAACTGGAAATGAACCATTCTTGTTTCTTCTAGGGTGTTGTCCAGCACGTCTGTTCTTTTTTTCTCTATATATCCATACCGTATGGCAACCTGAAAACTATGAAATTGCAGAAGGGAAATGTACCGATAACTACTTTACTATAGTCTGCATTTCATCACATCATAACTATAATTCAGCTGTGACATTTCACAGAGACCTTAGTGCAGGCCCGGAACCAGAGCTTAATAACAGAACTGAATATGCAATGATGAATGCTCTGGTTCCCCTTATCTAAACCCATTATGTAATACAGAGCAGGAACAGTCATCCCATTAGAAGCCACAATACAATGAGAAAATGATGCGCAGCACAGATGCATGCTGATCTAGACTAGGACACAAACTAGGTGAGCCTACATATAGACCACTCGCACTAATTTTTTTAAAAAAAAAATAGCTACCTGTTTAAACTATCCAGGCATATATATATATAGCCCTGATATCTTAGAAGAAATGAGCCATAGGTATGTTATTTGTCTCTTCACATACTCCGCTTTTTCTGCAGAATCAGACTCCATTAAGATTTACCTCCACCTTCAGAATAGAGCGGCGCCTGCTTCAAAAGGCTTCATAGAAGACCCTTAGTTGTTCCGAGCATAGCGCTTTCTGTCATATCCATAGCTTTGAGCAAGATGGCAATGCTCGAAACGTCTTCGTGTCTTTTGTTTGATGGCTGACTGGTAATAAGATGTGTTGTCACAATGCCGGTGGTTTCTCCAGTTGTCTACTACTTGCACAAGTCCCGTTTTTGACACCCCTGTTTCTCTTGCTTGACTTGTCTTTATTCAAACTTCGACTCCAAAAACCTACTGACAAGTTAATTTGCTTTTTATGAAACCGCCACTGGATTGTGTATGTGTGAGATCGATCGTAAGCCCCACTAGGGACAGAGACTGATGTTAATGGTAACAATCTATGTACAGTGCTGCAGAATATGTTGGTGCTACATAAGCAACAGAAAAGAAATAATAAAGAAAAATTTTTTAAAAAATCAGGAATCACCATTCTGACTAAAGGCCTATTTACACGGGCCATTTATTGTTACAATTGATTGCAACCGTAATTGGCCAGTGTAGAAAATGGACTAGATTGATCATAGTGAAATTTACATTGACTTTAGGCCTTGCTGTATAACGCACTGCTCTCCTGGCTGCCATTGATCGGCCACAATGACTCTACACGCGTATCTTTCCTTTTACTCAGATAAGTAAAATATTGTATATGTTAAAGCACAAGTATGAAGCCAGCCTTAAAGTGAATATGCACCCTTTATTACCAATGTACATAATGGAGCTCCAACCAATAAAAACATATATTAATAAATTAATTATCACAGAATGTTAAACCTATTTCTGTGTGTGTGTGTGTGTGTGTGTGTATATATATATATATATATATATATATATATATATATATATATATATATATATACACATACTAGTCCTTCTCAATTAATTAGAATATCATCAAAAAGTTAATTTATTTCAGTAATTCAATTCAAAAAGTGAAACTCCTATATTATACAGATTCATTACACACAGAGTGATCATGTTGATTATTATGGATAACCGTTAATGAAAACCCAAAATTTAGTCTCTCAGAAAATCAGAATATTAAATAAGCCCAATTTGAAAAATGATTTTTAATACCGAAATGTTGTCCTAGTGAAAAGTATGCACAGTATATGCCCTCAATACTTGGTCGGGGCTCCGACTCTGCATGGATTACTGCATCAATGCGGCGTGGCATGGAGGCGATCAGTCTGTGGCACTGCTGAGGTGTTATCAATGCGGCGTGGCATGGAGGCGATCAGCCTGTGGCACTGCTGAGGTGTTATGGAAGCCCAGGTTGCTTTGATAGCGGCCTTCAGCTCGTCTGCATTGTTGGGTCTGGTCTCATCTTCTTGACAATATCCCATAGATTCTCTATGGGGTTTAGGTTAGGCGAGTTTGCTGGCCAATCCAGCGCAGTGATACTGTGGTTATTACACCAGGTATTGGTACTTTTGGCAGCGTGGGCAGGCGCCAAGTCCTGCTGGAGAATGAAATCAGCATCTCCATGAAGCTGTCAGCAGAGGGAAGCATGAAGTGCTGGGAAATGTCCTGCTAGACGCTGCGCTGACTCTGGACTTGATATAACACAGTGGACCAACACTGTTGCTCAGTGGCCCAAAGTCCTGTTTTCAGATGAAAGTAAATTTTGCATTTCATTGGGAAATCTCGGTCCCAGAGTCCGGAGGAAGAGTGGAGAGGCGTCAATACAAGTTGCTTGCGGTCCAGTCTGAAGTTTCCACAGTCAGTGATGGTTTGGGGGCCATGTCATCTGCTGGTGTTGGTCCACTGGGTAATATCAAGTCCAGAGTCAGCGCAGCCGTCTAGCAGGAAATTTTCCAGCACTTCATGCTTCCCTCTGCTGACAAGCTTTATGGAGATGCGAATTTCATGTTCCAGCAGGACTTGGCACCTGCTCACACTGCCAAAGTACCAATACCTGATGTAATAACCACAGTATCACTGCGCTTAGTTGGCCAGAAAACTCGCCTGACCTAAACCCCATAGAGATTGATGCAGTAATTAATGTAAAAGGAGCCCCGACCAAGTATTGAGGGCATGTACTGGACATACTTTTCAGTAGGCCAACTTTTCGGTACTAAAAATCATTTTTGAAATTGGTCTTATATAATATTCTAATTTTCTGAGACTCTAAATTTTGGATTGTCTTTAACTGTTACCATAATCATCAACAGTAAAAGAAAAATATGCTGGAAATAGATCACTCTCTCTATGTGTAATGAATCTATATAATATATGAGTTTCACTTTTTGAATTGAATTACTGAAATGAATTAACTTTTTGATGATATTCTAATTCATTGAGACGGTCTAGTATATATACAGACAAATAAGAAGTTAATTAGTACAAAATGTTAAACCTAATATATCTTTTTTGCGGTTGGGGCTGTTTCTCCTGATCAAGAACTCCAACTGAATAGACATAAATGTAAAACTAAACTTGATGGCTGGCAGCTACCACTAGAGGGAGCTTCAGAGTTAACGGTATAGTGTTGAATTCAATGATAGAACTATATGGAGAATGCTCTCCTTTTGAATGTATGTATATGAAGGGGGGTGGGTGTGTTTTTCTCTCTTTAATCAGCACCAAATTTTGGAGATAAAATGGCATGATGATAAAAAGAAGCAGAATTAGGGCACGTTTACATTGCTTATTTTCAGCCATTTTTCAGATGAAAATACGGAAGCTGAACGCCTCCAAACATCATTCCGACGAGGCAATTCTTTATTTTTAAGCAGCCTTTTGAAAAAAACTAAGTGCATGTCCCTTCTTGAGCCGTTTTTGGAGCGGTTTTTCATTGGGTCAATAGAAAAACAGCTATAAAAACAGCTATAAAAAAACATAAAAAAAACACTTGATGCTTAAAAAGCGGCTGAAAATCGGTAGCTGTTTTCCCTTGAAAACAGTTCCATATTTTACAGCCGTTTTTGTTTACTTACTTTCAGCCTGGTTACACAAAGCGATTGCTAATGAATGATTGCAAAAATAGCAATTATCGTTCCATATTGACGTCTGTTTACACTGAATGAGAACATAAGTTTCTTGCGTTGGAAATCATCACTTCTAAGTCGTGCAAGAAGTAGGGGACACATTGATGGCAATATGACTGAAGGATCAGACTACAGTTTCTGTCATCTGTTACCATGGAAACATAGGTCAGCATAGGAGCTGTAGACACAAAATTATATCAGCTTTTCGATTAAAACGGCAAAGTTCCTTCAGTTTTCATTTTCGATGCATTGAGCGGGAGGTAGGAGGGGTTCCTATGGTGGATATTCCCTTTAAACCCAACTTGCGCATATGAAGTGTGACCTTCTAGAAGTAGAGACGGAAACTTCATCTTCATCAACTATCCTTGGGCGCATCTACAGCCTTCCTGCCAGCTGGAAATAGACATGAATCCATCCACATACGATATTGAAGTTTGCTTCACCTGACAGTGTCTCCTAATGCGGGCAGTCACCATCTTATTAACATTTTCACCTTATTTCAGTAGGGTGATTATTGGCACACCCTATCATATGACAGATGTCAAAATACATCTCACTAAGTCCTCTTTTTCATGGCAGCATTTAGATCGGTATTTTGCTTCAGTATTTGTAATCCAACACCTGGAGTCTCGGCTACACACAACAATAATTTGATTTGCACCTCTACCGTGTTTGGATCCACTCCTAGTTTTAGCTCATAAACATGAGAGCAAATCACTGTAGTGCTTTAGGATTTATTCACAGTTCTGTATATCAGGTCTGCATGAACTGTTTTTTCATTGATCAAACAGGGGCAACATATTTAAAAGGTTTTTCTATACATTTTTGCTATTTGCTTTTCTATGCGCATACCGTTTTTTCAAGTAGCGACATGCTTCATTGGATCTGTATTATTACCGCTTTTAGCCAATAGAAGAAAATAAGTTGATTTTAAAAACGCATGTTCCGTTTTTGCATAGTTCACATGCGTGTATTAGTTTTCTTTTTTTTCCATCCGTATCTCAGCAGCCTCGCCAAAAACCCTCAAAACTGAAAAAATACAGATGTAAAACGGACAAAAACTGATACAATTCGTAAATAAAAACAAAACAATTAAATAAAAATCTGTATTGCACATCTGTATTTTCATATGGGTGTGAAGGAACCCTTAAACAGACTTGTTCATCATGATTTGTATAGATCAGGGGAATTTCTACTTTCTTACAGAAATACAATGAAAAAAATTGTGTAGTACCGCGTTAGCCTGAACTTAAATGTTGTGCTCTTTTCTAAGGGCCTGTTCACATCAGCATCAGGCTTCCGTTCATCAGTTCCATTCAACATTTCCATCTCCGAAACCGATGAACGGAAAGCCAAACAGAAACCCTAGTTTGTTTGCATTACCATTGATTTCAATGGTAATACTTCCATTGCGGTTGGTTTCCGTTCCGTAAAACTTCAAATTTTTTCCATTGAAACAATAGCATACTCTACGGGATTGTTTCAGCAAAAAAATAAAAATAAATGAGGGATCCCGTAAATGTGTTATCAGCATCTGCTGCAAGGTCTTAACCACACACCTTCTGTATGTATTGAAGATACATTTCCTAGTTATTTCCACAAAACAAGGTTGGGCCGCTTCCTTTAGAAACAATGCTTCCAAGAACAGAAATGGATTTTCTGGAGTATGAACACTTAAGTAAGGCAAAGCTCATAATCTTGGGAGGTGTCCAGATCTCTGAACTGTGCAGATGGAAAATCAGAATTAAAAAGTTGAAGATGTCCCTTTAAAGTGTGTAAATAAATATATGAAATTACATTTAAAAAAAACAATGTTGAAAAACTAAACTAGTGGGTAGCTTGGAGACAAGTCAGAATTTTTTAATTCTATTTTGGAAAATAGTGTTTTATAGGCACATAATGTACATTAGTAGTATATACTCTGCAGTGGGGAAATTTGGTCTATCTAGTGTAAGTTTATTTTGCATGATTTTTTTTTTTTTTTAAAACCTACTTGAGTAGGTGACCCATTTCAGGTTTTGGCATTAGGCTATGTTCACACGCCCAAATTACGGCTTGAAAGGGTTTACAAACATCTGCCCATTGAAAGCAATGGGCTGACGTTTGTCCGTTCACACGAGGCGTATATTTACGCGTCGCTGTCAAAAGACGGCGCGTAAATAGACGCCCGCGTCAAAGCGTCGTCATGTCACTTCTTCAGACGTAAAATGGAGCCGGTTTCCATGGACTCCATGGAAAACCAGCTCCAGTTACGTCCGTAATGGACGCGGCGTTCGAGCGCCTGCACATGCCGTTACGGCTGAAATGACGGGGCTGTTTTCTCCTGAAAACAGCCCCGTAATTTCGGCCGTTACGGACGCTGCCGTGTGAACATACCCTTAAAACAGATGCAAAATACTGACCAAATCTGCACGGTGCAAGGAATGGAATACAAAATACAAAAAAGAGTTCACAGCTGGACAGACAGATGTTTTTCTGCAGGAGGTCTTCTTTAAATAAGCACAAAATGGCCTTTTAAGGAAGTCTTTTGTTGAGGTGGCCATGTACCGGCTCGCCCTCTAACGTGTATGGCAGTGTCCAGACTCCCACCAACGGCAGATGTCATGGTAAAGAAGCATCAGACATTTTGGAGTTCAATATGCGTGTATCTTCTTGCAAACACCCTGTGGATCCACCACTGGACAGCGATCAACCGACAAACAAGCAAATGCTCATTTTATCAGCGGATCAGATCTTTCATGCGACCCACAAAAAAAAATAAAAAAATGGATGCTTGTCGGAAGTCCATCTTCCCATGTACAGAGAATGTGCTGCCAACAAGATGCAAACATATCGACGATCATTCGTCCTCATACCTTCCGATCATTGCTGTTTAAATGGAGCAAACTAGTGTTGATCGACATGCTCTATTGGCGATCGGGGCTTATTTACCGGTCACAAAATCTGCCTGTGTAAAGAGAGCCCTCACTCCTTCTCCCTTCTGAGAACACATGCACGCTGAGCCTTGTATGTATGAGGAGTGGGGGGGGGGGGTGGTTAGGAGGAATGCTGTCAGCCAACAGCTGTCTAGAATGTATGACCAGCTATAGGTCTGCTTCAGTGTCCGTGCAGGAAACGCACCCATATATTTGATACCCATGCTGCTTAGTACATGGAGAAACTGGGGTGTTGCGTAATCATTTTACATGATCGAACTAATAAAAACATAGGAGCCCATAGAAGACCGCTCATATATATATATTTTTTTCATCATAGTACTTAACACAATATAAAATAAAGTGAGAAAAAAAAATTGTAAGACGGCAAACAAGACTTTAAAAAAAAAACGGACATAAATTTTTTTTTCTTCAGAACAATCCTGATTTTAATTTACATGGTTTGGTGGTAAAAGGTCAATTTTGCAATGAAGTGTGCACTAGCTTCTCATACATAAGAAAACATTCATTCTGTTCACTTGCTGACCCCTGCAGGCCATTTTATTAACTGCACAAGTCCGCTTGCAGTGTTATCAGCTGGTGCTATAAATTCATCTGCAGCATACAAACAATGATTTCAAGGCTTCTAAATAAAAAGGAGAACTTTTTTTTTTTTTTTTAACACAAAATTATTCCGTCCATTGTGTGAAAGTGACATGAACTCTTAGGCCCTGTTCACACGGAGTATATTGCAGGCAGAAAAAATAAAAAAATGTGCTCTAAATTCATTCAGGAATTTTGAGGCAGATTTAGACCTGCCTGCACTTTCTTGCCCTGGTTTTTGGCCAGCGACATTGAGCGCCGGACAAAACAATCGAAAAATTTATTTTATGCCTCCCGTTGATTTCAATGGGAGTTTAGAGGTGGAACCACGGCAAGAAAGGACATACCGCTTTTTTCCCCCTGCAAGCGGCTAAAAGTGCCAAAAAACCTGAGCCTTCTGATTTTCAGATTTAAAACCATGGCTTGTAATTATCGTAAATGCCATATGAACCTACTGACACAGCGGCACCAGCTAATAACTAAGACGTCAACCAGCAGCCACAGTGATGTGGATGGACATCGACCCTGTTTTTAACGTTATTAATGAGACTGGAGGAATTGCTTCTGTATTCAACTTTATTGAGCATTACTGTCAATTATTAATAGTTAATTAGTCCACATAGCCAAAGCTACCGGTTGTCATAATTACATGCTAACCAGATATACTATAAAGTGGGAGGCACCTTCTCCGAAAGATTTTTTAAGGCGCAGATCAGAGTACCCAAAATTAACCTTTTTTTAGTAATAATTCAGCTACTTAAAGGTAAACGGTCACGTTGAAAACGCACGCCAATCTGCGAGCAGCATGTTATAAAGCAGGTGGAGATTAGTGGATTTATATAAACTGTTGTGGGGAAAGATTCAGTACAATGTATATTTTCTTGGGAGTCCAGTGGGCGGTCCTACTCAGGGCTTGACAGTTATTTCTGTAGGAAAAGCTGTCAGGAGTAGGACCGCTCACTGGACTCCCAAGAATGGAGTAAGCAAGGAATTCAAATAATAAAAAACACAAGCTATACTGACCATTTCCCACAAAACTTTATATCAATCTTCGACTTCTACTCTATAACATGCTGGTCACAGGTTCAATGTGACGGGTTCCCTTTAAACAATAAAAATGCTCCCAAGCAAAGGAAAAGTGAAGCTATAATACTTTGTGACGCAGCGTCACATGATCACACACACTTGATATATCAGACATATTTTTAAGTCAGTTTTACAGTCCTTTACAATTCTGGGCCTGCATAAGAGCAGCGATGTACAAAAAACAAAGCATTTTAAAGATGATCTGTTATAGGAGAATAATTTTATTTAAAAAAGGGAACCGAAGTAAAAAAACTGGAGTTCCCCATTTTAATTATACACGAGTCCTAGCCACGCTGGTAAGTAAGCAGTCGTTTTAATATGAAAGGCCACTGCTTAGTAAGGCTCTGTTCACATCTGCGTTGGCGTTTCCATTTTTAACGGAACCTTTACATTTAACGGTAATGGGTGCAAAAAATAAAAAATAATCTGTGCATAACGCAACACACACGGACCCGATTCACACGCGTTTTTCAAGCACATGAATCTGATACACTCGTGTGAATGAGGCCTAAGGTTAAAGGCTATGGAAACCTTTGAAAGGCCAATTTTTATTTTATTTAAAAAAAAATTTAAAAAAAGTTCAGTGTTTGCAACTTTACAAATACTTAATTTTTTTTAACTTTTTCAGATACAGCTGCTATGTATTCCCTATACATAGCAGCAGTATCGGTTGCTATTCACGGAATCCATCAGTCCCACCGACTTGCTTTTCAAGGGTGTACATAAAGAAAAATCAATGGGTACTTTGAAAAATAAAATTGTCAGTTTTTCTATTCCTATGATGGAACAGAATAACATAAATACAGATGTGAACAGAGTCTAAACAGCAATGGGTGACAATACTGAACATGCAGACCAGGCTTTTTCTCTAGAATACAGATTAAGAACTGGAGTCAAGTAACTCCTGTACACCTGGCCCAATTTCTGAGTGAAAGGAAGATGGTGGCTTTCAC
Organism: Rhinoderma darwinii; assembly: GCF_050947455.1. Taxonomy (NCBI): domain Eukaryota; kingdom Metazoa; phylum Chordata; class Amphibia; order Anura; family Rhinodermatidae; genus Rhinoderma; species Rhinoderma darwinii. The sequence continues at coordinate 56,788,123 of NC_134697.1, read as the reverse complement.
CTTGCTCACGGATTCAAACATTTTAGAGAAGCCAAGAGAGAAACGAGTAGGCCCAGCGTTACAATGTAAGACTTTTTTTTTTTTCCCCCCCAAATAATGTAGCTCACACCAATACCAGTCCTGGATTTACAAGCAATCTAAACCTTTTGAAACTGGGGGTGTAAAGGTTTAACTCCCTAGGTCAGTTTTGCAAAGCATTAGGGTACTTTTACACAACCCAACGTGGGCCATGTAAACGAGCGCTGATCGATGACACAGCTAGTTGATTGGTGCTCATTTGCTCCTTTCACAAGAAGCTAGCATGGGGACGAGCGCTCCTTACTCAGATCGCTCGTCCCCATACATTTCTATCATGCCGGCAGTGCGTCTCCAGATGTGCTGCCCACAACGATCATATTTAAGGCATTTAAAACGATACGATCAGCCGATGAATGAGCGTTTGCTCGTTTATCGGCTGATCGTTGCCCTTTTTGCCCAGTACACGGATCCAAAAGAATCCATCAGGACAGATATAGAGAGTTACTCAATATTTTACCATCCAGATCTTGGGCTCCCAAGTCACAGTTAAATGTCCCTACATTAAATAGTTCTCCTATAGCAAACCCGCTTTATAATGGTCTGGTTGACCTGGGAGAACAAACTACTATTTTAATACCTGAGTTTTAAAAATAAAAAAACTGCATGGGGTCAGAATTAGCCTATGTGCCCTAGTAACGTCCAGCCCTTATGTTGCTTACAATGGCAAGAGGGCTACATTGACTGAAACTGAAATGTGATATCGCCCAATGCAAAATAGCAATTACATCAGATTGGTTTGCGCTCAGCAACTTAACAATCCCATAACCCATTTAGCATTTTTCTCTCTTATGTCTGGTTCCCTTTTCATATGGTCTACCATGTATTATTTCAGACACCCTCACTATAGTGGGGAAAACAAAGGATTTGTCACAAATTGATCAATGAAAAACATCACTGTAAAATTTCACATAAACAAAGTTATCCTATGAATTTTTTTGGCTAAAGTAATTCTTTAGATTCAACAGTGTACAGTAGCAAGAATTCTGTTGAAAAAAAGTTTAAAAAAGGCTGGCCATGGCCATAAAGCATCCCAACATGCTCCAGAAAAAGCACGAGGAAGGGACCAACCACCATTTGTCCCTTTACAATGACCATCTATAATATATATCTAGTATTAATTCAAGTTCATGCTTTTATCAGTCTGCATTTGTCTTTCATCATATGAAAAAACAAAATAAGCATATTCCAAAAATACTAAATTCACAAATAACCACATCCATTGGACATAATACATATCTTGATAATATTGTGGGCATAACCCCCATACTCCTTTCTGTCCTCCCATCCACTGTTCTGCTTTTCAGATTATTAAATTTGAAAGGCACTTTCTAAAGCAATGATTTCCAATCTTTTTACCATGATAGAACCCTTCAAAAATAGGTTTGCCATCCCAGGAAACTCTACTCCTAACTCAAGCAAGCTTAAAGAGGCTCTGTCTCCACATAAGTGGCCTATATTGTACATAATATGATCGGCGCTGTAATGTAGATCACAGCAGTGTTTTTTGGTTTTTTTAGAAAAACAATCATTTTTGACGGAGTTATGACCTATTTTAGCTTTATGCTAATGAGTTTCTTAATGGACAACTGAGCATGTTTTACTATATGACCAAGTGGGCATTGTACAGAGGAGTGTATGACGCTGACTAATCAGCATCATACACTTCTCTCTCCATACATTTACACAGCAGATAGCAATATAGCTATGTGCAGCCACATAAACACACTATAAAATTACTGCAGTGTCATGACAATGAATACACATTACCTCCAGCCAGGACGGGATGTGTATTCAGAATCCTGACCACTTCTGTAGCGTCTGTGATTTACACAATAGCAGGCGTAGTCTCGCGAGATTACGCTGTAAACTGTCATTCACAGCGAGATTTCGCTGTGCTGTAAATCAGAGACACTACAGACGTGGCCAGGAGAATGAATATACATCACGTCCTGGATGGAGGTAATGTATATTCATTGTCAGGACACTGCAGTAATGTAAGTGTGTGTGTGTATGAGGCTGCAGATAGCGATATATATAGACTCGCTTGCCCGATCATAGGCCAGTGTAAGGGCATTTACTGTCAAAAATACCAGTAGTTAAATGGGCCTCATTATAAGTCAATGGGGTTTATTAGGATTCTTCAGTAGCCATTCAAAAACCCATCCTGCATAGCAGTCATGAGTGTTAAAAACAAGAGCCATGATGCTTGCGGGAAAAGAGCCTTCTGAATAGCGCCAACAATAATATTTATGTATGCACAATCACTTCAGTTCAACAATAACCAATAGTCTTATCGTTTATCATTGACCTTTTTGCACATTTAGACTAGGCAATAATGGTTACAGAAGGGAAGGGAATCGTGCATGTAAAAGTAGCTTCATATATTTAATTGAACTGAGCACGTGTGCCCAAACCCATATCCAAAGGATAAAGAACGTGTATATATAAAAATCTATTCATCATCCATGCAGATGCACCATGTAAACAAATACAATAGCATCTACAGCCACATTTCCAAGACTCGCTTCTCAAGGACAGAGAGCACCAAGTATGAGAACGTCATGTACTCTGTGCAATAGACTTATTCCCAGAAAACTTCCATGATATGTCCTTGCATGTAAATAAGCTGGCTTCCCTTCCTTAAAGGGAACCGGTCATCCATATTATGCTGCCCTCACTGAGGGAGACATCTGTCAATCAGCAGAGTAGGTGTAGCTAGCAAGAAGTGGGTGGAGCTAGCAGCAGCCCATGAATACACCAGACTTCTTTTGGCAGCGCTGCCTGGGCTTTCAATGATAGTTCTCATAAAAGGGTTCACATAAATGACAGACCACTGAAATTAGTGCATCTGTCACTACATTATGCCGTCCTTAGTGTTTGATTTTTAGCTTGGTTCTGTCATTTTATCAACTTGAAATCGTCATCTTCAACCCAAGTCATTTTGCAGAAAACACAAAAAAAACGTTGCACGCAGCACTACTTTTTCCGTCAAATGTGATGGAAGCTGCGATGGAGGCTCCTAAATGCGCCTCTAACGCAAATGTGAACAAAGCCTAAGCCTCACTTCTGTTCCATTTAATTTTGCCTTATAAATCAAGACTTTCTATCAAAGTAGGAAAAATCTAAAAACTAAATTAAGAATGATCATTATAACATGGGAGTAATATTTTAATAAAATCTAGAAATGTATGCTCCTATAAAACAAAATAGGAGAAACCAGGCTAAATACACCAAGCATTGTTTGCTTGTTTTTAGAATTTTTTTTTTTATAAATTCCGCTGCTTTTAAAACATACCATGAAAAAAAGCGATCCAAAAAGGAAATCATGGGAAACATTTATTTTTTTTTTTATCAGGGGCAACATGTCAAAAGCCAACTAAAGAGCGTGGTCCTCAAGCTCTAATCCTATATAGAAGAACTCTTAGGGCTTGTCGACACGCTGCAGAATACAGTAGCAGCATAGTGAATTAGATTTAACCAATCTCATCCACATGCTGCGTAAAATTTCCGAGCCAAAACTGACCTGCGGTGCGTACTTTCCGGACGGCAACATGTCAATTCCTGCTGCGGAAAGTGTCCAGAATTGCTGCGTTTTTTTTTATAGGATATGTCTCCATATCCTAACATTGGGAAAAACACGGCAATTTACGCACCACTTTCTGACGTAAAAACCCCAGTAAATGGTGCGTTTTTGCCGCAGCGGAAAGCCTTTGACTTTCGACGGAATTGCTGCAGAAATTCTGGCCCTGAGAATTTCACTACAAATAGAACCCCAAATTCAGATGTAGATTGTTAAGGAAAACAAAAAAGGAAAAAAAAAAAAAATCTATAAAAAATAAAATTTCCCACGGCTTGGATTTTGTTCAGATTTTTCAGAGCAGAAACAGTAATCCAGAGAAGCACATAATGCAACGTTTATTAGCACCTAATAATCATTTCAGTCCTGAACATCAACTCAAACTTGATCATGTTTGGCCAATACATTTTACTTTTAATACCCCTCTATATCAAACAAGAAATATATTGTATGGTTTTGGACACTTAGGTGTTCAGTTTAGAAGTGGTTTGAGGGAATGCCAAACTGGTCATTGAAAATTGACTCTTATACAGACTGATATTAACGGTCACACTATCAAAATGCAACTCTCCCTTCACACTTCAGTTTTATTCTGAAAATGCACTTAGTGACCCTTTCAGAAATCTCTTCCTTCCTTTACAAGGGCAAACATCATACTTGATCTATTAAGTACTGTGCCAGAAAACGTGATAATCCTGAAGTACATAGATTGTAAGGCATAACCTTGAAATGGAGAAGTCATTATGGCAATACAAAGTTATCCACATTGTTGAGAAAGCAAAGGTGTTAAACCCTCTCTCAGGCTTAGCAGACTTCTTTGTTTACAAAATTGTAAGTAGGAATTAATTGAAATAAATTCAATCCCCATGTAATTAATTTAAGGACAAAGTCAAGCCCAACCAAACCAATGATGGACATGGATTGATAATGTCCAAAACAAATACATTTCTATAACAGGCAGCAGGGGACTAATGTAAGACTTCAAAAGGCGAAGATCTTCAGTGGCCCTATGAAAATAAAGCCAAGATCTAAGAAGAGCAACAGGGACAGGACTTTACGGTTCCTTGCTTACCAAGAGATTATTTTTTGTAGGTGAGATGGCTATATAGGGATTTAGGCCAAAATGTTACAAACCAATTTATCCACTATGGCCTGGGCATCTTTCCAAACCATGGGGCAAATCTTTAGTGGAATTTGACAAAAAAAAAAAAAAGTGGGGTGTGTAAAAAAAAAGTATTATTCATTTATGCCACCCATCGTTCACATGTATTTGCAAAGCTACAGTACAAATTTGCAAACTGTATTTATTCCCACTTGCCAATGTCAAGCCATTTAAATCAGAGTCACAAGTCCCTTCACCACCTCCACACTTTATGGGAGTGGGATCAATCTTGGGGTAGGAAAAATAAAAAAAAAAGGACGATAAAACAAAACAAAGGGAGCCTAGTTGCGTTGACCTTTGGCACCTGGAAGGACTGTTTGCTAAACGCATTACAGCGCTGTTGCCTGTTTTTCATCAAGTGATCCTATTGGCCTCGTCAGGTACACGCAAAATTTTGAGTGCTTGCCAAGCATCCGGGAGGTTAGATGTCCATTTCAAATTGAGCATCTTCACCTGAAGACAACAGGAAAAATTATGAAAAACAATTGTCAAAACACACTATATACACATACATACACCGAAAGGGGGCAATAACTGATCACTATTCTTAAAACTTATAGTGGTCAGATTTTCTATGATCAGCTGTTTTGAAGGGGGTGCAGCGCTCATGAGCGCCACTTCCCCTTTTCTACTTGCTCACTGTGAATCTTCGACACACATTTAGTGGTGATTCACAGGTATTGCAGCCTTCTTTTCCCATTAAAGTGAATTGAAGAGGGCTGCAAGACTGAATTGTCGACACAGATGTAGCAGCAATTCAGAGAGCAAGTAGAAATGAAGGGGTAGCAGTGCTCGTACGATGACTGCAGCCCCTTCAAAACAGCTAATCGGCGGGGGTCCCGGGAGTCGGACCCCGACCCATGAGCTATTAATGGCCATATTTTTAGGGACTGGACAACCCCTTTAAGTCTAACTTTACTGCTAAGTTGTTTGTTCAAAGATCTCAATTTGAGTAGACTAGAGGAAAGGGGAGACAGAAAGAAAGTGTTAATAAAAAAATAATAATTTTTTTTAACTAGTTGCCAACACAGGACGATAACACTCGTCCTGAGCGGCGGGTACTTCGCGCATTAGGATGAGCATTCGCGTACTGTGTGACAGCAATGTCCGCGCGAAATAAGGAGAGGGCAAAGGCTGTAATACACTACGGCCTACAAACTGTACCCCAAAGGCAGACGGTGGTGGTGGTGGGGGGAGAATTGTACAGGTTATATTTTAACGTGGTACCCACAGAAGATAAACATGCACCTTTGGGAGAGGCTTATAGTGCAGCCAGGAGAAATAGCTATCGGACAGCAGCCATCTTGTGCTCGGCCAGCTTAAAGACATGCTAAAAAGTACATCTTACCAACAGCAGCCTTTCTGTCATGATTGTTCAAATTGTTTGTTTCTACTTTAGGCTGTACTACAACGGCACTGGGGCTGGTCACTCCAGGAATATCTGGCAAGCGGCGGGGAGGGGTCTGAGCCAGGGGGGAATTGCGACGGTCCAAAAGAAACTTGCGATCATAGATGATCCTTGTACCTAGAGAGAAAATACGGGGAGGAGTTTAGAAAAAAAAATTACATATAAGACGAATAAAACCTAACAAAATACCAATTTGCATTTCTCATTATTGTTTGATTGTTCATAATGTAAACTTTATAGACAGTACTAATAAACTATTCAGTTTATATTTTGTATAGCATTCTAGTTCCAGCAAAAGAAAATTACTTTCTCTCAAGTTATAGTCAATCCTTTCCAAACCTATTAGCACAGCACCACAGAAGATAGCTCAGAGTAAAGCGGGCCATACACTAGAGATTTCGGATGGCTGACCAGGCCAATTTAGTCAATTTTCTGCCGACTTTTGGCACCTATTCATGACATGAGCGTGCCAGATGCCACCCAAACACAGATATCTGTGGAAAAGTCGGCGTCGGGTGCAGTCGTTGGAAAGTCACTCATGTCTAACAGATCTCCATCACATTAATAGAAGGCAAGACCAGGCCACCGATCATGCCTAAGATCAGTTAACTATTTGAATGTCATTCAGGAAAGAAATGTCTGAAGTCCCTAGCATATGGCCAGCTTAAAAGGGGTTGCCCAAGACATATGAAACAAGGGCAGCGGGCAGGGTATGAGCTAAAATAAGAAAAACAAGTTATACGCCCCTACTAAATCCCCCGCCGCACCAGTGGTCCCTGTTGGTCCATTTACCTTTACAGGAAGTGATGACCTCCCGTTCGGCTGCAGCCAACCACTGGCCTCCGGGATGATGCGCCATTCTTGCCAGAAACACCACTGAACCCAGTGATTGGCTGCAGCCGAACAGGACGTCATCGCTTCCTGTAAAAATGTACAGACTGGCGGAGACCACCGAAGCAACATCTCTGGATTTAGTTGGAGTAAAACTAGTTGGTTTTTTTCCGCCCATAATTTGCCCTCTGTCCTTGTTTTACATGTGCCATACAATCCCTTTACGGCAATATTATTAAGGCTTTTAAGAACAACTCTGGGTATTCTAAGCAGACAATTACTTCTAATAAAATCCGTTAACTTTTTACCTTTTAAACACACTGGCAGGATCAGAAAGTTACATGCATATCTGGAAATACTTATAAACTGAATTACGGACATAAGTTTGCTGCTCGAACTGTAAGTAACAGTACATAGTCCACATTGTAGATCAATAGAACCCGGTTATAAAGTAGTGTGGTCAGGAATAAAGTAAGTCATCATTGACATTGAAGAATCACACACAGCATAGAAAACTCATGAAAAGGGCTTTGAAAATGGCAAAGCTCTTATTTGGAAAAGGTCCAGCCTCGCTCTGCGGCTAGTGGAACAATACAAAGTCTGATCAGCAACTCTGCATGTCCTGATTTCACACACAAAACTCATCTTCGATAAGAAAAATATTCTTCATGTCCCTGCTACCAGGTAGGCAATATGGCTCAGTTTAAAATAAATGGTTGAGGGGGGGGGGGGATTGAAACACCTAAAAATTGGCCTCCATTTTTTTTAAATCTGACATGTGTCATTTTATGTAATAATAACTCTGAAATGCTTTTGCCTATCCAAGCGATTCGGAGATTGTTTTCTCGTGACATATTGTACTATGTTAGTGGAAAAATTTGCTCAATAAATGTATTGCTTATTTGTGAAAAACACAAATTAGCAAAAATGCTTTTTATATTTTTAAATGTATCTGCTTGTAAAACAGATCATACCACAAAGTAGTTACTATATTACACATTCCATATGTCTACTTTATATTTGCAGCGTTTTTTGAACATTTTATTTTTTTAGGATGTTACAAGACTTAGAACTTTAGCAGCAAATTCTCGCATTTTCAAGAAAATTTCAAAAGGCTATTTTTCAAGGACCAGTTTAGTTCTGAAGTGACTTTAAAGGGCCTTAAGTACTAGGTAGACCCCATAAGTCACCCCATTTTAAAAACTGCACCCCTCAAAGTATTCAAAACCGCATTCAGAAAGGAATTACTGCAACGTAGAGGGGAAATGTGCAAATTTTTTTTGCTGAAATTTGAATACATTTTTTTTCTTTAGCACAAAAGGTCTTACCAGGGAAATGCAATTCCATATTTATTGCCCAGATTCTGCAGTTTTTAGAAATATCCCACATGTAGCCCTTGTGCGGTAATGGACTGAAACACAGGCCTCAGAAGCAAAGGAGCACCTAGTGGATTTTGGGGCCTCCTTTTTATTAGAATATATTTTAGGCACCATGTCAGGTTTGAAGGGCTCTTGCGGTGCCAAAACAGTGGAAATCCCCCAAAGTGACACCGTTTTGGAAACTACACCCCTCGAGGAATTTATATAGGGGTATAGTTAGCATCTCGACCCCACAAGTCTTTTGCTATATTTATTGGGAGTTTGTCTGAAAATAAAAACCTTTTTTTTCAGCAAAACATGAATGGAGAGAAGTGTATGACGCTGATTTGTCAGCGTCATAACTTCTTTTTACAACACCCACTTGGTCAAAAGGTAAATAACGCCCAGTTGGTCATTATGAAACTAATTAGCATAATTATAACTTGCTCAAAAATTATAGTTTTTCAAAATAAAAACCACTGTTATCTACATTCCAGCGCCGATCAGATTATGTAGGGGATAGGGCATTTATAATCTGGTGATGGAGCCTCTTTAAGGTTGGAGAAGCAGGAGGTAAACTGTCCCTTTCTTTCCAGTAGGTTAAATTTTAGCCAAGCAAATGGAAGCATTAGTTGGCTAACTAATGGTCCGTTATAATGAAAGGTTAAAGGAACTGTGTCACCCCAAATTTTTTTTTAATATGTTAAAGATGTTAGTGCTTTATTAAAAACTTTTGGATTAATTTGTGTGTTTGTGTGTTACTTTTTTTTATTTTTACACTTTTTCTTCCCTATGGGGGCTGCCATTTTTTTTTCCATTTCTGTATGTGTACAGACATGGAATACGGCAGCTCCAGTCCCATAGGGACTGCGAACGGGGCCCGTTCCATCCACTATCGTGTACGCCGCTGTGTGGGAACGGCGCATGCGCCGCTCCCACACAGTTCAATTTGAAATGCGCGTTGTCCGGTGCCATTTTCCTGTGGACCGGAAGTCCCGGCCGGACAGTAAGATTACTACTTCCGGTCGCAGCTTCCGGACTTGTGCACATGGAGCACCGGCAGCAGACGGAGCGGATGGACCGGAGGGAGCGGCAGGTAAGTTATTTCTATGTATGTTCGTGTTTGTGTGTTTACTAAATGGTGACACACAGTGTAGGAGGTTAGACCGTTCAAACCCCTCGTTTCTCCCGGCACTAGCCAGGATAAAGGAGGGGGGGATTCTGAGAGCTCACTAGAGCGAGGGATTTTTACCCAATTTTGCAGCATAAAGCAATGTGGTTGCTTTACAACATGCAATGCTGAAATTTTGGGAATGGCTCCATCTAGTGACCAGTGCTGGGAAATATTATAAATTTAATCCAATTTATAATATTTCCTGACTCGTGAAAAAAAAAATAAAATAAAATTAGAACAATGTTTAATCACCTATACACTAACTGTTTAATTTAAAAAAAAAACAACATGTTTTGCTGGCAACACATTCCCTTTAACCCCTTCCCGCTCCTTGACGTACTATTACGTCATGGCAGCTCTATCGTTCGCGCTCCATGCCGTAATAGTACGTCTTGCAGTTAGAACAGCGGTGCGCGCGCCCGGCGCGTTCATGCGCTGTGATAGCTGCTGTTTCTGACAGCAGGCTATCACGGCATAATGGGACGGGACCATTTACTATGGTCCCGCCTCGCCGATCGCCGCTATTGGCTAGTCAGTGAGTAACTAGCCAATAGCAGCGATCGGTCTCATTCAGCACAGCAGTGCTCGAGCCCGGCGTTCCTGAGCTGTGAAAGCTGCTGTTTCTGACAGCATGCTATCACAGCATAATGTGCCGGGACCATTTACTATGGTCCCGCCTCGCCGATCGCCGCTATTGGCTAGTCAGTGAGTAACTAGCCAATATCAGCGATCGGTCTCATTGAGCACAGCGGTGCGCGCGCTCGGCGCGTTCATGAGCTGTGATAGCTGCTGTTTCTGACAGCAGGCTATCACAGCATAATGGGCCGGGACCATTTACTATGGTCCCGCCTCGCCGATCGCCGCTATTGGCTAGTCAGTGAGTAACTAGCCAATAGCAGCGATCATTCTCGTCACTTCCTCTCTCTGACCTCACATCCTGCTGCAACCGCCCTGAACGCCCTGTTGGAGTTAGCGAGGCGTTGAGATCGGTTGTGAGCAGAGAGTCAGAGAGAAAAGAAGTGAAAAAAAGTGAAAAAAAGTTTCTAAAACAACGTTTTTTTTGCTTCCCACCACCCCATCCACTACCCACTCCTGTTCCCTTCCTCTGAGTTCTACCCACGTTTTTTGGTCAGTGATCTCCTATCACTGACCACTTTTCAGTCTTCAGGACCACATTTCTTGGTCCCTGGGGATTTTTTTTTCATTTTTTTCTATATAAAACATAAAACAAAAAAAAAAATATAAAAAGAAAAAAAAGAAACAAAAAAAAATAGTTAGTTTAGCCAATTTTGAAAATTTAACTGGTTAGTTTAGTATTAGGGTTAGTTAGTGTCAGGGAACCGTCAAAAAGCGTAGTTAGGTATAGTGTCAGGGAATTTAGCGTCAGGAATCGGTCACCGTAGATAGGCTTAGCGTTAGGGATCCATCACCGTAGTTAGGTTTAGCGTCAGGGAAGCTCGGAATAATTAGATAGGTTTAGTGTCAGGCACCCGTCACCGTAGTTAGGTTTAGTGTCAGGGAAGCTTGAAATAATCTAGATAGGTTTAGTGTCAGGGAATCGTCGCCGTAGTTAGGTTTAGCGTTAGGGAAGTCCACATAAAATTTAGTTAGGTTTAGTGTTAGGAACCCTCGCCCTAGTTAGCTTTAGTGTCAGGGAAGTCCACTTGCTCTCTAAAAACAAAACACATTTGTGCTATCCTATTGCTCCCAGTTAGGGATTTATTTTTTTGCTGTATATAAATTTTGTCTTAGCACAACAAGCATGTCCCAACGGACATTTACTGCTGAAGAGGCGTATGCATTTCTGGCCTCCGACACAGACTCGTCGGATGGCGATACACTATTTTATTTGTCTACCTCCTCATCCAGCGATGAAGAGGAGGGACCCCCTAGGAGACGCCCCAGGACCACCACCATAGTAGAAATCCCTGAGAGAAGTGACCCCACAACAAGTGATACCCCTGAGCGAAGTGACCCCATTTGGACGCCCACACCAGACCATTATGAACCCCAAATCCCTGAGTACACGGGCAGCCCAGGGATAAAATTTAACACGGCAGGGTTCAGTGAGATGGACTTTTTCAAGTTCTTCTTCACTGATAACTTTATAGAGCTAATGGTCACCCAGACTAATTTATATGCCCAACAGTATATCACCAAGAACCCCAACTCATTTTATGCCCAATCCCAGAGGTGGACTCCTGTAGACGCAGCAGAGTTGGGCAAGTTCTGGGGACTGCTCTTGAACATGGGGCTTCTAAAAAAGCCATCCATTAGGACCTACTGGAGCACGGACATCCTATACCACACCCCGATGTACCGTATGGCCATGTCCAGGATGCGTTATGAGGCAATACTTCGCTTCCTACATTATGCCGATAATGAGCAGTGCCCACCCCGAGATGACCCCAGTTTTGACAGTTTATATAAACTGAGACCCTTATTAGACCATATCAGTGCCCGGTTTGCCCAAGCATACACCCCCGAGAAGTGTATTTCCATTGATGAGTCCCTGGTACATTTTAAAGGGAGGCTTCAATTCCGCCAGTACCTGCCAAGTAAGAGGGCAAGGTATGGCGTGAAGTTGTATAAGCTGTGCGAGAGTGCATCAGGGTATACATATAAATTCAGGATATATGAAGGGAAGGACAGCAGTATTCAGCCCCCAGAATGCCCCCCCTTACTGGGAATTAACGCAAAAATTGTGTGGGATTTGGTGCACCCACTGCTGGACCAGGGTTACCACCTCTACCTGGATAATTTTTGTACCAGCGTCCCGCTCTTCAAGTGCCTCGCTTCCAGAAGGACTGCGGCATGCGGCACTGCTAGAAAAAATCTTAGAGGCCTCCCTAAAACACTGCTTGGGCAAACACTCAGAAGGGGTGAGAGCAGGGCACATTCTAGTAGCAACATATTGTGTGTCAAGTACAAGGACAAGAGAGATGTCCTTGTATTGACAACAATACACGGCCACACCAGTACCCATGTACCTGTACGAGGTACCAGTACAGAGACCCCCAAACCAGATTGCATCCTGGACTACAATAGGTACATGGGAGGGGTGGACTTGTCAGATCAAGTCCTGAAGCCCTACAGCGCTACGCGGAAATCGAGGGTGTGGTATAAGAAGCTGGCCGTGCACATCATACAGATGGCATTGTACAATGCGTACGTGCTACGTCGATGTGCAGGCCAGAGGGGAACTTTCCTGGAATTTCAAGAGGTGGTTATAAAGAACCTAATTTTTGGCGACCAGGAAGGAGGGGCACCCAGTACTTCTGGAAGCGGGGCCACACGCATCGTACCAGGGCAACACTTTCCAGGAGAAGTTCCCCAAACTGGCAAGAAGGGAAAAAGTCAAAAGAGGTGCAAAGTGTGCTATAAGAGGGGGATAAGGAAGGACACAACATACCAATGCGACACGTGTCCCGAAAAACCAGGGCTCTGTATGAAAGATTGTTTTAAAATTTACCATACATCCCTTGATTTTTAATTTACCCTGATGCACTCCGCACAGCTTATCCCCCTCATCTTTCCCTTTTGAGCCCTGCCATGTGCCCAAGCAGCAAATAACAGCCACATGTAGGGTATTGCCGTACCCGGGAGAACCCACATTACAATTTATGGGGTGTATGTCTCCAGTGGCACATGCTGGGCACAATATATCAGACACTGAAATGGCATATATGCATAGGAAATTGCAAATCTCACTTTGCACCATCTGCTGCGCATTACCTTTTACACAATAACTGTGGGGTCAAAATGCTCACTACACCACTAGATGAATGTCTTAAGGGGTGTAGTTTTTAAAATGGGGTCACTTCTCGGGGGTTTCAACTGTACTGGTACCTCAGGGGTTCTGCCTACATGACTTAGCACCAGAAAAGCTCCAGTAGGCTAAATGGTGGTCCTTCCCTTCTGAGCCCTGTCGTGTGCCCAGGCAGCTAATAACAGCCACATGTAGGGTATTGCCGTACCCGGGAGAACCCACATTACAATTTATGGGGTGTATGTCTCCAGTGGCACATGCTGGGCACAATATATCAGACACTGAAATGGCATATATGTATAGGAAATTGCAAATCTCACTTTGCACCATCTGCTGCGCATTACCTTTTACACAATAACTGTGGGGTCAAAATGCTCACTACACCACTAGATGAATGTCTTAAGGGGTGTAGTTTTTAAAATGGGGTCACTTCTCGGGGGTTTCAACTGTACTGGTACCTCAGGGGCTTCTGCATACATGACTTAGCACAAGAAAAGCTCCAGTAGGCCAAATGGTGGTCCTTTCCTTCTGAGTCCTGCCATGGGCCCAAACATCAGTTTATCACCACAAATGGGGTATTGCCGCACTCAGGACAAATTGGGCAACAAAATGGGGTGTTTTATTCCTTGAGAAAATAAGAAATTTTGAACAAAAATTACATCTTAATGGAAAAAATATCATTTTTTTAATTTCACAGCCCAATTCAAATAGGTGCTGTGAAAAAACGGTGTGGTCAAAATGATAACAACAACCATAAATGAATTCCTTGAGGGGTCTAGTTTCCAAAATGGGGTCACTTTTGGTGGGTTTCCATTGCTTTCATACCTCTGGGGCTCTGCAAATGCGACATGGAACCCGAAAACCAATCCAGCAAAATCTGGACTCCAACAAACACATAGCGCTCCTTTCCTTCTGAGTCCTCCCATGGGCCCAAACGGCAGTTTATCACCACAAATGGGGTATTGCCGCACTCAGGACAAATTGGGCAACAAAATGGGGTGTTTTATTCCTTGTGAAAATAAGAAATTTTGAACAAAAATTACATCTTAATGGAAAAAATATCATTTTTTTAATTTCACAGCCCAATTCAAATAGGTGCTGTGAAAAAACGGTGTGGTCAAAATGATAACAACAACCATAAATGAATTCCTTGAGGGGTCTAGTTTCCAAAATGGGGTCACTTCTGGTGGGTTTCCATTGCTTTCATACCTCAACACCTCTTCAAACCTGGCATGCTGCCTAAAATATATTCTAATAAAAAAGAGGCCTCAAAATGCACTAGGTGCTTCTTTGCTTCTGGGGCTTGTGTTTTATTCCACGAGCGCACTAGAGCCACATGTGGGACATTTCTAAAAACTGCAGAATCTGGACAATACATATTTAGTAGTATTTCTCTGGTAAAACCTTCTGTGTTACAGAAAAAAATGGAATAATATTGAAATTCAGCAAGAAAAATGAAATTTGCAAATTTCACCTCCACTTTGCTTTAATTCCTGTGAAATGCCTGAAGGGTTAAAAAACTTTCTAAATGCTGTTTTGAATACTTTGAGGGGTCTAGTTTTTAAAATGGGGTGTTTTATGGGGGTTTCTAATACATAGGCCCCTCAAAGCCACTTCAGAACTCAAGAGGTACCTTAAAAAAAAGGCTTTTGAAATTTTCTTAAAAATATGAGAAATTGCTGTCTATGTTCTAAGCCTTGCAACGTCCAAGAAAAATAAAAGAATGTTCAAAAAACGATGCCAATCTAAAGTAGACATATGGGAAATGTGAACTAGTAACTATTTTGGGTGGTATAACCGTCTGTTTTACAAGCAGATGCATTTAAATTCTGAAAAATGCAATTTTTTCTAAATTTTCTCTAAATTTTGCAATTTTTCACCAATAAACACTGAATATATCGACCAAATTTTACCACGAACATGAAGCCCAAAGTGTCACGAGAAAACAATCTCAGAATCGCTTGGATAGGTTTAAGCATTCCGACGTTATTACCACATAAAGTGAAATATGTCAGATTTGAAAAATGGGCTCTGAGCCTTAAGGCCAAAACTAGGCTGCGTCCTTAAGGGGTTAAGGAGGTACTAATGTATAAGATTCCCCTACAAAAAGCTCAGTGGGTGCATCTGAATCCATTAAATGACCCCGACTTGATGTCCAAAAGTTTGTTTTCATGTTACTGCTAATGAGTGTCTGCGTCCTCTCAGCCAATCAGAAGTTCCTAAAGAGGCTATCAAGTCTCTTACGTGACCCATCTGAGGGCAGCATAGGATAAAGGTTGCAATACTGAGCTCTGTGATACATATTTCCTAATGGTCATATTCATCATTTACATAAGATTCCATTCACACTTTTTGCTGCAACTTTTGCTAAAAAAGAAATAAATATCGCAGGAAAACCCGTGATGTGACCGCAATGTGTAAGATTTTCAGACTGATGTTTATCCACTTACACCACTTTTATAGACCCTTCCCAACATAATAGGGTGACAGATACACATTAAAGAGGCTCTGTCACCAGATTATAAGTGGCCTATCTCCTACACAGTCTGATCGGCGCTGTAATGTAGAGAACAGCAGTGGTTTTTATTTTGAAAACGATCACTTTGAGCAAGTTATGAGCAATTTTAGATTTATGCTAATTCGTTTCTTAAAGACCAACTGGGCGTGTTTTTACTTTTAACCAAGTGGGCTTTGTACAGAGGAGTGTATGACGCTGACCAATCAGCTTCATACACTTCTCATTGTTCAAGCCCAGCTTCTTTCACTGCACAATCAATCACACTGTGCTGTGGATCATGCTGGGCTGGAACAATGAGAAGTGTATGTAACGGATTGGTCACTGATTGGTCAGCGTCATACACTCCTCTGTACAACACCCAGTTGGTAAAAAGTAAAAACACGCCCAGTTGGTCTTTAAGAAACTAATTAGCATAAATCTAAAATTGTTCATAACTTGCTCAAAAATGATCGTTTTTCAAAATAAAAACCACTGCTGTTATCTAAATTACAGCGCCAATCAGACTATGTAGGAGATAGGACACTTATAATGTGGTGACAGAGCCTCTTTAAACAAGGATATCCGAGATGCACACTGTGTTCTTACTGAACAGAGCATCACATGAGACCCAACAATAACTTGGCATGATGTAAAAGTTTTCTACCAAACCTTGTGACACTGAGAACATTGCTTGGAGAGCACCCAGTGAAGTAGAAACTATATGGAAGGTAAACATTACAATTCGAAAACGTACACCGAGCCAAACAAAAGTTGACTACATCTCATATCCGTAGTTTAAAAATATTTTCCATATTGTACAGTAATAAGAGCTTGGAAAACACAGAGCTTTGTATATACACTGTGTAAAAATAAAAGCCGGAGTCTGAAAAAGAAAATGTTATTTATAAGTCTGGGGCATAAACATGGTTAGCGACTGAAGATTAACTGCACGAACGTCTCAGGCTGGGTTCACACGACCTATTTTCAGACGTAAACGAGGCGTATTATGCCTCGTTTTACGTCTGAAAATAGGGCTGCAATACGTCGGCAAACATCTGCCCATTCATTTGAATGGGTTTGCCGACGTACTGTGCAGACAACCTGTAATTTACGCATCGTCGTTTGACAGCTGTCAAACGACGACGCGTAAATGGACTGCCTCGGAAAAGAAGTGCAGGGCACTTTGCCACGTAATTTGAGCTGTTCTTCATTGAACTCAATGAAGCACAGCTCAAGATTTACGAGCGTCTCAGACGGCTCGCAAAATGCGAGGAGCATTTACGTGTGAAACGAGGCAGCTGTTAACAGTCTGTCTTTTCATACGGAAATGCCTCTCATCGTGTGAACATACCCTAAAAGTTCATGCTGCTGCCGTCCCTCGCCCGTGCTTGGCATGGATTTTCTGCTTTTTGTATCAGCGCAAGCCTAGCATATTGAATATTTTTATAAACGTTTCCGCTCATTCCGGCTGAGAAACTCATGAAAAAACAGCACAGTGTGAACAAAGCCTATAGCAAGTTTGAGCATAAAGCCCTAAAACAGTGGTTCTCAACCAGTGGCTCGGGAGCCACATTTCTTCATGTGTGGAAGGTGGCTCTTGACCATCACTCCTAGTTTAATACGGCTCACAAGGTTGGGGTCCTCTGCCTTAGAATATATGGTACAACACAATCAGTAAAGCACCAGAAGAAAATTGTACAGAAACAACTAAAAGTTATCAGAATCATCGGGTTTAACAGTTTTTCTCTTTAAATAAAAACGAACAACTTCGACACACTCGACTGGCTTTATAGCAGTTTGTGGAGAGCTGGTCTTCAGCCTCAGGCCTGATTCAGACGAATGTGTCAGTTCTGCGTCCGCAAAAACGAACCAAAATAGGACATGCAGCGAGTTTCACGGAACGGACACACACTGCGTGTAAAACCACAGACGTGTGAATAGCCCTATTGCATAGTTCTCAGCACCCAGACCAAAACTTCTGAAATGTCTCTAACATATCAAAATGTTTTTGGAACGTGAAGTTACTTTTTAAATGCAACAATGAGCAGAATAGGAGAGAAAAGTCTCACACACAGTATTTTGGCTTCTTTCATAAGGCAGGTGAGATATTTACCTTGTGAACTACCAGGTGGCCGGACGTACATTAGCAGCTGATGTAACACTGCCGGTTTACTTTCTTAACTCGGTGCCCATGCAATCTATTAATCACCACAGAATGACCTTACTTTGCAGCATTTTATTACAACGGGAGTCCAGGTGCATTTTTTTTCTTCTAAATTTATAAGTAGACACTGGAGGAGATTTATCAAGTAGGGCAGAGAAAACATGGAGTAGTTGCCCATAGCAACCAGCTTCTATTTTCTAAACTGTCTATAGAAATAGCAGATTGGTTGGTCTGGGTAGCTACCCCACATTTCTTTTGCACTACTTTTGATAAATATCCCCCAGAGTATATTGTACAAATCTAAAGCGGGACATACACATGGTCCACAACGCTCTTCAGACTTCCAAGTGTGCATGTTTATAAGGATTGGCTTAGCATACATGTTTATTTGGGAGGTAGAGAAGCCTTTGCCAGACACTTCTGGCAGCACTTTATCTTCCGTGAGAATAAAGAATCGGCATATTGAAATCCAACAGCTCTAACCTTCATTTCCTTGATGGCAGAAATCGAATTTAGCCGAGACATATTTAATGTGTAAGGTCAGCTTCAGCAATAGACTGCTCCTAGGAAGAGATTATGGTTAGCTACTAGGTTAAAGGGGTTATCCGGGATGTAAAACAGGATTTTTTTTATTAAGTCCTGGAAATTAAATAAAACATCAAACATTTACCTCTCCTGCCTCCAGCTATTCAGTGCTGTTGCTCTGGTGACAATCCTTGTGGTTCTTTATATGCACGTGGCATGTGACCGCTGCAGTCAGAGACCTCAGCGGGGCTCACTGGTGAAGAATCGTTTTTCTGACATTATGCCAGAAATTTAACATATGGCCTCCGATTCATGCTACGTGCATGTGAACGACCGGGACTGCCACTGGAGCGACAGCACTGGATGGACGGGGGCAAGGTTAGGTAAGTATTTGTTTATTTATTTATTTCATTTCCAGCCCCTAATAAAAAAAAGAAAATCACATCCCAGATAAGGGCCTGTTCACATCAGCGTTGGCTTTCCGTTCCGGGGTACCGTCTGAGGTTTCCGTCGGGTGAACCCCGCAACGGAAAGTCAAACTGAAATCACAGCGTCCGTTTCAGTCACCATTGATTTCAATGGTGACTGAAACATTGCTAATGGATTCCGTCGTAAAAAACGAAATCTTCCGGAATGGTGACGAACGGAAACCATTAGCAATGTTTCCGTCACCATTGAAATCAATGGAAACGGAAGCTGTGGTTTCAGTTTAACTTTCCGTTGCGGGGTTCACCCGACGGAAACCTCAGACGGAACCCCGGAACGGAAAGCCAATGCGGATGTGAACAGGCCCCGACCTCTTTAAGGCCCATGGCAGTAAGCAAAAACTAAGAGTAGGTCCAAAACACAGAAGAGGTACAAATCCTTCTCTGTGTAGGTTTCACTACTAGTATTGGATTAAAACTACGGATACAAATAAGCAAGTGTGAATGAGGTCTAAGGGTCCTTTTATACCATCCAAAGCGAGTGCTGATCAATGGGAGGGCTCGTTGATCGGCACTCGTTTGCTATGTATGTGGACGAGCTCTCAAATCACTCGTCCCCATAAATTTCCATGATTTAGTCAGCAAATCATCCAGTTTACACAGGGAGATGTGCTGCCGACAGCTATAATATTTTGAGCTGCATAAACTATACAAATCGACAGCTTATCACAATCGAAAGCTGGCCACTGACAAAATGCAAACTGTTTGGGGACGAACGATCGTATTAACGATCAATCGTCTCATTTCCCAATCATTGCATGTAAATGGAGCAAACTATCTCCGATCGATATTCTGTTCTTGTCCATCGGCTCTAGTTACCAGGCAAAAAAAATCTGCCCGTGTAAAACCACCCGTAAAAGGCTGGATTCACACATTTTTTTTAAAACCAGGAATCGATACAAAAATGGGGATGGCTACAAGTCCATTCTTTATATTTTTCCTTCCTCTCTCACTTCTGGCTTTGGCCCAAGAAAAAACTGCATCATGGGCTACGTTCAAACAGGGCAGATAGGCTGCATAAGAGGTAGACAAGGAACTCTTGCCGATAAACCGCACCAAATTGTGGTGCAGTTTTTCAGCCGGTATGTTCGATATGAAAAACTGCATGTGCATATAACATAACATACCCTCGGACGTCCTGCAGGCAGGCCTCCTGGGACTACGTTTTATACCATGTGACCGCTGCAGCCTTTGATTGGCTTCAGCAGTCACGTGGGATAAAACATCAACCCAGGAGGCCGGCATGGACAGCACAGAATTCTGGATCAAATTTTTTCCTGAATTTTTTTTTGTGCCACGGAATCTGCCACAAAAACGCAACATCTGATATTTGTTGCAGGTTTTACATCTTCACAGAGACATCAATGTGGAAAACCCGCAAACACACACAGTGGTTACGTACATAAAATGGACATGCTGCGGATTAAAAAAATTAATAAAATGAAACGCAGGTCAATTTGAGCGTTTTTTTCCACTCATTTACGCAGCGTGTAGATGAGATTTGTTCAAATTTAATCAACTTTGCTGCTACTGTACTACTGTATTATGCTTCGAAATACGTTGCGGAAAAACCGCAGTATTTACGCATCATGTGAACTCTGCCATAATGTGAAGACAGGTTACATTCTAGAACGATAGATGCACAATAAAACATTGCAAACTGGGTTTCCACAAGTGATTGCATCAGGCAAAACCGAGAAAACCACAGTGTTTAGCAGTGCATAAATATATACTGCATACTGTAGGCAGCAGCCAAGGTTTGGGTGTCCGCCAAGTAACACAAAACACATTACCATTTGGCATTTACGACCCATCAAAATATTAGCTTTGCTCTAAATACACTTCAGTAGAAAACCTGAGTGCTGATAAAATGATTCTGCCATTGGCGTGTGCAACAGATTCTAAACCCAAACAATACATCTACGAAATCACCCTGTAAATGGCTCCAATTACAGCTATACAAAGCTCTATTAACCGCTTAACGACCGCCCATAGTCTTTTGATAACAGGCGGTGCAGGTGCTTAGTCTACAGCGACGTCTTTTGGCGTCGCTGTAGAAGAGGCTGATGAGTGCTCCTGTGAGTGCTCATCCTCTAAGCAGGAGCTATAACTAACAGCTCCTGATCTTAGAGCAGCCTGCTAAATACAGCCGGGGGTCGGAAAACATTCGGACCCCGGCTGTTTAAACCTTTGATTGCCACAGTCCGTGACTGGCAAGATCAAAGGGAACTCCTCTCTTTGATAGGGTCACTGGAAACCCGGTGATGTAATCAAAGAGAAGGGAATCCCTCTGCAGTCAGCCCTACAAAGGACCCCAGGGTGGTCTGTTCCGTAAGACTGCTGTTAGGGCAGCACATAGTGTACCCTAACAGCAGCCGGTGTCATAGTAACAGTGTAATGTATTAGCATACAGGAGGATGCTAATACATTAAGTACATAAAGTTATAAATAAAGTTATCCCTTAAATGGGAACAAAAAAAAAAAAAGTTATGGCTGATGAAAGTCAGAGGTAAAAACAAAAAAAAAGTAGCTGGTCATTAACGGCCCAGACATTAAGGGGTTAAGCCAAGGGCATACACGGCGGATTAGTAGCAAAATAGCTGTGGATTTTGTGTGTGGAATACACACAGAAAATCCACAATTAGGCCTCATGCAGATGGCAGTGTTTGGTCCGTGATATATACAGACGGCATCTCAGCCGCATTTCCCGGACCAAACAAAGTTCAGGGAGTCTGCATAGTTATGTATGACGCTAGGTGTCCCCGCCTCCGCAGGAATACTGTCCCGTACCGAAAACATGTTTCAGGACATAATTGGCGTGCACAATGGCAGACCTGAGTGCCTTCATTGGGCCCCCAGGCTGCCATGATGACCATTGGCACCCCCTCATTCTAAAGACTTGAGAAGACTCTAAAGAGATGCCGCTGTCGCTATTGACCATGGCATCTAAGGGGCTAAACGAGCAGGATCCCGTTGTTACACTGAAGTGTTGGCTGTTACATACAGCCAACACACTCGTTCTAGGGAAAGACGTCAGCCCGTGAACCCGCTCCATTCTCCCCCACCCAACCTACGCCTTATATATTCGTCAGATGTCAAAAAGGGGTTAAGGTGCCTTAACACAAGCAGTTAAGTATTTACACACAAAAACACCTATCATAAAAAAATGCATCATTTGGTCATAAATTGATCACTTCTCCTGTGGATCTATGAATAATTTTCTTATTGGGACCCCTTTCACAATGTCACATATCTGCTGTCAAACAATGCAGGTTTAAATACACAATGTCATAACGACCAATGATTATTTTTATGTTTGTAGAAACGATTATTTGTATGATCAATGAGAGCTTTAGGTTCAGTTGCTACACCCGTTTACAGTAAACTCACTCTTGTTGTAATGTGACCGATTGTGTAAATAGGCTTTTACAGCGCACTGATATAAGTCCTATCCCACCTCACCAACTCCAAAGCTGAAGAACACAGAACGGACTGCACTATAGAGATGGTAAGGGTCTGTTCTGCACATCACTAGCATCGCAAGCCCAGTGAATTGTTTAAAGAGGCTCTGTCACCACATTATAAGTACCCTATCGCCTACATAAGGAGATCGGCGCTATAATGTAGGTGACAGCAGTGCTTTTTATTTAGAAAAACTATTACTACGTTATGAGCAATTTTTGCTTTATGCTAATGAGTTTCTTAATGCCCAACTGGGTGTGTTTTTACTTTAGAGTAAGTGGGTGTCGTGGAGAAGTATATGATGCTGACCAATCAGCGTCATGCACTTCTCTCCATTCATTTAGTCAGCGCATAGTGACACTGCGTTGTTCACTACGTGCTGTCTTATACTGACACATTAACGTTACTGAAGTGTCTTGACAGTGAACAGACAATCCTCCCAGCCAGGACGGGATGTCTATTCACAATCCCGACACTTCGCTAACGTTTGTTACAGCAGAGCAAAGCGTAATCTCTCTGTAACCTGTTATTTACAGCGTGATCTCGCAAGATTACGCTTGCTCTGCTATAAGTCCCACACAAACGTTACCGAAGTGTTGGGAATGTGAATAGACATAGCGTCCTGGCTGGAAGGAATGTATATTCACCGTCAAGACACTTCAGTAACGTTAATATGTTAGTATAAGACAGCACATAGTGAACAATGCAGTATCACTATGCGCTGAGTAAATGAATGGAGAAGTGCATGACGCTGATTGGTCAGCGTCATACACTCCTCTGTACAACGCCCACTTGGTCTAAAGTAAAAAACACGTCTGCTACAAGCAAAAGCATATATATATATATATATATTTTTTTTAATGGCAGTGGATGAGCAATGGCGCGGCCCCCCTGGACGGTTCTCACGGCACCCCGGTTGGGAGCCACGGATTTAGAAAGTTGCACCAATTACACTGATTGACATTTTTATAAAACCAAACAAAAATTTAAGAAAAGGTGTACTTCGCCTTTAAAGAAGCACTCCCATGAAAATTTTTATTGCATCTTGTACATGCTATTTATTTACCGAGCATCTAGTTTTCAAAACACAGGCTCCATTCGGCTCCCCCGTGCGGTCACGTGATCTCTATTCTGGCTGGCCGATTCACAGTGTCTTGTGTGGACCGTAAGCCAGTTTCTCTACGCAAGTCTACGGAGCCTGCCTTTTGAAAACTAGACGCTCGGTGAGTAAATAAATAGAATATAAATGTACAAGATGCCTATTACAAAATCGGTAATGCAAAGATTTTCATGGGAGTTGTTCTTTAAAAGTATGAAAAGGATAATCATCTAATAATTTGCCTGTTGCTGGCATCGGCAGGTACGCAACGTTCTTAGTAATACAGATTTCAAAAACAGTAAGTCACAGCACGTCACCCACAACAGTCTGGTTAGTGTCTTTAGTGACATTTGTCTTCATTTAGCAATTATGAAAAGCCATTTCCTACTCTGGAAAAAAAACCACCATTTGAGACAATTGTAGTCAAGTGTCATTATTCAGACAGCGTTTTCTCACCTGGTAGAAAAAAAAATAATAAAAAAAGATATCGGCCTCAAAATTCCTTCAGAAATTTTGAGGCAGATTTTGAAATGTCATGTTTGTTTTAAGCTTCTATTTCCACTTCTTTTTTTTTTTTTTTTAGTCGAGTGGCCAAAAGCCACCTGGGGGAAAACGTAAGAAAGAAAAACCTCTGCCTCCAATTAAAATCAATAGGTGGTGATTTGGGGCGTTTCTTGGCGCCGATTCTGATGCGGTTACCCTTCTAGCGTGTAATTGACAAATAAAGTATGTTTCCTCGTGACTCGGCCGGGGTCTAAATATCTAGACTTCTGAACATTTACCCACCGTGCGTGCAACACACCAACTTGTTGTTGTGTAATGTCATGCTCATTTACAAACCGTGGGGGAAAAGATTTGGAGATACAAGTCTGTGGTCCCTGGTCTTTACCCACATTGGAAGCAGGAGCTCCAAAGTCATAAGGACATCATTTCTGTGAAGCTTCCCACAGTGATGGACAACTGAAAACTATTTGGGACCTTTGCCAGAAAACTGCACAGTGAGCAAAATACTTCTTCTCCACATGGTCCCATCCATTTCTATGGAGAGTGGCTACATACATGCCCTCTCCAGTACATTTACTGTGTACCCCTGGTGGTCACCATGAGGGGACTCCTCCGTTGCCTGGAAACATCGCAGAGAAGAGAGGCACAAGGGTCAGGATTGTGTTTTCAAATCCAGCCTTCATTATGGAAACGAGCGCACCAGGAGAACGACAGAGCTAATAAACCTAGAAACGTGCTACCGGCGAGTAAGTTCTATTTGCTCACTGTTCATTTCTATGAAAGGCTATTATTGTTTGTCACGGCCACTAACAAAAAAGAAAATAAAAAGTTAAAACCGGCTGCTGGATTACTGTGACTGGCATGTAAACTGCGTACAATTGCGGCATGTTACATTGGTTGGCATATTAGAGATATTTTTCTTCAAGATGCACTGTTCTCGTAGTCAAAGCCCGCGATTGCGGGCACGGCCGGCCACCTGCATTATCGGGCTGTGGTCCCAACAAAGTATGGGAGCACAGCCCGTAAAATGCAAAAGAACAGACTTTTCCATAATTTTCGGAACATTTCTACGGCACGTACACCTATCCATAGCGATACGGAAAAGGGTCTGCAGCCAATAGAACTGAATGGGTCCGTAATTGCGGACCGTATTATGGCCCGTAGTTACGGACAACTTTAACGGTCGTGTGCATGGGGCCTCAGTCTAGAACAGCGCCTTAATACGGGGCCACACGGATCTGCCATGAGGATGAGGCTAAAAATAAACTGGGCAGAACTAAAGTTCTTAATAAATACCTATTTATTTTTTTTAACACCATGTCATTTTTTATGTTAGTCAGTTAATATCTTTATAGCAGTGGAAACAGTGTTTCTGACAGAGCTCCAAATTGATCAAATTCTACCACCGTCTTAGTCCCCATGCACACGGCCATGCCCGTAAGCACGGCCCGTAAAACGCAAAAGAAAGGACATGTTCCATAATTTTCTGAACATTTCTACGACGCGGACACCCATCAATAGCTATATGGAAGGTGTCCGCAGCGAATAGAACTGATGGGAGCCGTAATTGCGACCGTATTACGGAGATTTTTTACGGTCGTGTGCATGGGGCCTTAGGATTCATATTTACTTTTTTCTTCCAACCACCACTAGAAGGAGCTTGGGAGCCAACAGGATACTTACTGATCAATCATCTCAAATGTATTATATTGTATTCAGAAAGCAGGCTACCCTAATTCTGTAGAACAGAGGACCCTAACCTTTTGTACCCTGTGAGCCACATTCAACTTTGAACGGTGGTCAGGAGCCAAAATAAATGTAAAAAAAATAATAATATAGGTAGACCTATTAAGAAATTATATTTTAATGTAAAATAGGTTTGAATATGTCTGCAATATTTGCAGTCTGGGTGTTGTATTGTATTCAGTGCATACGGCGATAACAGATCTCCTAGGACGAGTCACATGTGGCTCCTCAGCCACTGGTTGGGGACCACTGCTATAGAACAATGTCAGGGTAGACTATAGTTATTCAGCCCTGACACTATCAAAAGTGACTGTGCGACAAGACAGTTTCTTTAAGGAACAAACAAAGCCATGCAGCCGAATTGGAATCTGCAGTTAGAAAATTTTCTGTGCCGAAAACCAAGTGGCTCATAACAGTACTACTTGTAATGATTTCATGGTCAGTCTCAGCTGTAGCCTAAGGCTATGTTCACACGGCCTATTTTTGGCCGTTTTTCGGGCCGTAAACGCCCGAAAATAAATCGGAAGCAGAACGCCTCCAAACATCGGTGCAGGGCTCAGTGCATGAGCCTGCTCCATATACAACCCCCACACCACGACATGCTATTAAGTCGTGATGCGCGAAGATGTTAATGCACAGCGGATGGTGCAAAGCGAAAATGAAAATTTGCCACTGATATGCCATTTTAATGCACAATATGTTGTTCCCAGTTTGTGCCACTGAAAGACAAATACAGTCTCTATTGCCTCAGCGCTCACAAAAAAAGCAAGTAAATATATTGCAAGTTGAATCGATTTATTCACAAAGCTGTATATCATATATTACATCATATGTAATCAGCTTTTTTTATATGAATACAAGAATAGAAGCGACTTAATGAACTTTCGGCCAATGCACAGCCTTTATCACTGTCGCAGTGAGTCACAGGCCGGTTACCAGAGAGACACCTGCAAAAAACGCTCACAGACGCTGCAGTTATTCAGAGACTCTCATTTAGCGCCTGGAACAAGTTCGCTTTATTTTTTCACGGTTATTGATTCATTGCAACGCAGGGAGAAAAGTGATGAAAATTTGAGTTCAGGAAATACACAGACACTCGGACCGTTTTTCACGGCCCGAACTTTATCGTGTGCAAGGCGTGTGATAAGGAGGAGAGCAGCACGGACTGGTTAGGAGGTTATCGGATAACTTTAACACTTACTGCTTGAAGTCTGTGTACTCAGATGTAGAAGGAATATGTCTAGCCTTAAAGATATGCCTGTTCCTTTAAATGTATTGTACGGTGCATGCACATCTGACATTCTCTAGAATGACGTGCAGAGACCTATACATTTGAACACCAGGGGGGGCTATTACAAGTAGATGATCATATTTCTGTAAGGAAACTGTTTTAATAACACTTTACGAAGTTACTCTAAAATGTAGATCGAGTTTATATATTGCCATTTCTATTGATGGCACAACCGCTTTAATAAGTTTAAATAGAAAAAAACAGAACAAACGCATTTCAGTTTTTGCCTGGGTAGAAGAAAATATGCAGGGTGCAGGTTATGTGCACACGGACCTTCACGCTGTACCCTTCTGTAGAATTACTTACTGATAATGACAGGCTTTAAAAGCATATATAGGTTTTACTATTTATATTTACGTTTTTCTCCCACAATTACATGCACTACAGCATTTACCCATTTTTAGACCATTCAGGATTTTAGAATGCGGAGTGGCAACCCCTACATACCGTAGCTTTGGAGTGCCAGTATCAGTTTACAAAGATGACATAAGTTGAGCAGAACTTAAAAGGGGCTCTCTGGGACTTAAATATCCATGGGGTATCTTAGGCCATCAATGATTGATCAGGTGGTTTGTAATCAGAGACCCCCACAAATCAGCAGAACAAACAGGGCCGCATTGCTACTATGAACATAGTGGCTTGTCAGGACGGGCGGCTCTGCCTGCAGCTTGTCCCATGCCCTTTGGATAAGGTGCAGTACCAGGCACAGCCGCTCATATGGTCGGGCTGCTGTGCCTGTGTAAATAATAAAGGGGGACGCAGTGCTCAAAGAAGCGTTGTGGCCCCTTTGTGCTGATTGGTAGGGGTTCCAGATGTCGGACCCCACCAAATATTGATGATCCATCCTAAGTATAGCCCATAAATATTTAAGTCCCGGAGAGGTGGTCAAAAACACTGTGGCCAGACGTTAATAGTTTAGAGTCTATATGGAAATAGGTGAATGCCTACATACATAAGGCAGAATTTCTCTTCTATCTTCATTTAAAACAAACTTTAAAAACGCAGACCAAAAAAATTAAACTAAAAAATAAAATAAAATATTAAAGTGGTGTGTGAATGAGGCCTTAAGGCATCCTACAGGTTTATAAAAAGCTGCCAAATAGCAGCAATTGGAACTCTCTAAGGCCCTGTTCACACGGAGTTTTTTGACACGTTTTTTGACGCGGAAAACGCGTCGGAAAACGCGCCAAAAACGACCCAAAATGACTCCCATTGATTTCAATGGGAGACGGAGGCGTTTTTTTACCGCGAGTAAAAAAAACGCCTCGCGGCAAAAAGAAGGGACATGACCCTTCTTGATGCGGTTTCCGCATCCAAAACCGCATTGAAAGCAATGGGGACACGTCAAAAAACACCTCGAACTAGTGAGGTGTTTTCTGACGAGTATATTGCCGAGTGTTTTGGAGGAGTTTCTTGCAGGAGTCGTCTCCTGCTGCTAGTCCAGCCCAGCAAGGGGCTGTCATTTCCCGTCTGCTCGTGGAGCCTGAAAAACATCGTGGACAGAACTCAGGGATACAGAAAACCGAAGTCCTGCATCCAAATCGAATACAAGTAAGTGCAATTGCTCCTATGTTCCATACATGCTATACATGTATGGAGCTGTGCATTTTTTTTTTTAGAATTATTTTTTTTTTAGATTTTTTTATTTTTAATTTTTTAATTTTGTTATGCAGTTGTTCATGTATGTCATCTCTTTTTTATTTTGTTTTAACATTTCAGGAACAGAAATGACGACAGCAGAGGTGTACCACCGAATGGACATTGATGTTGGGAAATTGATTCAAGAAGTAAGTATACTTTTTTTTTTTAATGTGGGCCTGTTCACATCAGCGTGGTTTCCGCTGAGGGGTTCCGTCGGTGCTTTCAGTCAGGGGAACCCCTCAACGGAAAGGCAAGTGTGAAGTGGTGACAGATCCGTTGCTAATGGTTTCTGTTTGTCCCCGTTGTGCAAAGGGTTCTGTCGTTTCGACTGAACCAATACCGCAGTGTAGGGAATCCCATTAGCAACGGATCCATCAGCATTGAAGTCAATGATGATGCAAACAGAAAACAATGTTTTTTTTAATGTGGGCCTGTTCACATCAGCGTGGTTTCTGCTGAGGGGTTCCGTCGGTGCTTTCAGTCAGGGGAACCCCTCAACGGAAAGGCAAGTGTGAAGTAAGTTCCGTTTGCATCACCATTCATTTCAATGGTGACAGATCCGTTGACAGAAGGATGTCAGGCTGGGTTCACACGACCATGTTACGTCCGTAATGTACGGAACGTATTTCAGCCGGAAGACCCGGACCGAAGACAGTGCAGGGAGCCGGGCTCCTAGCATCATAGTGATGTACGATGCTAGGAGTCCCTGCCTCGCTGCAGGACAACTGTCCCGTACTGTAATCATGATTACAGTACGGGACAGTAGTTCCACGCAGAGGCAGGGACTCCTAGTGTCGTACATCACTATGATGCTAGGAGCCCGGCTCCCTGCACTGTCTTCGGTCCGGGTCTTGCGGCCGAAATACGTTCCGTACATTATGTACGTAACATGGTTGTGTGAACCCAGCCTCATGCGTGTGAAAACCTCGTCAAAAACAGCCTGAAAAACCGCCTGGAAAACCGCCTCAAAAACCACATCAAACATGAAAACCTCCAGGGTCAGTTTTTACAGGAGGAATTTTCCTCCTGCAAAAAACTCCGTGTGAACAGGGCCTAAGGCTATGTTCACACGGGTATTTTGCCGAGTTTTTTGACGCGGAAACCGCGTCGCAAAACTCGGCAGAAACGGCCCGAGAACGCCTCCCATTGATTTCAATGGGAGGCGTCGGCGTCTTTTTCCCGCGAGCAGTAAAACTGCCTCGCGGGAAAAAGAAGCGACATGCCCTATCTTCGGGCGCTTCCGCCTCCGACCTCCCATTGACTTCAATGGGAGGCAGGAGAAAGCGTATGTCTCGCTGTTTTATGCCCGCGGCGCTCAATGGCCGCGGGCGAAAAACGGCGCGATAATTGCCGCGAAAATCGGCGTGCAGGGAGAGGAATATCTGCCTCAAAGTTCCAAACTGAATTTTGAGGCAGATATTCCTCCCCCAAAATACTCCGTGTGAACATAGCCATATACACCTGGTCCTGACTGTTATACAGAGCAGGTTTTCATTAAAGGGGTTCCACACTCAGAATTTAGGGCAAAAAGTGTGAACATGTGAAGCCCTTAAAACTATTTTCTCCTGGGAGCGGTTAAAGAATGAATGGGGGGATGGCAGGAAGCTAAAATGCCAGCTGCAGGCTCATCCATGCAAGCGGCTGCACTGAGGAACCTGCTTACATTCTGCACCCTAAGGCCTTATTCACACGAACGTATAATACGTCAGAGCTACGCGCGTGGCAATCACGCGCGTCGCACGGACCTATGTTAGTGAATGGGGCCGTTCAGACTGTCAGTGAATTTCACGCAGCGTGTGTGCGCTGCGTGAAACACACGACATGTCCTATATTTGGCCGTGTTTCACGCAGCACACACCCATTGAAGTCAACGGGTGCGTGCAAGAAGCACTGTTTGTAAACATAAAACCAGAGTGTCCTTATGATGCCAGCTGCGCGAAAATCACGCAGCCGTGCATCATATGCTGATGCCACACGGACCTTTTGCGCGCGCAAAACGCAGCGTTTTTTGCACACGCAAAACGGACATGTTTGTGTGAAACCATTTGAGTACAAGACCTATTGAAAAGACTTTCAGACCCTCCTGGGATTTCAACTGCAGGTCTCTTTTGTGAATACCGGCAATGATGACAGTTCAAAACGAAGGCCTCATGCACGACCATAAGGGTTTTTACTGTCCGCAAATACAGATCCGTAGTCATCCACAAATACGTGATGGTATCCGTAATTATGGTCCATAGTGCATCCGTATTTACGGATCACCAAAAAAAAAACACAGGGAGAAATCTTGGGGAATCCCCTCACGTCGCATAGCAACGCTTCCGCAATTATAAGCACCTACGGCTCCACCTCCGTAGCGGTCTGCAATCGCGGAAGCATCCATAGACTATTATGGGGAGTTCGTGCCGCAATCGTGGACAAAAATAGGACATGTTCTGTATTTTGCGGATCATTTCTACAGCACGGACACACATCCGTAAATATACTGAAAGGAGTCTGACCAATAGAAATGAAAGGATCCGCAATTTTGGATGAACACTACGGTTGTGTAGATGGGGCCTCACTGTGTAACTTCATCATAGGGAATCTGTAGAGAATAAGTCATCACGGATGTATTCCAGTCTCATAAGAAAAGGGGAAATAAAACTGTGTTGCAGATGTCACAATTAGCCGCATCAATCTGCATTGTAAACGGTATTCCGGGCTCATGTAGTAAATGTTTATGAAATAAAGACATACACTTAGGCTATTATGATAAAAGCACTAACACTATATTGATACAATACTTTGCTATGTTCCTGTCTGTGTTCGGTATTTCCGTCGCTATGCTCCTTAAGAGGAGTAACGCAATGAAAATAATGGATACATTGACTTTAATGGGTTCTGTCGGGTTGTCCTGCGATGGAGGCCCCTAATGGAGCCTCCAACGCAGATGTGAACGAAGCCTTAAACCGTGTTCACACGGGGCAGATTCGCTGCGTAAAAGCACGCAGCGTATCTGGCCTGTGCGCCACAGGGAATTTTGGGCGAAAAAGCTCACCAAACTGTGGTGCAGTTTTACGCCCATAACTGCTGCATTAACCGGTCTATCAGGCCGGCCTCCTGGGATGACTTTTCATCCCAAGAGACCGGCTTGGAGGAAGAAACACAGACTCCCAGGTAAGTAAAGTGTATTTTTTTTTTATTCAGAGTTGCAATTTTTTGCGCCAGGTTCGCAGCAATTCCACCGCCTAAAAATGCAACAACTGCTATTTGTTGTGGGTTTTACCTCCCCATAGAATTCAATGGGGAAAACCCATAGCAAATATGCAGCGATTACGTATATACAATTGACATGCTACGGAATAAAATTCTGCACCACAAGTCCATTTCGGAGCGTTTTTTCCGCTTAGTATTTACACAGCGTGTGGATGAGATTTGTTCAATCTCATCCACTTCGCTGCTACTGTATTCTGCTGCGATTTTTCAATCTGCAATACCGGAAGGGAAAAAAAAAAAGCAACAATTCCGCTTAACTGGTTGCCGACACAGGACGAGTATGCTCGTCCTGAGCAGCGAGCACTTTGCGCATTAGGACGAGCATACTCGTCCTGTGTGACAGCAGTCTCTGCCGTCTCTGTGTGTGCGATCGAGAGCGGGGCAACGGCTGTAATACACAGCCACGGCCCCGCTCTGACAGCGGAGAGGAGAGAAACATCTTCTCTCCGCTGTTAACCCTTTGAACGCCGCGATGACAGCTGATTGCGGCGTTCAAGGAGAGGGGACTGCACATTGATCGCGTCACAGAATATAACTGTGACGCGATCAAAGCCAACAACTCGTATGGCCAGACAGCCCAGGGTCCAGTGAAGGACCCCAGGGCTGTCTGAACATATTTCCTGTTAGGGCATACTGAGGTATGCCCTAACAACTGCCTGTGTACGATCAGTAACAGGCTAATGTACTGGCATATAGATCTATGCCAGTACATTACAGTTACAAAATAAAAATCAAAATGATAAATCCCTTTATGGGATTAAAAAAAAAAGTTAAATGAATGTAAAAAAAAAAATAATGGTAAATAAATAAATAAAAAGTAATTAAAAAAAACAAACTTTTTTTATAATAAAACAACTTTTTAGAAAATAAGTCTCAAAACACAAAATAATATAGACATATTTGGTATCGCCACGAC
Organism: Rhinoderma darwinii; assembly: GCF_050947455.1. Taxonomy (NCBI): domain Eukaryota; kingdom Metazoa; phylum Chordata; class Amphibia; order Anura; family Rhinodermatidae; genus Rhinoderma; species Rhinoderma darwinii. The sequence continues at coordinate 56,755,178 of NC_134697.1, read as the reverse complement.
CGTAACAACCTGTACTACAAATGTATACCATTATTTATTATGATCGGTGTATGGTGTAAAAAAAAATATTAAAACTGCTGCACAACTGCATTTTAATCTAATTAAAAATTTATAGAAATTAAACGATAATGTATTTGTACCAAAAAATGGTACGTACATAAAGTACAACTCGTCCCGCAAAAAACAAAGTCTCATACAACTACGTCGTACAAAAAATAAAAGCGTTATGAGCGTCGGGATGCAAAGAGGGAAATTTACAAAAAATTGCTCTGTCCTCAAGGCTAAAATTGGCCGTGTCCTTAAGGGGTTAAAAGGGATTCTGCCACAGGCTGTGTTGACACCAGGCCTATGGTATACCTTCACTGTAGACACCGGGAATACTTCCAAAGTAGATGCTGAAAAAATAAAGAGCCAAAATATGCTCAAGAAAGTGTCCTTTTGATATACATTTGGTATTCCACATGGTAAACGTTTTGGTTTTTTTTTACAATGGGAGTCAATCGGTGACACACGAATCTCTAGATTCAGTTGCATACGTGGGGACATTCAGCGTATGCATCAAGTTATTTCCGCAGCATATTCATTGAATGTAAGGAGAAAACGAGGAGAGGGCGAGTGAGGGACATTTGTGACAACTAGAGGGAAAGGGGTGAACACTGCTGTAAATGGGGTTTTACACTGGGCAATCAGAACGCAAGTTGCCGACAATTGCCCTGTGTAAAAAGGGCAGTGATCAGCAGATGAACTAGTAAATTCTCGATCATCTGCTGATCAGTTTAAAAAAGGTAAACAACATCGTTGTTGGCAGCATATCTCCCTGTGTAAACCGGGAGACGTGCTGCCGACATGACAATAGTGTATGGGGACGAGCGATCGGAGAACCGACCACTCGTCCCCATACCTAGCTCTTTGTGACCGGAGCAAACAAGCGCAGATCAACGATGTCTAGTAGATCGGTGCTCGCTGCACCGGCCTATCGTTGTAATAGGGGCTTAAGAGCAGTTAGGGGAGCTTGATTCTGACTACGGGTGGGTTAAGATGTCGGATTGGTGGGGAGGGACCACATGGCTGTATCCACACCACTTTAGTTAGAATAGTGTTGTGTATTTACCTACATAATCACTGATAGCCAACTGGGCATTGTATGTTGTATTTAACACATTCACCACTCCGCAACCCAGACGGGAGGTCAGGGGACTGCTCAGAAGATAAAGCAGCATCCGTTGGAGTTTCGCTCTAAGGGTAGGTTAAAATGGATCTGTCACCGTGACAGATTCCCTTTAAAAAAAATTGCACCCTGGGACCCCACTCCCTAAACTTTGTGACCATATCTAAAAAAATATACAAGCAACAAGCCATCTGCAAAAAAAAAAAAAAATACAGCCACCATGCGAATCAATATTTAATTATTTTTTTGTGGTGTGGCTTTGTGCTGTACAGTGGCATGTATGTATGTATGTATGTATGTATGTATGTATGTATACACTTAGTCAACTCAGACTGCAGCACAACAGAAATCAGCCTAGTAACATGAGGTACAGATACAGGGCAGCTACCATTTGCCAACCACCTTACCCGTTCTCCAATACTTCTTAGAAGCCCAGGTATATTGCAGATGAAAACAAATTTTTCTAACATGATAGAAAAGCCGCACACGTGTATGTATTGCAGTCCTTCTATACTCAGGATTACAGCCACAGCATTCCTAGAGTGTAGAAATGATGCCAATAACCCTGCACAGAGAGGAGGGGGTCTAAGTGTACAGGCCAAGAATGTCATGACTTTGTACTAGAACAGCCATGTATTCTAAGAAAAACAGCCTAAGTCCAGCTCAGAGGAACAAGCCAGCCTTATGTTTCCAATGCAGCGGAGGGCTGTTTATTAGGCAGTTTCTGCAGTCATGCCACCCCTAGTCACCTCCCACTCACTATTGTGCAACAGTCATGGGGCTGGACTGGCTTCCCCAACCTTGTTTACAATTTCAAGTATTCTCGAGGGCACGGCAAACACTGCTGAGCATGATCAAGCCTTCCGCACATGTGGACTGCGGTGCAATGTTACTATTTCTAATCTGACTACATGAATAACAAATTTCTATCACCACAAAACTGAATTGGACACACTTTAAAATGTTGTGATGACATGTGGCGAGAAATAGTGGTCATCACATTCATGAGCAGTGGTAGGTGAAATATGCAGGGAAGACGTCAGTACACAGATGTACAGACACAGCTTCCATTGCGATTTGGGCGTTTCCCCTTTGTACCCCATGTCTTCAATGATGTATTTGTGGCTTGCAGCTTTGAAGCAATTCAATGTATTACTATGGGCTGCAGCTGTTGTCCAACAAAAAGGTTAAAGGGCATGTACAGAATTAGGCCTAACTCACACGAACATATGTCACGTCCGCGTGATGTCCGGTGAAATAACTGACAGCGCCCTGACCAGAGTAATTCAATGGGACTATTCACACATCCGTGTTTATTCATGGAGCGTGTGTGCGTTGCGTCACACTCACTGCGTGTCCTATTCTAGTCCGTTATTGCGGGTCACTGGACTAGGAGTGCGTGAAAAACAGACCACATCCGTGTGCGGTCCATTTTGCACACAGTTGTTGCAGGAAATTCTTGCAGAGGAGAAACATTGACAAGAAATACGAATGACAAACGGACAGTCATAAAAAACTGCATGCACATGTGAATAAGGCCTTAGAAAAACATGGCTGCTTTCTTCCACAAACAGTGCCACGCCTTTTCATGGGATGCGTGGTATTACAGCTCAGTGCCATTCACTTCTAGGATGCCAAGCTGCAATACTAGACAGAACCTGTGAACACCTGTGGCGCGGTTTCTGGAAGAGAGCGGCCATGTATTTCTAATCCAGAATAGCTGCTTTAACAGAAAAGTGGTAGAACCTGCATTGTCATTTTATTCCTGCTCTGTGACAGGAGGCAGATATTAAAAAAATAAAATTAAATGGTGTTTCCAGGTTTAAACAATAAATAAAAGGATCCCTAGACCTGAAATGGTAACATAACGGTTGTACTTGGCGCTTTCCATCACTGCCATAGACTTTGAATTAATCGGCAGCGTGCAGGCTCAACCACCAGTCCATTGAACGTCCTCCTCCTCACTGCAGTAGAGGAGTAAAGATGAACAGGGGGATTGGGACCCCCGTTCTCACAATCGGTGGCTATCCCAGCAATGGCCACCTGTCCTGTGGATAGATAATTTAGGATTCTGGGTAAACCACTTTTCCTACTCCCACGCTGCTCTGTTTACGATCCTACATGCTAATGATACAATCGCCATCCGCTATGATGACATCACTACAGACCAGACGTCAGCACATCAGCTCGTAAACCGTGACTGGAACGGTGTGGATAAGTATGATCGCACAATTCAGGGTCTGCCCCTGTTCAAACTTTTTTTTTTTTTAGGAACCCCACACCCATTCGCCTCCGGAGGACTTGGCGCGTCCATGCATTACGCAGTCAATACACGGATTTTAATTTTGTAATTCTTTATTTAACCTGCGAGGCCCTGAAGGAGTATTGACTCGCAGCCGGATTTTCTATAATTTACCGCAGCTGTAACATTTATGGGCTAGCGAAATTTTCTAAAATTATCTAGAAAATCCCTTTAACGGATGAGCCAAATTTATTATGGACTAGAAGCGTTTTCTGGCACAAAACACTGGCGTGCACGTGTGACCGCCATGAAACTGTGTACAGGGAAGTATGCAGAGAACTGCGCCAAATGTATTATGTAGCGAGCTTCACACTGATAAATATGGGGCAATTTTGCACCAAAACATAGGACTCCCATTCTAAAACTGCTGCCCCTCGGATACTACTGCTAAATGCGTGACACGTACTCTAGGATATCTTGTAGGACGCCATACGACAGACCAGACATTTTCGCCTTGAGTTAGTCACGCGTAAAATATTTTAGTTTCTTCACAACAAAAATACGCGCAGACAAATGGCAGCGTGTTGTGTCATGTGACATCCCAGGGCTGACAATGAAAGCGACAGCCATAAAGCATGCCCCAGTCACATGTGAACCTATTAGGTGGTAACTTTTCAGCACAAGCCCCCTCTCCCCAGCAGTGGCCCCCACACTACCTCCGGTTACCCCCTGGTTTATAACCTGCGGCTCTCAAGCCATAGCAACAGAGAGGATTTAAAGGGACAGTAGCTGCATTAGGCCCAGCACCTCCCTTATTTTGCAGCGAGCGGGGGACAGGGAGCTGGTGCGTCACATGTATCCGCTGCCCTCATCTCGCCATGTGCTCTGCAGACCAGCGGCTTCCATTACACGGAAGGCACGGCGCACGTCCTCTCCGCACAACATGTGCACGGCCTGCAAAGCGTGGGGCTAGAAGGCCTTCAGGCCGCGGCTTACCTCCAGGGGTGGTGGAGAAGAGGGTGCCCCCGGGGGTGGTGCAGTAGTCATGAGGTAGCTGAGAGGAGTCGCTGATTGGGATGGTCCTGGTGGGGATGGCCCGGCTCTGGCTGTGCTGGTGTCCGGTTGACATGGTTCTGGCCTGGAGTTATGTGAGTGTGGTGGTGAGGGGACAGAGAGCGCGGCGGGCTGGGAGGAGCCGGGGCTGAGGTAGAGGGCGCACGGTGCGGGAGGATTGGCTGCTGCTCCTCTATTATTTCCCTTCCTTCTCTCTCTCCCTTTCGCCTCCGCCCTTCAAGCTCGGTCCCTGCGCCAGGAAGCAGCAGCGGGGCCAGGAAATGAAGTCAGGAGCCGCCTGCTCTTAACCCTTCGTAGGCCGCGCTGTACTGTCTGCAGGCTGACGCAAGAAGCGGAGGGGCCGGGGTAATAACAGGGGGCGAGGGCCTCAGAGCAGTGTAATAACAGGGGGCGAGGGGCTCAGAGCAGGGTAATAACGGGGGGAGGGGCTCAGAGCAGGGTAATAACGGGGGGAGGGGCTCACAGCAGGGTAATAACAGGGGGCGAGGGGTTCACAGCAGGGTAATAACGGGGCGAGGGGCTCACAGCAGGGTAATAACGGGGCGAGGGGCTCAGAGCAGGGTAATAGGAGGCGAGGTGTTCACAGCAGGGTAATAACAGGGGGCGAGGGGTTCACAGCAGGGTAATAACGGGGCGAGGGGCGCACAGCAGGTTAATAACGGGGCGAGGGGCTCACAGCAGGGTAATAACGGGGCGAGGGGCACACAGCAGGGTAATAAGGGGCGAGGGGCTCACAGCAGGGTAATAACGGGGCGAGGGGTTCACAGCAGGGTAATAACGGGACGAGGGGCGCACAGCAGGGTAATAACGGGGCGAGGGGCTCACAGCAGGGTAATAACGGGGCGAGGGGCTCACAGCAGGGTAATAACAGGGGGCGAGGGGCTCACAGCAGGGTAATAACGGGGCGAGGGGCTCAGAAGGGTAATAACGGGGGGAGGGGCTCAGAGCATGTTAATAACAGCGAGGGGCTCAGAGCAGGGTAATAACGGGAGTAGCAGCTGAGTGCATGGTAATAACAGGATTGGGAGCGGAGTGTTGGGTAATAACAGGACTGGGACCTGATATCTGGGTAATAACAGGACTGGGGGCGGAGTACAGAGAGGTGAATGCAGGGTAATAAGAGGACTGGAAGCTGAGCGTAGGTTAATAACCGGACTAGAAGCTAAGTGCAGGGTAATAACAGGACTGGGAGGTGAGTACAGGGTAATAACAGGACTGGGAGGTGAGTGCAGGGTAATAACGGGACTGGGAGGGGAGTGCAGGGTAATAACGGGACTGGGAGGGGAGTGCAGGGTAATAGCGGGACTGGGAGGGGAGTGCAGGGTAATAGCGGGACTGGGAGGGGAGTGCAGGATAATAGCAATGGGAGCTGAATGCAGGGTAATAACAGAACTGGAAGCGGAGTGCTGGGCAATTCCTGGACAGGGGTCTCAGAGCAGGGTAATAATGGGACCAGAAATAATGGTAACCAATAATGGGATGAGAGCCTTAGGGTATTCAGGGCAGATACACTCCGTCAAGCTGCGCAGCGTATTCTCCCTGAACACCGCAGGGAATGCTGTCAGAAAACCCACACCACACTGTGGTGCGTGTTTTCGGGTGAAAATTATCGCACATACTTCCACACTCCTCTGACGTACACTGCAGCCTCCCTTGATGACGTTGCAGGCCGTGTGACTGCTGCAGCCTGTGATTGGCTGCAGCGGTCACATGGCCTGCTACGTCATCCATGGAAGCCGGACTGGAGAAGCAGGGAACTCTGGGTAAGTATAAGGCCTTAGACCTCATTCACACGACAGGGTCCGAGTGTCGGCTGATAAAATCCGTTCCGGGCCGTGTTGCCGTTTTTAACGTCCGATTTTGACCCGTTTTGCATCCGTTTTTTTCCCTGTTTGTTTTAAAATCTGATGAATTTAATTTAAATTTGTTGCCACACACAGCCCCCCTGGTAGGTAATGCCACCCAGCCCCCCTGGTAGGTAATGCCACCCAGCCCCCCTGGTAGGTAATGCCACCCAGCCCCCCTGGTGGGTAATGCCACCCAGCCCCCTGCAGGTAATGCCACACAGCTCCCTGCAGGTAATGCCACCCAGCCCCCTGCAGGTAATGCCACCCAGCCCCCTGTATGTAATGCCACCAAGTCTCCTGTAGGTAATTCCATACAGCCCGCTGTAAGTTGCACCCCCCCCCCCCCTTCCAGGAGAAGTCACTGACTTCAATGTCCATAGATGGACAGTGTAGTCACTGACTTCTGGAGCGGAAATCCAGGCCACAGGGTCGGGGATTCCGCTTCAGAAGTGAGTGACGTCACTGTGTCCATATATGGACAGTTTGGTCACTCACTTCCGTAGCGGAATCCCCGGCCACAGGGTTGGTGATTCCGCTTGAGAAGTGAGTGATGTCACTGTGTCCATATATGGACAGTGTAGGCACTCACTTCTCCTGTAGCGTAATCCCCGGCCACAGGGTTGGAGATTCCGCGTCAGAAGTGAGTGACGTCGCTGTGTCCATATATGGACAGTGTAGTCACTCACTTCTCCTGTAGCGGAATCCCAAATCCCCAGCCAGGGATTGGGGATTCAGACTCCTACAGGGAGCAAAAAAAAGACCCTCCTCCTCCTCACATGCACTCTGCACTGTGAGGAGGAGGAGAGAGAGCGCGAGCGACAGTAGATATGGCCGTCAGTCGGGACACATTCCGGTGATGGCCGTGTCTTACCCGGCCACATAGACTTCTATGGGAGTCGGGTGGCCGGGTAAACGGCCGAAAATAGGGCATGTCCCATTTTTTGATGGCCAGGTTTCCCGGGCCGTCAAAAAATCGGTCGTGGGAATATCCCCATTAGGGGTCTATTGTTCCTACTGCAGCCATGTGACGGCCGATTTTCGAACGGCCGTCACCCGGCCGGGAAACCCTGTCGTGTGAATAAGGGCTAACAATTTTTTTTTTCTCTTGGGATTTTTGCGACGGAATCACTGATTCCGCCGCAAATATCGCAACACACACCACTTTGTTGCGGGTTTAAGCACCCCATTGAATTCAATGGGAAATCCCGCAACTGATTAGCTGCAATTCCACAGCATCAATTGACATGCTGCGTTTAAAGAAACCGCACCACAGGTCAATTTCTGTGCGTTTTTTTCTACAGCATTTTTCCGCAGTGTGGGGACGAGATTTGCTGAAATCTCACCCACACTGCTGCTACTGTAAAGGCAAGCCTACACCTCTGAGGCTAGGTGACGGGACATTAATTATATAAGGAAGGACTACACCTCGAACGAAAGATGATGGGACATCCATTAGAGAAGGCAGTACTACACCTCTGACCATAGGTGACGGGTCATTCATTATATAAGGCAAGCCTTTACCTCTGACGATAGGTGACGGGACATTCATTATATAAGGTAGGACTACATCTCTATCGAAAGGTGACAGGTCATCCATTAGATAAGGCAGAACTACACCTCTGATGATAGGTGACGGGACATTCATTATATAAGGTAGGACTACATCTCTATCGAAAGGTGACAGGTCATCCATTAGATAAGGCAGAACTACACCTCTGATGATAGGTGACGGGACATTCATTATATAAGTCGGGCTTACACCTCTGACGATAGGTGACATGGGACATCCATTATATAAGGCAGGACTACACCTCTGACGATAGCTGATGGGATATTCATTATATAAGGCAGGACTGCACCTCTGACGAAAGGTAACACGAGACATCCATTCCATTAGATAAGGCAGGACTACACTTCTGACGATAGGTGATGGGACATCCATTAGATAAGGCAGATCTACACCTCTAACGAAAGGTAACGGGACATTCATTCGATTAGGCAGGACAGCACCTCTGACTATAGGTAACAGGACATTCATTATATAAGACAGGCCTACATCTCGGATGATAGGTGACAGGAGATATCCATTAGATTAGGCAGGACTACATCTCTATAACGAAATGTAACGGGACATCCATTAGATAAGGCAGGGCTACACCTCTGACGATAGGTGACGGGACATTTATTATATAAGGCAAGCCTACACCTCTGAGGATAGGTGACTGGACATTCAATAGATAAGGCAAGACTGCAACTCTGACGATAGGTGACGAGACAGGGAATGTGTCGCGAATGAAACCTTTTTTTTTTTTTAAGTAAGTTACTTATTTCTATTATATTTTTTACGTTTTGTGCTGTATTTTTTTTCTTCCACATTGTGGAAAGTATTAAAAATTAAATAATAATTTGACATGTTTTCCTACGTTGGCCACCAGAGGGAGCACTTCCCAGAATTACAGCAAGGTGAATAAGGCAAAGCAACCTGACACAGCTGCCGTAAATGTGGGAGGGAATCTCACCCCCCCCCCCCCTCCTACAAGCCAGGAAAAGGTGTCTTCAAATTGCTAAGCAGTGTCCGGCTGCCATTTTAGGTGTGATTGTACAAATGGCAGCTGGCAGAATCTATAGGACACACCAAAAGGCTAAGCGTATGTTCACACGCTTACTAAACATGGAAAACCGCTCCTGATTTTCAGCCATTTTTTAATCAAACTCGCGTTTTTCGCAGTGTTTTTTTCGGCCGTTTTTGGATCTGTTTTTCTATAGAGTCAATGAAAAACGTCCCAAGAAGCGATATGCACTTCTTTTTGGCGGGCGTCTTTTTACGTGCCATTTTTGGAAAACGGCCGCGTAAAAAACGCCCCGTCGGAACAGAACGCCGTATTTCCCATTGAAATCAATGGGCAGATGTTTGTAGGCATCTGCTTCCGATTTTTCAGCCGTTTTTCGGGACGTTTACGGCCCGAAAATAGGCTGAAAACACTGCGTGTGAACATACCCTTAGAATGATGAAAGTGCAGTGAATGACTTTTCAGTTGACAGGTTCACACGGCGTGTATTTGACACGTTTTTTTTTGCGCATTTTACGTGCCAAAAAACGCATAAAAAAACGCTTGATTGACATTCATTATATAAGGCAATCATACACCTCTGACGATAGGTGACGGGACATTCATTATATAATACATTACAATACATTACATTACAATACAGACTCTGCGGCTCTCTCACTGCACTGGCTGGAAGACGTGTCATGTGACCAGGAAGTGCCGGCTTCACGGCACAGAAAATGTATTTAACCAGCATGCTGTATGGCTACGCCACTGACTACATCTCTGATGATAGGTGACGGGACAACCATTAGATAAGGCAGGACTGCACCTCTAACAAATGTGACGGGACATCCATGATATAAGTGTAATGTCTGTGGCTGTGGGCTGTCAGCTTCAACCTCCCCCTGACAGCCGCAGCCACGAGTCGGCAAGCGCTGGCCCCAGCCTCCTCAGGGGACGCCAGTGCTCGTATCCACTCACCTCTGCTGGATCCCGTAGGGTTCACGCTCGTGCCCGCTCTTAAAGGGCAGCACGCGCACCAGACCTCATGGATGAACTTTGACCCGTGAGTACCCTGGACTAGGGTCCAGCCTCCTAGTTCTATGCCTGAGCGTTGTTATGTTCCCTAGTTTGTCTATGTGATGGCCTCCTAGTGTTTTCCCTGTTCCAGTCCCTGCACCTATACCTGTTACCAGTTCCTGTTCCTAGCAATCCATACGTTCCTGGTCTAGCACCGAGCTGTGCCAAAGTCGTGCCGTGCTGCATCCACGTCTGACCTGCTTCACCTCGCCTGACGTCCGCCTTATACCTAGTCCCAGCCAAGCCTGCCCTGCTGCTGTCTGAGCTGCCACAGGTACCTATAGAACTATAGACTCTCACCTGCTCCCTGTTGGCCAGCTGCCTTACCGCCAAGGCGGTACGGCCCAGTGGGTCCACAGACCCTTTGTGACAATAAGGCAGGACTACACCTCTGACAATGGGTGACAGGGGACATCCATTAGATTAGGCAGGACTGCACCTCTGACAATAGGTGACAGGACATTCATTAGATAAGGTAGGACTACACCTAATGAAAGGTGACATGGGACATTTAGTTCATAGTAGCTATAAAATAATGCACATTGTTTAAGCTGTAGTGAAAGGCATAACTAATGTGCTATGTTCATCAGTAATGCTTCCTGGCATCCATAGAGGACAATGTTAAATTAATAATGCAAGAACCACTTTTTAGCCCTTGCGTCTTATCAGAGAAGAATAATGCATAAATGTGAACATACCATTTAAAGTTAATAAAGATTCAGTATCAGTTGAGAGATCTGCGAAACAGTACAGTACAAAAGTCATGCTGAGAAAAACGTATTGGAATGAAAGGTTCAAGTGAATAGATTAACCCGTTAGTGACCACAAATACGCCTTTTCACGTCGGCCACTAACGGGCTTTATTCTGATGCATAAGCCTTTTCACGGCACTGCATCAGGATAAATAAAGAGCAGGGAGCTGTCAAATCTCCCTGCTCTCAGCTGCTAGATGTAGCTGAGGGCTGGGGGTGTCCCTGCTCAAACGTGTGAGATCGATATAAGTATCGATATCACCCGTTTAACCCTTCAGATGCGGTGCTCAATAACGTGCACCGCATCTGAGTGGTTTTGGAGGGAGCTCCCTCTCTCCGACACCCGGCGAGAAGATCGCCGAGTGTCTGTATCTCCGATGGCAGCCGGGGGCCTAATAAATGGACAGGCAGTAATACACTGCAATACAAAAGTATTGCAGTGTATTATAATAGCGATTGGAGAATCGCATATTAAAGGAACAGTGTCATCACAAATTATTTTTTTATATGTTAAAGATGTTAGTGCTTTATTAAAAACGTTTATATTCATTTGTGTGTTTGTGTTTTACTTTTTCTTATTTTTACACTTTTTCTTCCCTATGGGGGCTGCCATTTTTTGTTCCATTTCTGTCTGTGTCGATTAACGACACATACAGACATGGAATACGGCAGCCACAGTCCCATAGGGACTGCGAACGGCTCCCGTCCCATTGACTTCAGTGTACGGCGTCTGTGTGGGAACTGCGCATGCGCCGCTCCCACACAGTCCAATTCGAAATTGGCGCCGTCCGGCGCCATTTTCCTGTGGACCGGAAGTCGCGGCCGGACAGTAATATTACTACTTCCGGTCGCGGCTTCCGGATTTGTGCACTTGGACCAGCGGCAGCAAACGGAGCGGACGGGCCGGAGGGAGCCGCGGCGGCAGGAGCAGGTAAGAGATTTCAATGTATGTTCGTGTTTGTGTGTGTTTACTACTGTATGTAAACCTACTACACTGTGTGTTAGCTCAAAAAATGGCGACACACAGCGTAGGAGGTTACACCGTTCAAACCCCTCGTTTATGGCGGCACTAGCCTGGATAAAGGAGGGGGGGATGCTGAGAGCTCACTAGAGCGAGGGCTTTTAACCCATTGTTGCAATGCTGCAATTTTGGGAATAGCTCCATCTAGTGACCAAAAATGGGTAGTATTATAAATTAGAATTAATTTATAATATTTCCTGACTATTTCCTGACTCGTGAAAAAAATAAAAAAAATTTGAACAATGTTTAATCACCCACACACTAAATGTTTAATTTTTTAAAAAAAAACATGTTTTTCTGGCAACACATTCCCTTTAAAGTCCCCTAGTGGGACTAGTATAAAAGTTAAAAAAAAAGTTTCATAAAGTTAATAAAAAGAAAATGAAAAACCCACTTTTTCCCCTTACAAACTGCTTTACTATTAACCAAAATAAAGTAAAAAAGTTACACATATTTGGTATCGCCGCGTCCGTAACGACCCCGACTATAAATCTATTACATTATTTAACCCGCACGGTGAATGCCGTAAAAAAATTAAACAAAAAAACTATGGAAAAATTGCTGTTCTCTGTGAATCCTGACTTAAAAAAAATGTGATAAAAAGTGATCAAAAAGTCGCACCTACTCCAACATGGTACCAATAAAAACTACAAGTCTTCCCGCAAAAAAAAAAGTCCTCATACAACTGCATCGGCGGAACAATAAAAAAGTTATGGCTCTTCAAATATGGAGACACAAAAACAAATAATTTTGAAAAAAAAGCGTTTTTACTGTGTAAAAGTAGTAAAACATACAAATTTGGTATCGTTGCAATCGTAGCAACCCGCTGAATAAAGTTATTGTATTATTTATACCACACGTTAAACGGCATAGATTTAGGACGCGAAAATGAGTGGTGAAATATCAGTTTTTTTTCTATTCCCCAAAAAAAAGTTCATAAAAGTTAATCAATAAATAAGATGTACCTCAAAATGGTGCTATTAAAAAATGCAACTTGTCCCGCAAAAAACAAGACCTTATAAAAGCTATGTCGACGCAAAAATAAAAAAAAGTTTTAGCTCTTGGAATGCGACGATGGAAAAACGTAAAAAATGGCTTGGTCATTAAGGTTTAAAATAGGCTGGTCATTAAGGGGTTAATTTTGTAAAAGAAAGATCACCATTGACTGGCTGCTGGTACTAGAGATAATAGTGTAACTGCCAACAATACAGAACACAAGAGCTGATAAACGAATGGAACAACGAGGCCTGGGGAAGGGGCAGTCTACAGAATAGTAATTTATTCAAATACAGTTTTTAAAATTTAAAACTCACATAACGTGTTACTTGCTCTTAGTTCAAATGTTAGAGTAAAGGGGTTGTATGGGATTAGAACTATATGCCTGCTTGCTTCGACAAACAGCGCCACTTTTGTCCATAGGTTTTGTCTGGTATTGCAGCTTAGCCCTATGTAGTTGAATAGAACTGAGATGCAATACCAGACACGGGGCGTTTTACGGCCCGAAAAACGGCTGAAAATAGCCCGTGTGAACATACCCTAATGCTCTCAAATCTCATCCACATGGTTGGTAATCCGTTGCAGTTTTCCCGGGTGCAAATCCGCAGTATTTCTTTCCTGTGTGCGGGGACCTTAAACATAAAATGGCTGAAAGGGGTTTTCAAGTAAGATAAAAGGGTCTGATTTTTGTCCGGCCTATAAAGGACAGAAATTGCAGCTTCAGCGTCACTTACAGAAAGATTTCCATATTATGTTAAAGGGGTTTGCGCAAGATTGAAACTTATTATAATGCCTGATCGGTGGGGCTCTAACCACTGGGACCCTTATCAATTAGGAATTCTAAGTCCTGTGTTCCCAATTCGAATGTAGCGAAGGCTTAGCATTCACCCCGCCGCTCCATTCTGTCACGAGACGGGGTGTGGATCCACTGGTCCGTACCGCGTAGCGGGATGGCAGCTGGCCAAACAGGTATGGTACAGAGTCTATAGTCCAGAAAAGGGTACCTGAGGCAGTGTAGACAGTAGCAAGGCAGGCTCGGCTGGGACCAGGCAGCAGGTAGACATCAGGCGTGGAGTAGTAAAAAGGAGTGGAGATGCAGCACAACACTAAAACAGCTCAGCACGGCAGTAGCCCAGGATGGTACAGATAGCATGGGAAGCTGGAAGACACTTAGGAGACCATTTGCAAGACAGACTAAGGGAAACAACAACGGTCATGCGAGGATAAGAAGGGCGGTACCCTCTTATAGTCCAGGAGTTCATGAGTTGATGATGATGATTTTCAGGTGCGCACGCCCTTTAAGAGCGGGCACGAGCGCGCACCCTCCGGGAAACAGGCTCAATACCCGGAAGTGAGTGCCGGCACCTCACAGGCGGACGACGCAGCACAGCAGCAGGACGTCCATGGCCGCGGTCATCAAGGGGTAAGTTAGAACGACAGACCGCGGCCATAGACGTTACACATTCAAAGAAGAGGCATAGCTAGGGTTTTAGCACAGAGGGGGGGGGGAACATCTGAGTGGGCCCCCCAACACATGTTTAGAACTGAAGAGGCACATTATAATTATAGTGGAAATCATTCTGAATGAGCAAGGGTGCTGTATATGCTGCTATATTTCCCATTCTTACTAAAGTTTAATCTTTTCTCTGACAGAGGAGTTTGCATTAGAAAGTGTTGTAGACCTCACTGAAAGTAAATGTAAGAATATATACCCCCCAGCATCCCTGTATATACCAGCCATCACCCCTGTATATAACCCCCATCATCTGTTATAGAAATGCAAGTGGAGCGATACCTCAAGGCTGCTGGAGTCTGCAGGGAAAGCGCGTGCACGGAAACCCGCAAACTCAAATCCGTAACCACTCAGTGTCTAAGGCTACTCTAAGGTGTTCGCCAGAGCCGACCGCAAGGTGGGATGGACTTTGCTGCTTAGAACCCAGGTTCATAAGAGGTGCAGGCAAACCTGAGCTGGAAACCAGACAGCCAATAGGTTGGCTGAAAGTCCAGAAACGGAGTAGAGGTAATCGGACAAGCCACGGTCAAAACCAGTCGGGGGCGGATAATCAGAATCGGTAAGCAGAGGGTTAAGGAGAGATAGGTTAAAGGTAAAAGAAGAACCGCCCAGAAGCTAGACAGGTTGCCATAGCGACCTTAAGGTAACAGGTGTTTTCCTAAGAGTACCCCCCCCTCCCTTCTACGAGGGGCCTCCAGACCCTCAAGGCTTGGCCTAGGTTTCAAAGGAAGCTTCAAGTGAAAAATTTTAACCAAACGACTGGCGTGTACTGAATGGGCAGGAACCCAAGTACGTTCTTCTGGCCCATACCCCTTCCAGTGTACCAAGTATTGTAGTGTACCCCTGACCCTTCTAGAATACACAATTATCTGAACCTCCTCCAGTTCAGGTATGAGATATGGAGTTTGAGGTTTCCTGAGTGGACCAGATGATGGAAAAAAATATTTTAGGAGAGATTTGTGAAATACATTATGAATCCTAAAGGATGCAGGCAGAGGACGACGAAACGACACACGATAATTATTTCTACAATTTCATATGGACCAATAAACCTAGTGGCAAACCTACGAGAAGGCACTTTCAGTCGCAGATTTTTCGTAGAAAGATAAACTTTTTGACCCACACAAAATACAGGACCCACAGTACTTTTTTTTTTTTTATTAGCATTTTTCTTTTGAATAACTTGGTAGTTCCTCAGGTTCAACTGAACCTGAGCCCAAACTGTGCAAAGTTTATTTGATTCAACTTTCGCCTTAGGGTTATCACTAGAAGAGGTGGAAAATGAACCAAAACGAGGATGAAAACCATAATTACAGAAAAACGGTGAGGTATCAAGAGCAACATGGTGATTATTCATAGCAAATTCTGCTAAAGAAACATATGAGACCTATTCAGCCTGCTTATCAGCAATATAACACCTAAGATATTAAATCGCTTTGTTTGACCATTAGCTTCAGGGTGGAATGCAGAAGAGAAGGATTAGGGTATGTGCACACGACCTCTTTTCAGACGTAATGGAGGCGTTTTACGGCTCCAATACGTCGGCAAACATCTGCCCACTGCCTGCAATGGGTCTTACGATGTTCTGTGCAGACGAGCTGTCATTTTACGCGTCGCTGTCAAAAAAAGGCGCGTAAAATTACGGCCGCGTCATAGAAGTGCAGTCCATTGAAAACCAGCTCCAATTACGTCCGTAAAAGACGCCACGAAAAACGCGTGCACTTGTATAAACTTCTGAAATTCTGGAGCTGTTTTCTCCTGAAAACAGCTCCGTAATTTCAGACGTAATTGGCGTTGTCGTGTGAATATACCCTCATTGTACACCAAGTTTTTTACAGAAAGTTCTCCAGAAGCTAGCCACAAATTGTACACCTCTATCAGAGAAAATATTTTCTGGAGTACCATGCAGACGAACCACTAGATCAAGAAAGAGTTTGGACAAGGTTCTGGAATCAGGGAGCTGAGGCAATGGAATGAAATGACACATCTTACTAAACCTGTCCACCACAACCCAACTGACAGTTTTTCCTTCGGTGGGAGGCAAATCAGTGGTGAAATCCATGGACAGATGAGACCAAGGTTTCTGCGGAACAGGCAATTCACCTATAGTACAAGTTTGAGGAGTCTAAGGGTATGTTCACACGCTTAACCAAAAACGTATGAAATACAGAGCTGTTACGTTTTTCTCTGTGTTTTTTACGGCCGTTTTTGGAGCTGTTTTCAATAGTCTAATAACTGGATTATGTGTCTGCAACCATGGAATACTGTAACGTCCACTGCCGCGGACCATCGTTCCGACTTACCCCTCGAAGGCCACAGCCATGAACTTTTGAGTGCTGGCCGGCATCTTCTTTCTAGTAGACACCAGCACTCACTTCCGCTCCGCTCTGCTGTGTTCCATAGGGTGCGCGTGCGAGCTCGCGCCCGGCCTTAAAGGTAACATATTAGCAATTAGCCCATGATCACCCTGTACTATAAGAAGGGCTCTGCCCTTTCACTCCTTGCCTGAGTGTTGTCTATTCCCGTGTTAGTCTTAAAAAATGGTCTCTTAGTATTATCCTGTTCCTGTGCCTTGTATCCTGT